>NW_020654175.1:462111-538774 GCF_003589595.1 Hyposmocoma kahamanoa | reverse complement strand
ATTTGAAAAGAGCAATCCCTAGAGTTTCTTGCTCGTTCTTCTCAGGGGGGTCAGCGTAGTGAACGAGCAGTACCTTAAAAATGATGTTTGCAAGTGTAAATTTATTTTACCTATGGAATAAATAATCTTTGATTTTGACTTTGAAAAAATGAAATTTTTTTATTAAAAAAGAAACCGGCCACTACTCTACAAATAAGAATTAAGTAAAACCAAAATATAATATAACCACATTAAATTTGGAACAGCTTTGTTTTGTGTTGTTAATAGCAAATTGTCACTTTTAATACGATTTTTAATCAAAATGTCCTCAAATGTGGAAACAAATGAATTGAAACACATGATCCTATCAAATGGCCACCTCGCAGTCCTCATCTGACGCCCCATGATTTTTTCTTTGGGGCTATGTAAAAAATGAAATTTATAAAAAAAATACAACAATGTTCAAGAATTGAAAGACGCACTTGTAGCAATTTTCAATGGAAATCCATGCATCCGTCAAGGCGGCAGACAATTGGAGCACTTAATATCATGGATTTTTTATGTAGTTTTGCTGTTTGTTATTATTTTTATTTTGAAATACATAATACGTTGTCAATTTGTTAGCTTCCTTATTGTTAGTTTCCTTAACTACATAGAATAACTGATTACTAAATATGTCCCTACAAAATGTACGGTGAAAAGTTTTCTGCGATTTCTGACATTTCGAATACTCTTACCGCAGTTGATCCCATAGAGACTATTGATTCTTACAAGAGACCGGATCGAATGGCATAAAAAAAAGTTTTGTAAATATTGCCTTTTATCTTGCCGACTGTACCATTTTTTCAAAATCTGTGAATGCCAATCAAAACATCTTCAAAATTCATGGATAGTCTTCTAGAACCGTTTTCCTGTAACTACAACGATTAAGGTAAGCTGGCCTTGCTGCCCCGTCTCAAGTTTATACCCTTTATCGATATAGTGATAAAGAATAATTTTCTTTAGTCTTCATTGGTTAAAGTAAATCTAACTATGTTGTCTATAGTGAAAATCGTAACTTCATATCAGACTAAAAAATACGTTTTATAGTCGTCACAAAACAAGAGGCCCAATTTGACAGTTAAGGTAAACGATAGTGCGTAACTTTGAATTCAATCAACGAAGCAGTAAACAAACAATTACTAACTTAATGGGTTTTAAAACAATACAATCATTTTAGTGAAGGATAATTATTATGAATATGATAGAACATTATTTCAAGTAATATTTTCTCTTTTGTGTTATTTATAGCCCACGTTATGTGGCTTAGTGAAGAAAAATAAAGTCAATGTAATGAGAACGCAATTTTTTAAGTTTTTGGTCGTTCACCGTACTGACTTCAAAAAAATGTACACGAAATGGTGGTACCATGAGTTTGGACTTTGTTCTAAGGTTAATATCACGGATATCTTCTTTCTTAAGGCGAGTCATTAGAGAAGAAGCGGGAAAACTGTTTTCTAGATTAAATCATTTAGGTATGTAATGTTAACGATAGAATGTACTTTATCTAATTCCAATTATTTATTTAATAACTTATTGCACACAAAAAACCGCATTAAGTAATAAGGAGAACACAAACAAAGGTACTGCCTATTTCTAAAAGAAATTTCTTCCAAAGACCTAAATGCCTACAGGATACAATATAATTACAATAACGGATTTAAGTACGTAATAAGAAAAAGTAATGTAATAAAAAAAACAATATTAATAATATAAAATCGTTTTAAAACTTAGACAAATACATATTTGGTAATATAATACCTATAAAAAGGATGGAACAGTGAATAAAATATCTAACTTTGTACAACGTTTTTACATGGAGAAATTTATCTTTACTTACTACAGAGAACCTGCAGAAACTTTGGTTTTCTACTGAAGCACTATTAGTTATTCAATTCACATTGATCTCAAAATTTGTAAATTGCCTAGCCGTTTAACCACGGAAGAAGTCACGCCGCCCGCTTCTCCGTCAGTCGTCATCAGTCACTTGTCGACATCGAAACTGTGTAAATTTTCTCCGCCTGTTCTTTTTTTATATTGAACCACAAGGGTACGTTGTCGATGTGGCTCCTCACTAATGCCTGCTATAAGCTTTTGCCTGGACTTTCTCATACGACGCCATATTTACCTTATTACCTATCCATAACGAAGCCGTTAAGGAGTATTACGTGTGTTCGTCTATATCCTCACAGATAGTAAATAGTTTTTTTTTTCATAATACCAAGTGACAGGACGAAGGAGTCGTCCGCCTGGTGGTAAGCGACACGCCTGTCCATAACAGTCGCAGTGCAAGTGCACTCCTAAGTAGGAGCACTGTCAGTGCGCCCGTCGCACTGGGACATATTAAGTTGACAAGTCCCATGTGCTTGTAAATTCACTAGCACCCGTACCCTTCAAAACCGGAAAACAGTAATGCTGACATTACTGCTTGGCGGCAGAAATAGGTAAGGTGGCAGTACTTCCCTGGACGAGCTCTTTCACAAGGAGCTCGTCTACTACAGCTGTTTGTTTATTGTTTTGCAAAATGGATTGAAATGAAGTACAAATTTGAGTAAAAATTGCTTATACTCTGCCATGGTCTGTATTTATGCCATGGTTGCAATAAATGATATTCAATTCTATTCAGATAGGCTCATTTTACAAATTGGACCTACCGGGAATCGAAACCGGGACCTCATCATCTAGCCTTCACCTGTCTACGGAAGAAAGAAATGCACGAGTAGCGAATTCTAAATTCGGAGATAAAAGTGTTTAAATATTTGTTAGATTTTTTCTGATAAAACGAATACCTAGTTAAAATTATAACTGTTATAATTATAAATTAACAATAAAACTGAAACTAAATAAGATATAAAAAACCCCTTATAAGGGGTTGTCGATCTCGTTTAGACAGATTCGATAGCACCCACGTAAGTTGTTGTATGTCAAAAAACCATTATTTGCTTTTTGATTCAAAAATATCCCTTTTTATATGTTATGGGTTTTTAAAAGTAAACATAACACAAAGGGATTTCTTTAATTTTCAATATGGAACCCGTAATATACATAAAAAGTAGATATATTTAAGTTAAAAAGCAAATAGTGGTATTTTAACTTACAACGAATTACGTGGGAGATATCGAGATATGTTAATAACTTAGTTTAGCTAAATATTCCGATTACTTCAGTTACGAAGGAGGGCAATATGTACTTCTCTGCTATTGTTGTGACCATGGTTGCCATGGCAACTTATTGGCCACACCTCGCTATTAATAACACTGAACAGCCACACCTACATATTACTTAGGGTGATGTTTTCATAGAACATCCGGGGGTAGGAGTGGAAACAAAACATCTTCAATTTGTTTAATAAAAAATTTATTTCAAATATAAAACAACTTTTTCTACAAATTTCGTACATATAGAAAACTATTGACTATTTTAATTGAAGGTACCAGCGTAAAAATAGTGTAACCCACATTGATATTGTTTTTCTCTAATTATAAATCGTTTTCTCCACAAAAAGATGCAATAATACAATATTCTTCATTGCACACTGGGACAAACACAAAAGTAAAACGACAGGTACAACAGGCGGCCTGACTTAGCAGTCAACCTTCAGGTTACAGGTTACAACGTTCTTATTAACTACGACAATTAGTCATATTTGTGGGAGACTGAAGCCTAAACTAGGTCTAGCCTGTATAATAAATAGGTATCTATTAATAAATCAGGTAATTATTAATACAAAGATAGACCAAATAGTTCAAATGCTCCCATCACCAGGCTATGCAAATTGGTAAATGAATATAGTGATAGATTGGATCACACTGACTCATCTAACAGGATTCTTATGACTCCAAATTAATTACCTAATTATTGTATTTCTCTTTTAACGGTGACTTTTTTAATTCAAAAATATTTCTTACACGATGTTTTTGTAGTAAACAAATTGTTTGTTGTTTGTGTTATTTGTTTGATGTTAATTCAAGTTGTTTTTGCATTGTCTAGTAACTAATTGCAAACGGTATTTATTCACCAGTAATTGTTTGATGATTTAGTTTTAAGTTGTTCCTAGCATAAGTTCCTATATTTGTAACAATGTACTCATACGTTGGTAAATCTTAATAAATAAATAAACACTGTATTCGAACCAACGTCTTCAGCATGCCAGGTGGATATTGGTTCGAAATCAATCTTTGTATTAATAATTACAACAAACGAGTGAAGTAATTTATCATGGTCGAATAACATTGTGATATTCAATAAACTTAATGTTACAAAAAATAATTAATTTCATAGATTTCTCATAAATGACGCTACGTGTAAAAAGTTGTTGAAAAACCAAATACAAAAAGTTCTGACAACAAGCACATAGAAAAATTCGTGGGATTTGCTGGTTCGTTCCGTGGCTTAGTTGGTATAGCGTCTGGCACGGTTTGCTACGAGACGTCGCTTCGAATCCGGCCGGCTCGAAGGATTATTTTCTAAGTATTGATCTTTTTGAATTTAATATCAATTCAATACAAAATTAAATACTTAATTATTGATGTTTTTTTATACATAACAATAGTATCAAAATATACAATAATTATGTAAAATACTTTTGTTATGATTTAAAGTAATATAGTAGAAAAAAATGTGAGTTACATTTCTGCCATGACAGCCTCAATTTGGCACAGAAATATCTCTTTACACAGATATTTTTTTATAAACAACTAATACAACGTGAAAACTTAGCTAATTATGAAAGTATACATTATAATATTACACTCGATTCCCCAGGATCCATCATTTCACAGAATCGCAAGTATTCACTACGGACAGCTGCCCATCACTACGCAACCAGATCACACTCCGGTGCAGATGTCATGAGTTTGGCATTGTAAGTATAAATAAAAAAGTATAAAGAAATAAAAAAACGACAACAACAGTTAAGAACAAACAACATCAGTAAAAAACGACGACAACACAACAGCGATATGAATTAAAATGTTCCGACATAAACAGTAATGTTCTTTCTTCATTCTTCTCCACTGAAGAATCAGTGTGCAACATGCCCTTATCAGTTCTCCGTCCAGTAGTTTAAGACACACGGGGCAAGAAGAATGATAAGGGTACATCGACACACTTGCGTTTTCTTCTCAATTCTTCATCTCAAATCTAGTAGGCTGGATGAGATCTCTTCCAGGCATAAGACGTCCTATAAATGTATCTTCTATTTTTAATGTGTTTTTTTGTTTTTCATTCAATATTTTGTTTATTTTCACATAGTTTTCAGAGTTTTATAAAAGGCCATTCCAGTAGATTCGAGCGACACTAGATTAAACAACTCATAGTTATCATTGAATTAAATAATACCGTCAATTTAGATTCTCATGCACAAAAAATAAACTATCTCATGTATTACTTAAAAGAACCAAAAAATTCCCGTACACCGACATCTATCAAACTATTCTGGAACTATTATGTCAAAACGCCATCTATCAACGAGTAGAAGAAACGTTTTAGTATGCTATCACTTGTATAGGTGGCAGCGCAAGTTGATGTAGGTTGAGATTTCACATTTGCATCTCAAAAGTGAGCAATGTTAGGACATTGTCACAATGTAAAACACAGAAAATGAATTTTGCTGTCTTCTTTTGTTCTGCATTCTTCATGTACTGTGGAGTAGAGCTTATATTTACACAGTATTTTACAATAACATCATCTAAATTTAACCTCGATACATTTCTGTAGAGAAAATTCATAGTGGTATTTATTACGTCGGTAATTTATAAAACTATTAAATATCATAGAACTATAAATACTATTCCACACACTGTGGGTGCTTTAACAGCTTTTATAAGTCAGTTCCACATTGTTATTTACTTTTAATAAGTATTTCATTCTATAAAATGCCGTTGTTGTTTATACAAAGTCGAAATCACAACATTTACAAAGAAAATGTTTTTACAAAAAAAATTATCAAGAAAACAAGGGACGGGGTTAGCTACAGCTTCCGATAGCAAACAGAAGACGATGGCTTCAACTTGGTTGATAGTACACTAATTCTTTAAGACCTTGTAGTCTACAGTGTAGAACAATTTCTTTTGAACAACTTGAAATATACATTTTCTTTACGAGGCGTTACCTTATACATGCATTTATTCTTCTACTATATTATACATTTTTTATACATAAAGAACATTAAATGACATTTGTAATGTCGTAAGGAACATTTTGTCGTAATGGAAAACGTCTCATAAGGCATTTTGTAGGGGCATTAACCATGTTTTGAAGACTACGTTAAAATCATGAAAAAAAAATCAACCCAATATCTTTTTTACATTTTGCTGCTTGTCATGAATAGTGGACCAAACCAAAATAGTTTCTTTTTGTGTAATTAGTGAGATTTGTTCAGGAAATGCAAAACTTTACTGTGAATGGGACACCGAGCTTATCATTGGTTAAAATAATCACAAGACAACGTTGAGATTGTGAATTTTGCGCGGCACCACGTCTCAGGTATTTAAACAATCTTCCTGATGAATTAGATGCTTTTGAGATAGGTTGTTATTCTAGAAAGCCGTCGATTTATAACAGTCTTTAGGTAGAAAAAGGTGATTTTTTTAATGTACAAAAAGAAACCCAAACCATGTTAATAAAAACGTTTCATAAAATTGGTTTTCTCTTTCTTAGTAAAACTAGTTACAATCAGTTCTTTTATAATATATAAAATATATAATAAATATATAAAATAACTTATTATATGAGAATACATCAATAATATACCTATAAACTTAATCTAGAATATTTCCTGACCAAATAGTACAAAAAATTAGTTTTCTGTTTTTATTTTATTGAATACCATAATAGGAAATGAAACTATTTTCGCGTATAATTTAAATCCGGAAACATAGTTTCATTTCCTATGTGTAACAATCGCAAAAACCTAAGAACTGAATATCATAATGTTTTATAATTTATTAATACAAAGAACACAAAGAAAAATCGAGCACAAAATCCATTGATCTGACAGGAATCGAAGCTACGTCTACTTGCCAATCCAGAGCAAGTTCAATCTTTGTATTAATATTTATAGTGTTTTTGTTTGTCGTGAGTTTTCCTAAATATACTGCAGGGTAGATGTGAACTTTGTAGGCACCCAGTATATTCTTCTATTAAAATACAGCAAGAGTAGATCCATTTTCCGGCATCACCTGCAACAATAGGAGAAAAATAATTAATTACCATTAAAAAAAAATAAAAATGGCACCCATCGTGTGGCACAAAAGAGGCTTGTTTGGAAGTCTTAATTAAATTCTTGGGGATCTGATTTTATTTCGAGGCATTTGTTTGTCTTGCTTTTACAGCTGTGAATGTTTTTTTAATTATCAGATAAAAATATGGTTTCAAAAATCTGTAATTCAAATTCGAATATGTCTTTCTCTACTCCTGTCAATTATAATTTCATAAACTATAACATAAAGGCGCTTTTCTTAGTTCCGAATCAAAACTATTGTCTAAGGCCACTGAGCTAACTGAAAAAAAAAGAGTTGTATTTTTGGTAATTAAATCATTATCATTCATTATCAATTAGGACCTATTCAAACGCTATACTGCCTCATGTTAGGTTAAATTGGCCTAAAAGTCTTGCAATCGGGCCTAAACCTTTATAAAAAAAAATATTTGGTTAAAATATATGCGGTACTTTGCCACTTCTAAAGGAGGAGGGTATACGTTCGGCTATAGGTATGTTTTCAGATATCTTTGTTGATTGTGGACCGATTTTGAAAATTCTTTTTTGTTTGAAAAGGTGCAGTCTCAAGGTGAACCTAAATAGCTAGGATATAGCTAACGAATAATTATATTTTGAATTGTTTGATTAAGATGTGGTCATGGTCTGTCCTTTTAGATAGGTTTTTGGCAGACTAAAGCCTCCTCGGTGGTTTGCTTGTTGGTAAGGTGGTAGTAACGAGGGATGTAGTCGAGGCTCTACTCTATGAGTAGAAGTACTGGCTGAATGAATATGGATCTGTGTTTAGAACGTATTTAAAAAAATAGGATAGAAAAAAGAAGAACATCTTGGCAGATCTAGAAGTAGCCCCAATAAGTGAATAAGTGAAAAACACAATAAATATCTAGTTATGAAGATAATCTCAGTTTATATTTATAAAGTACCTCTCGCTAGGCGACCTGAGCTACGTCTTAGGCTACAGTACCATGTCAGAATCTGATAAAAGGACCCCCAATCGAAGGAAATCCTCAAATTTTATAGGCATGTCTGTGAATTCACCAATTTCTCTATCAATTGTGCACCGATTTTGACAATTCTTTTTCTGTTTGAAAGAGTATACTCTCGAGGTGGTCCCTGAAACTGTTCTGGGTTCGTTTCGGCTATCAAAAATTACTAATTATTTTTCGCAAATCATAGTAAATTTTTCTCTTTCAATTACATAATTAGGTCTTAAAATCTTGTACCTATTTACTTAGGCCACGAGGCTAACTAGACTTTAAGAACCCTCATTGCATAAAATACTATTATTACTTGATTGATTAAAATTTTTAACTCATTCGCAAGGCAGATTCGCCTGAGTCTTCATGACTAAGAAACTTTATAGGTTGCTCTTTAAAAATCAGACATTTGTTTCAAATCTCTTATATAGTAACAACCCGACAGAGCCAAATGCGTCGGTACCATTTTAATCATCCAAGTATTATAATATAATTTAAAGTTTTGGTTTCACTATAACGGTATAGGAACGAAAAAGGGCACAATTAACGTTTTTATTAAAATTAAGTAAAAAAAAGGCCTACGTAATGAATTAAGGAAATATAGCTCAACACGCTACGGCTAAAAACTCGTTGAAAAACCAAATGCAAAGATACGACGCAAGCACATAGAAAAATTCGTGAAGTCCGCTGGTTTGTTCCGTGGCTTAGTTGCCATAACGTCTGGCACGGTTTCCTAGAAGACGTTGCTTCGAATCCAGCCAGATCGAAGAATTTTTTCGAAGTGTTCGACCTTGGTATTAATTAATAATAATAACTTATAACAGACTAATGGAGTAATTTCACAAAAAATAATTGAATATCATTGTAATGAAATATCCTGACTTCAATCAAATCATTGACTTAATAACATAATTTAAAACAAGTACTATATGGCAAGGGTATGGCAGAAGAAGCATGAAAGTAAAATTGATGCAGTGGAGATGAGATCGTTAAGGAAAATTTGTGGAATAAAATTGACTGATAGAGTGAAGAACACAATAATACGTGAAAGATGTGGCTTGAAAGAGGATGTAGTGACTAGAATAGAGAAAGAAAGGAAGATTTACCAAACAGGTTTGTGATGCGAATGTGGATGGAAGGGTTTTAAGGTTTAAGGACGTCACAGAAGGACTTGCATTGATCAGATCAGTAATGTCCTCAAAAAGGCTGGGATCCGAAGCGACAAGAATAAAGGAAGTTGTATGAAAAGGGTAATTGATGTATGTGGGGCTCGAGAGTTGTGTCAGGATAGTGCAAAGTGGCGTTCCGTGGTCTCTGCCTCAAACAAGTACAACGAAAATAGCAATATATTATTATTACCTTTAACATAGAAGTTAACACAGTGTCATATTTGATTTCACCAACTAATTTCGCGTAAATGCAGCCGGGAATAGAACTAATAAAGTGTTGGATCAATTTGTAACAAATCTTTGAACAAGTTTATGGTAGGGTCCAATGGAGCCAACTCGCCCCATTTCACAGGTTAACCGTTGAAGTTGTAAATTTAAGCGCCGCCGTTGGAAACGACAGGTTGGAGGAATTTTCATTAACATTTTTTTAAATTAACTGCGCAGATAATTATAGATTAAATCGTCATCATTTAAGCCTGTTTGCTGCTGAGCATAGGCCTCTTCCCTATTGCGCCATTCTTTCAGGTCCCTTGCGAGTCGTGTCCAGTGGTTTCCAACCATGCAGCATTGATGTGATCAATGCTTCGGGCGGGTGGTCTGTCTCTTGGTCTTTTTGCTTCTCTTGGCCACCATTCTGTAACGGCTTTCGTCCATCTTCCATCGTTCTCTTGAGTGCTTAAGCTTGGCGATACTCGTACCCACGTCTTCTGCCTTTGTGCGACGTCGAATGTCTATATTGGATACGTGGTCCAGCAGAGAAATTCCGAGTATGGCGCTCTCCATTATAGATTAAATAAATATATCATCGCAAAGTAAGTAACTAAGGCACTTGTGTTATGAAAAACAACGAATGCCACAAACACCCTGACTCGAGACAGTTTTTTTCGAACCTTGGACTTCAGAGATGGCGACACTTTGTCAGCCGGTGTGCAAGTACTGTTATTAATTCACGCCTTTTCCTGTTTAGTAAGGCGAAGACCACGGCCTTCCACATGCTATGGATGCTGACAAAACATCTTTCGCTTCATAAAGTTATATAATGTGAAAAAATAATTGATGGCCGTTATTATTCGGCGTTAGCGGTTACGCCAGAACGAAAGCCTGTACAAAGATTAATAACAAAAAACTCATAGGTGAATGTCGACAACTCGGTAACTTGAACTGTGGCTCAGTTGGTAAGAGCAATGCTACGGTGCAGCATGGTTGTTGGTCCAAGTCAATTTTTCTATGTAATCTTAACAAAACTAGTGAAGTTATTTCACAAAAATTGACAAAAACAATGTCAATAAAACTCCATTGTTTTAAGGCAAGCAAAGTTTAACAAGAATCCAAGCATTTAAATGGAAAAAAGAAACTGAAACTAAAACTACACTTGCAGCAAAGAAAAATCAGGAAATCGAATGGTCAGTTTCAATCGCCCGGAAGATGAAAAATCTACTCTGCGGGTCATTAGCTCCGGTTTTATTCGAATAAATTGTACAAGAATGCCGTTGACAGCTTGTCCCGGGGTTTTTTTTATCCGGTAAATGGTTTGTTGTGTAGCATTTTGTTGGGGGTACGGGGGTAAGTAGTTTGTAATATGAATCATAATTAGACTCCCAGAGGGAATAACCGAGCAAAAAAATACACTTTAAATGGCATTCTCCTATTTCTGACGATAATAAACGATTACAACAATGTGTAATCTGATAAACTTACAACAATTCACATTACGCAATATATATTTTTAGTCAATTTCGTTTAATACAATAATTGAAGCATTGGGGTAACAAGCGCATATCACGTGAAAGTGAGATTCGAGAAAATTGAAAATAAAGTTTTAATGTCTTATATTTTTTTAATATTTATAATATGACTCTCATATAGTTTATTATTTATTTGTCCTATGATTTAGCTGGCATGCAGCGAGGGCGGAGCGCCATCTTGTAAATGAATGAAACTTACGCCGTCTATACTCTAGCCAAATTCGACGTAGAATAAATGTCAACAAACGAAAACATATGATTTTTAGGGTTTTCATCTCAGCCTCTTTCACAGTTACCACAATTTCAAAGTTTTCCAACGAAATTCGACTAGATTATGAATAATACTAAATCTTGAAGCTATGTTTATAATGAATATTATTCAACAGAAGTTTCAAATCACCTAAAAATGATATAAAAATGTCCAGTTATTAATTATTTGTAAAACTGTGTCATCCCGAGTAACTTTTTGATTTGAAGGTAGAGATTGTAAACATTCGACTTCTGGTGGTAATTAAAGTTCAGAATCGGAAATAGATGCTGGATGTACGTAGTAAATTAATTTCAAATAAAATCTTACAATTTTGTTTCTTTTCATCTACCACTACCTACCAATTACATTACCTAAATATTAATAGGATGCAAACTCTTATTTTTATTCCTAAATTATACGTATCAATAGATATTTTGTAAACTTTATAACAATTGGTTAGGTAAGTATGACTTCTACATAACCCAATTACCTACTTACCTATTTAAATTCAAATTAAGGGAAGCAGGTAGTGGGCAGAGAAAGCCTTAATAATGAGAACTGAAAAAATGTTCTTTTCCTATGTCATCATTGGTTGCCTAGCAACGTTTTGTTATTAAATATTCTACATTGAATTTGGCTAGAGTTATAGAAGGGAGATCGAAATTAATTTTTGTCACACGATACTAGACAGTGTTTTACATGATTTAATGCAATAACATTAAAACGGGCTTTGAGTGCTGAACGCCCTTGTTGTTCCCAATGCTTCAATTATAATAAATGTTTAAAGATGGTAAATAATTTTATTCCAAAAATGGTTTCTCCAAAATGGTTCTCCAAAAATGCTCATTTGTCTTAATTTGGAGGTTCAACATGAAACTATCAACGTTGATTTGTAGAAATTAAACATCAACATAGAATATGTTAAAAAACACATTGATTTTATTTGTTTTATGTCTCAGTGAAAAAGGATCAATCATTAAAAAGATGACCGTTTAGATTTTTTGCCTTCTGCTAATGCAAATTTAAAAAGATCATTTCAATTCATGCCTATTTTAAATGTTTAGTAGCTTCCATCTGGGGGGAGGTCGCAAAAGACAGGGCATGACGGCGTCAACTTGTATTGGAGGCCTTACGCGAGGGCGGCAGACATACGCACCATATTTGTTTTGCAAAAAAAACGAGGGACTTGTTCTGTACACCGTTTAGGTTTTCGGGTTTCTCTCAGAGAAAAGTTTAAGGAGACTGTTAGGTGACTCATGACCGTAGCATCTTAGTACATTTCTTCAAGTATTTTACATGCCCGTAAAAATATACATAATTTCAATAAGAAAGAAGATATCCATAATATTAACCTTAGAACTAAGTCCAAATTCATGGTACCACGATTTCGTAAAGATAATATCTCTAACAAAGCCGTGCTGTTCTATTCGGTGGTGTGGGAAAAATAGCAAAATATCTAATTACGAAACAAACGGAATCACATTTCATCGGTAATTAAATATTAAATGTGTAATTTTTCAACTATCGTCCATTATAGCAAAGCTCAAGTTAACTGGTCGGTTTGAAGTGAAACATTTGACGACACCCGTCAATTGTTTCGAACTCGGGCTGGCCAATCGGAGCGCAGTTGTCACAGTAATGATATGGCAGAATAGTTTTCAAACAAATTAAATGACATTTCGTCTCTATTTCTGGTTACCTGGCGAAATCTTAATAAAAGGAACCGCCATTGAGCAAAACGAAGAAGAAGAAGATTTCTGGTTATATACTCGATGATTGACGAAAGTTTAGAGAAAAATATTTTTTATGGTATGGTTAAAAGGTTTCAATTCAAACAGAATTTACCTATACATTATCATGCTCTGGTAACTACGGCACAAATAATTTTTTTGTGAAAGATGCCATCTATCCCTGATATCCGGAACTTTTTGTCAGTTTTACCACTTTCTCGCATCGCATATTTGGATGGAATTACCTATTCCATTTTTTTGAAATGAATGAAATTTTATTTGCTTAAAACAGGGTGTGAAAGATGGAATAATTATTACAGAACACATGTCTTACCTGACTAATTATAGCATTGTCATCGGACGTGTACAAGGAATAATAATCAATTAATTAATTAATAACAACAGAATAATAAACTATCAATGTCAAATTATTAAATGTCATACATCATGATTACATTAAACATAAATATACCTTATAATTTCATGTCGACATCCAATAACAAACAAAGAATAATCAGTCAATTAAAAACAGCAAAATAATAACCTTCTATCGAGTTCTTAGGTTTTCGCGATTGTTACACATAGGAAATGAAACTATGTATTTTTCCGGATTTAAATCGCGTATATTTGTTTTTTCAAACAAACCGACGTTTCGGGCCCTTTACAGGTCCCATTTACGGTTTGTTTGAAAAAACAAATATACGCGATTTAAATCCGGAAAAATAGTTTCATTTCCTATGAATAACCTTCTATGTCAAACTATAAAATATTTGTACATCATTATTACATTGTACATTTATATACATTAAGCACTAATTTCTTGTCTACATTTATCTAAAAAATCAGTCACTATGTAATAATTCTTGTCTCTAAGCCATTCACTAAGTCTGTTTCTGAACAAATTATTTGGTAACGTTTGAATGTCTTTTGGTAGAGCATTATAAATTCGGACACACATACCGTTACATTGATTTTTGTAATAACACTGTTTTTGTAACAAAATAGTTAATCCCCAATTGAAAATCGGTCCAATCAGTACATTTGATATGACATGACATGAACTTAACGTGGACCAATCTATACGTAGATATTAAAAATCTCTTTTTGGCGGGTAGATGTCGCTTAATTAACGTTAAGAAACTGACAGTTGTAGATATCAGTCCGGTAAGATATTATTATGTCATTTGAATTTCATTTAAATATAATTTCTTTTCAGACTTAGGCCTTTATTATACGAGTGAATTGAAAAATCTACTGAAGTCATTGACTTACAATTATATGGACGTCGGGTCCGCGCTAAAAAGTGTCCGAACTTATAGGGCGTTAAAATCGTATACAGAGCGTCATTCACGCTTTAGTCTTCGTTTGTTCGACTGACAGCGAAGCAAGCAAAATTAGACAGTACTGCGATGACATTACAATTTAAATTCAACGTTTTAGCTTTTTCATATTCCTTTACATGTCACTACGTTTAAATAGGTTGACTTGGGACATTTTTTTCGTGGTTTTTGTATTAGACCCGTCGTCCATTTATTTGTAAGTCAATGTATTTTACCAATAAATTCGACATTGTTCTTTAGCGCTATTCTATGTGACCATAAGGTATCTAAAAATGTTTTTTATACAAAACTGAGTGAATTATATTTAGTATATTTTTGTGTACTGAGTTTTTTCAATTGTAGTTTGCTGGGTTTTTAAGGAAGATTAGGATTCTCAATTGCTCAATTGCGTAATAACCGTTCCCTCACTGCGCTGGAATATGTGTAAAATTCTATCAGCATATAACTTTAAATTTTTTTTTACCGACTTAAAAGAAAGAGGAAGATCTCAATTCGAGTGTATGTTTTTTGTATTTTTTTTTTCACAATTTTATGAACCGATTTTGATGATTCTTTTTTTGTTGGAAAACAGGGTAAAATAATCCACCTCTAAAGGTGGCAAACTAGGGAATGAATAACTTCGGAGGTCGGTTTTTATAGTACTCTGTACTGAGATTATTATGATACCAAGTGGCAGGACGAACAAGCCGCGCACCCGGTGATAAGTGACACGCCTGTCCATAACAGTTGCAGTGCCACTCAGAGCTTTAGATCGCAAAGTTGATTATTATTATTATTTATTTTTTTTAATAACGCACACACTCAACATAGCCCCGCACTAGGGAAACCCTGTGTCGCGGGTGCCATGGACACAAACATAGACAACCACAAATTACACCCAAACTCACGAGAGAAATAAATGTAGGCCATACAAATATTTCTCTTGGCCCGGGAATCGAACCTGGGACCTCTGCGT
The DNA here is from genome assembly GCF_003589595.1 of Hyposmocoma kahamanoa. Classification (NCBI taxonomy): domain Eukaryota; kingdom Metazoa; phylum Arthropoda; class Insecta; order Lepidoptera; family Cosmopterigidae; genus Hyposmocoma; species Hyposmocoma kahamanoa. The sequence continues at coordinate 523,371 of NW_020654175.1, read as the reverse complement.
GGCAGTCCGGCATGGTAACCGTTGGGCCACGGAGGCAGTTGACTTGAAGAAGAAGAAGAAGAAGACTTGAAGGACACTGCCACTGCGCCTGTCACTTTGAGACATAAGTTGAGAAGTCTCATATGTAATGTAATTTCACCAGTACCCTTCCTGCCATTCAACACAGGGTCCGAAACAGCTACCAACAAATAATACAAAATTAACAACAACAATAATATCACTTGAACGGTGAAGAAATTAAAAATTGATTTAGACTCCACCAATAATACCTTCTAACGACTTGAGTAGGACATTTCCTCGTAATAAACGAACTTTTACGACCTTTTATGACCTATTACAACCTTTTTCGGTCGTTGTAAGCGTCTTATATTATTAATTGTAGTGGCAATAAGGTTTCGCAGGGTGTTTTTGGCCAATTCGGCGTTAATGTCAGTGTTGAGTAATATACAAGCGAATTCGAAGAGAAGTTTTCTCAAACTACGGAGCTACCTATTATACGACCTAACAGAAACCTGTGTTACAAACACATGGGTTGATACTGATTATTAATCCATAAGTGTTTTAAGGCAATAGACGGTTTAGTTCATTTTGAAAATTGCATTTGTTTCTACTAGACGTTTACCTTATTTAATCGTTATGCTCAGAATAGAATTTTAGTCACACTAATATATTTATAATTACTAGCCGGTGTCCGTAATAAGTAAGAGTAGCCTACTGCAGGTTATTTCCTGCATTTTCCAGGAGAAAAAGTAGTCTATGTCCTTTTCCTAGATCCTATCTTTCTCTATACGAAAATTCGGCGCCTTAGGCATGAAAACGTAACAGACAGACAGAGTTAATTTTGCATTTATAATATTAGTTTGAATTGTTATACTATTTCTTAGGGGGAGAATGTTTTCCAGAAAAAACATGTCCCCTCAAAGAAGTTTTTAAAATATTTTGACGGTTTCACCTCTGTAACTAGTGCCTATTATAGTAGTTAAAATGTACATTATCACAAGCACCAGGTCCTTTCTAAAGTCAACTATTGTCAATACACGGCCCCGTGTCGGGCGCCACTGATAGATTGACGACCCTTCTCAACTGGAATAGAGTGAACCGAACACATAAGGGGAATGTGTTTGGTCATCTAGCTCGTTACATTACGTTAGTTTATTTTGTTATGTATGGGTAATGTGGGAATTTATTATTATACCTGTGACGTCAAAAGCCTGATTTTAGTTGGAAATCTGATTGACTTAAACATTGACTTACAAATAAATGGACGACGGGTCTTATACAAAAACCACGAAAAAAATGTCCCAAGTCAACCTATTCGAAATTTAAATTGTAATGTCATCGCAGTATCGCGCTGTCAGTAGAACAAATGAAGACTAAAGCGGAGTTTGGCGCTCTGTATACGATTTTAGCGCCTTACAAGTGCGGACACTTTTTAGCGCGGACCCGACGTCCATATAATTGTAAGTCAATGGACTTAAAGGTCTTTTATATCATAGTTTTCATTGTTAATTTCTAAATGATTTGGACCTTAAGTGGGAATGTCATGTTTTCAGATATAAAAGGTAAGTGTATTTAGAATGGCGGAGCACTGCGCTGCGTCAAGAACAATGGCGGATTTTTGCTGACTTAATTTTATTGCGTCTGTATAAGAGAAAACGGAGAGTTTAAATTCCTGAACAAGTTGGTCTTGGATCTACTATTCTATTAAGTCTGGAATAAAAGATATTCCAGTTGAAAGATTTTGAATTCACAGCAAAGTGTAGTCGCAAATAGCAGATAATCGATATCCTTTGGCAAGCACTAGTCAGCAGGCGCGGAGATCTTGATAGGTCTAAAGTCCAAGTCATAAAACATAATCTCAGTACAGAGTACTAAAAAAACCGACCTCAAAAGTACGTGGAATTACGTCTATTTGCTAAGTTTTATTGATATATTCTTAAATTCGCCACTATACAGGACTTGACACTGGAGATAATAAAAATAGGTTCTCACTACGACACTACTCAAAGTATATTGAGAGAAAAACGCCTTGAATTGGATAAATAGCAAAATCAACCATTAAAGTAATTGCTCCTAAATTAATGTTAGGCGCTATTTATGAAAATGAATCTTCATGCGTGAACAGCCATCCTTCGAGGTGGATGATTTTCTTCAAAAGGAAATGGGACCACTATGGAAGTACCCCCTTTCCATGACATGACAGAAGATTAAATAGTAGTAGATTAAAGAATACAAATCGGATGCAGTGCACAAACACTCTAAGGCGTCTAATTAGCCATACTGCCTGTGCGCGAGCAGCTGCAGCACGTAATTTTTGATATAATTATAGCTTTTTATTCTTTTAAATTTGTGTTTATTTTGTTTGCATAATACGTTCCTTGCGATTCCAAAGGATACTTGATTTCTTCCCCTTTTTCCCTCTATTTAAAACCCAATAGGCCGAGAGGAAATACTGTCAGATCTTAGACTTTTTTCTTTATGGTTTACCAACAACTATTACATTTTGTTTATTTACTAGGAACATAATAATGGCCCAAGAAACAACTTTTTCACAAAAAATAATTGAATATCAATTCAATAAAAATTTAATTAACACAGTGAATAGCGACATCTCTCGCCAGGACTGGTAGCTGTAAAGGTACTAACTGGTTGATAAATCTGTAACAGATTTCTCATAGATGGCGCTACGACTAAAAAGTACATAGACACGACGCAAGCACATAGAGAAATTCGTGAGTCCGTTGGTTCGTTCCGTGGCTTAGTTGGTATAGCGTCTGGCACGGTATGCAAGAAGACCTCGGTTCGAATCCGACCGGATCGAAGGAATTTTTTCTGAGTGTTCGATCTTTGTATTAATAATTATAACAAACTAGTGGAGTAATTTCACAAAAAATAATTGAATATCAATTCAATAAAAAATTAATTAACAACTTTTTCTTCAAAAATTTAATTTTCCCACATTTTCTCTCTAGAAATCGTCATGTATTGTTCCGAAAAAAGTAGAAATCCGCGTTAAATGGTCGGCCATTTTGTCGATAGAATACAACATGTTTTATTGCTTTTTTTGGGCGTTGATGCAATAATCCACTCACGCTTATAAAATTAATGTGCTTTTAACTTATTAAATTACAACGTAATATTGCAGTATTCGTTGTTTTTCTTAATGAAGTGTGCTAATGCAATATATATGCAAAGGACTATAGAGTAAATAAACAATAATTTATCAACACATGCTACAGAAGATATTAATCTGCCAAAAGTCATGATTAAAAGACTGAGCTTTGCATACTAATAAGTCACTTTGTTTCATTTCGATATGATTTTATTTTCAGACTTTGACAAATATTTTATTCAAATTTGTATTAACATTTCGCCATTGTTCTTTGATTTGCGGCCGGAAGGATACAAGTAAACAACACCATCATCAGCGTATAATAACTACCGTTGAACTTTGCCTCAGCCTAGTTGGCCGGGTTATCGATCTCTGCCTCAGAGTAGATTGTAATTCGAGTATATAAGTGCTCAGCTGCTTGAAGATAATTGGCTGACCGTAATCTTAACCGGACACACGAGTGTCAAACTGTTCGTGTATTGATTTGAAGATCATTTAGCAACCATAAGTATACAAAAAGCTTTAAAAATGTCGTTAACATTTTCCCTAATGATTATTTTTATGACTCTCATCTAGCAAATTTTTATGATTCGAAATCGACCCATTTACAATGCCATTTAAAAATGATTCAATTAAGGCGAGTCAGCGGAGAAGAGAAAAAAAAATTATTACTAGAAGAAATGGTTTAGATATTTATCATTGTAGCGGAGCGTTAGTTCCAAACGACACCGCTAGATGGCATTCACCACTTTGAAGCTATTTCTAAAACGCGGTGTTCAGATTTTCCCTCGGCACTATAAGTAGTTAAGCAAAGTATGTATTGTTGATTCAGAATTCAATGTGTGTACGACTACCTCAAGACCACATTGGGTATTTACTGCGTACGGGCTGTGTACGAGAACCTACCGGACCTCCCGTTACGCCTTTTGTGTACTGCCACCAATAAAGTTCTGCTTGCGTGTTTATTGAGTGCGCTATTTTTCTTTCACTGACGAAACGCGCTTTTGGCACATCCTCCTGGATCCCGTTACGTCATTAATTATCGGTTTGACAAAAAATATACGACACACCTAGGATATCGTCTAAAAAATGTGCCAATGTAAACGAGGTAAATTAAAAGTGCGAAACGAATCATTGGAGAATAAAATATTTAACTTTGCAAATAAATTGTATACAGAGACATTTCTACAGAGAACCTGCAAAATTTTGGTTTTCAACTGAAGCTCTATCGTTGTTAAACTCACTTTCGCTTGTAGACGTCGGATCTGTGTAAAAGTTTCTCCGCCTGTTCTTTTTTTATTTATATTAATTTTAAGCGCGCGGACTGGGCACACTTCACACCTCATCTCTTAAAAGCCAGGTTCGCACCCAACCTAAAATGGCTTTAATTGATTCCGCATAACAGCGAAAGTGTTGAATCAACCGCTTTGGAAAAAAATATAGTATTATTGAGGATATACACTGATTAGTATAAGTTGTAAAAACACGATTCCTAAAAATACTGACGATAGAAAAAAACACAAACTCACCTCGAAATTTTACAAGAAACCCCACAGTGGTATCGTAACGCACCTATTGAATACAGATTCAATAAATACTTTACACATACCAATGATTTTTTCTATATCATAATTCTGAAATAGAGCCAGTGCCCCTGTCGCTCGACCCATGCAAAATGAACCTTATTAGTACGGGACAAATTTGAATTCGTGCTATGATAGTACCGATTGTTTGTTAAACAAGAGCAGTGCTAGCCTAATCGGATAACGCAAGCTTCTGAATTGGGTCTTCATTAAGTAGCAGAAACGTGCAGTTAGGGCAATTTACAATCTGGGCCCCAAAGTATCTTTGAGAGATAAGTTTAAGGAAATTAACATTCTTACACTAGCCTCACAGTACATTTATGAAAATGTAATTTATGTTAAAAGGAATAGTAATTTATTTATGAAAAATAGTGACAGACATAACATTAATACGAGGAATAGAAATAAACTAGCTTTTCTTGATAGCCGTCTTCACAAAGTCCAAAAATCATTTAAGGGGCAATGTATACGCTTCTATAACAAGATTCCGGTTGATGTACAAAATTTGCCTTTCACGAGGTTTAAAACTATAGTGAAACAAAAACTTTATACTAAAGGTTATTATACAACTTCTGCGTACTTGGATGACAAAAATCCGTGGTAGTAACCCGTTTAGCTCGTGGAGGTAGTCTCGTTCTCTGATGTTTCATATTAAAAAAAAAATATTGTAAATGTTATTTACAAAGAGCAACCCCTAGAGTTTCTTGCTCATTCTTCTCAGGGGAATCTGCCTTACGAATGAGCGGTAGAGTTTAACTATTGTGACGATTTCAAGTGTAATAATGCTTACCTATGAAATAAAGATTATTTTGAATTTGAATTTGAAAGTAAGTTAGGTACATTTTACGGTAAAGGAAGAAAAATATTGTAATGAAACCTGTCAAAGGAAGGTCTTAACCGTTAAACAACTTGTGATATCTCAACTCGGGTTGGGCCTAAACTATGTCCTAAACCTGTGCGCAGTGTACTATGTGTAATAAGTTAACGATCTTCTTACCGTATCGATGCTTGCCATTATGGTGAAAGTATTTGCCAATGTACCAATGCTTACATTACTGCATGGCGGCAGAAATAAGTAAGGTAGCAGTACTTCCCTGGACGAATTCTTTCACACGGAGATCCACTGCTGCTAACTAAAGTTTACACTAGTACACCGTTGATCTTCTTGTTATAGTGTCGATGGTATACTCTATATCACTGCGAGGCAAAATTAAGTCACGGTGAACGCGTCACTAGTGGCCGCCATTAAATCCTGAACTGTGCAGGTGGGCTATAGTTTGAATAGAAGTGTCCTAAAATTCCCACTCGAATAAACTTGATTGTCCTTGCTCCAGTCACACAGATTGATAACAACAACTATACTATATTTTTCATTGTTTCATATATTTAGCCGCTCACGCGATACATGCAGCCGTAGACGCATACCACACCTAGAGGTGCCGGTGATGATTTTCTACCGATTTTTAAGTTTACCCTGAATTTAAATGTTTATAAACTATACTTTAAGGAGTAATTTCATGGTAAACGTTAGAACCACTCAAACGGAATGTTATCATATTTATCTAAGTACACCAAAAATTTCATTAGTGCTTTTTAAGTGCAGGATTTGCGGTGTATTGCAGCATTTTATTTGAGATGTTTTTGTTGGTAGTACGGAGGGTATTTATTTAGCAATGCAGAATAATAATTTTTATTTATAAAAACTTGTATTTAAACTGAACCCTTTTCTAATTTGCGAAACCAAATAGCCACCATTTTGCGGTAGGAGGAGTGCATCGCGTGAGCGGATAAAACAATAAAGTTTCCTCGATAGATAAAAATCACGAAATGACCTCTAATTTTCACATTTTTTCGATTCATCCTCGAAATGCTACAGGTTATTAGGACAAAAATTAGATAATTAATTATATTTATGCATGATCGACAACTGTCACTACGGATATTTTTTTAATCCCTTTAGTTTTAGAGTTATTCCGCTAAAACGAATTTGGTACTTTTAATGCGCAAAATTCAACATCTCCTGTCGCATGTCACGCGAACTTCAGGCATATATTTGTTTCACAAATTTGGGCGGAGCCAACGTCAGAACTTTTTTGGCATGAGAGCTCTTAAAAAAGACGACGTAGAGATGTTTTCAACTGCTGATTTTGTAAATTTAAAATAATCACATTTAAATACACGCCAAAATACTCCCTATACTGTTGTATACTAATGTTACTATGTCTTCAGGAGCACCAACCAATACAGTATTTCCAAACAACGAATCAAAACCAATATAATAACATAAACTCGGTTACATTTCTATTACTTCGAAAGTTAAGTCCAAAAATTGTAACGCCCTTATTGGAGAACCTGCTTTAATATTTGGCCCGGATCCAACAACATACGTTATACTGGTGGTAGGGTAGCGAAATCAAAATCAGGAAACACAAGAGCTTATATGCCACAGCCGGCACAGCATTTTCAACATAAAAACCACTAACGTAGCGTCGCAAATTTCTACAGGCCGTAGTAACCACCTCCATCAGGTGTATACACAATGTCATAAAATAAAATACACCCAATCCCATCCAAGCCTGTATGAAATGGATCCTGCTTACGAATTCCAACACCCTAAATTCAACCAGGGTGGACGCAGTCCAACAATGGTCATAAACAAACATGTTCAGACATGTCCCGGACAGAAACTGCCTCGGACAGGGATTGATGAGAGCCTTTGTTTAGATGCTAGACTGGTTCGAATGCCTAAGATTTAAGCTAAGAAAATATATTTTAGGAATTTCGTGCTGGGAATCGGCACCATAATATTAATAATAATAAGTACTAAGCTTTTCAAGTTCACTTAGTTGACCGCCTACCGATGGACCTAACAAATTCTCTTTGCGTTTCGTTATCTCAAAAGACCATATATTAGCAAATATATCAAAACCAATATAACTATGATATTATTTGCATTCAAAAACTCAAAATTAAGTTTCAAGAATGTAAAATAAACAATTAAAAAAGTGGCGTACTTATACATATTTTTGCGTATTGATTATAATTTAGAAGAGATTTTACATTCCATGCCGGCGAGTGAGCAAACCGCACACGTGGCACGTAACTACTGACTACAGTTTGTCAAACTATACTTCCTTTTCCTTAGCGAAAGAATATAAAACCTATTTCTGCCGTCGAGCAGCAATGTGAGCAATACTGCGTTCCGGTTTAGTAGCGTAAGGGTTGCTGGTGACATTACAGGCACATGCGACTTGTTAACTTATGTCTCAGAGAGACTGGCTCAGTGCCTATGTCCTTCAGATCTTTGCGATTTAAAGCTCTGGGTGGCACTGCAACTGTCATGGACAGGTGTCTCGCTTACCATTAGATAGCAAACAAACTAGATTGAATTTTTTTCCATGTACAACACCAACCTATAAGTAAAAATGTTGACGTCACCTTTGGGGGTCACGGTATAACTTATCAGTAATTAACAATGTAAATATTTGTTTGTAATTACGTAAATATAGCTACCAAGCAACAAAATTGTCACATAAATAATAAACCAAGAACATCCAAATCCCGAAACCTACATTATGTACAAAGAAAACCGACGTTCAGTCATTCGTTCACCCACAATAATAACCTCAAATATTCCTTCTGTACCATACAACAACCTTATAACTTATTTCAAACTTTTTCTTTCGTCCGAAAATGGACCATCGTTCATTACAACACAAAAGCTGTTACTCGTGTACTGAATATTTTAAAAGCTATTCCAACAATTTGATGATACATCCCGCTCAGGGAGCACTGTTATGATGCTGCCTTTATAAACTATGCATTTGGCAGTATTGACGTCTAGGTAATTTTTGACGGTCCGCGCCGTCTGTTGGCGGCAAAACGAAACTAGTTTTGCGCTACTCGCCAATAGATGGCGTAGTTTCTAAAACTTAGTGCTGCTCAGCTTGTTTAAGTCCCACACTTACAGAACAGAATTATTTATTTCAGGCATAGATCTATATAAATTGTTAATAATATTTTCACTTAGAATACGTTAGTATACACAACATGATTTGCCCAACCCAGTATTTTAGAATTGGGCAATCACATCTGCCTGCAATCTTTTTTAGGAGGCTACTTCCGACTAATTTCTGAAACAAGTAGCCACGAGTTTCAATTTGGGGCAATTCTTTATTAACGTGTCCAAAAGAACGAATACCGTTTTCAAAATTCACCAATGCCATCATTTGAAATGATTACAGTGCAAAAATACTTTACATTTTTAATACGATCGCAACTGGAGCAATTTTGTAGTACGCAGTTAAAGTTGTGGGGTTTACTAACATACTGTTTAAGGGTACTATTACCACAGGCCCACAGGCCCACAGACCGTTTGCGGTATCGTGTAATTAGCGTGGTAACCGTGCACACTTCACACCTGCACGCCGAGATTACAGACCTTAGGGTGGGTTCACACTTGGCGAGTCATTCGACTAAACTAGAAACAGGTTTAAGATTTAATATACAGCCGTGACTAATGTAAAATCAAGTCTAATGGTTGAAACTTTTGTTTTAATTGTCATAGGAACAGTGGCGAGGCGTCCATACAACACGATTCCCGTTAGCGTACCTAAAATCTTCCATGTATTATTCAACATTATAAGTATTTTCAAAGTAATTTCATTCACTATATTTTGTACTCAATTTTAGGTGTCGAATAACTTAACCAGTGAAATGAAGTCTACTAGCATCTTGTGTGCTAATAAGTTTAAACGTCGCCAAGGCGCCACTTTTTGTTAGTGTACGTCAACAGCACACCAACGTACATTGACGTATCTTGTTCCGTTGGAGGCGATTTTCGAATAAAAATATGTAGTCTGATGTGCTGTTGTCTGTACATGGTTCTTGTTTTGCTCGGCTTTACCAACGATAATTGTCACGCTTCACCACTGCCAGTGCGTATCGGTTTATGTCCACTTTCTACAGACGATCTGTGCCCCAGAGGTCTGTACAAATATTAAGACGAAATTGTATCGTCGTTGCTTTGGCTTTTAAGCGTGAAAGTAGTTTTTTTTAATCAAAAGTCTGGTGGTAAGCGACAAGCCTGTCAGACTCAGAGCTTTAAATCGCAAAGATCTGAGGTGCTCTGTTTTTGCGCCTGTCACCTTGAGTTTTAAGTTGTCAAGTTCCATGTATTAGGGAATCGTGACATTGTTTTATTTTGTTACAAAATGACTTTGTTTCATTAAGAATAATTTTTTATCGAAATAAAAAAGGGGTAATGGCGAAACGCTGACTGGCGGCTGCCATGACGAAAACATATTTGACGATACGTGGTTTTATTTTGTTTGGATTTATAGCGAAAAGATATAATTAAAAATCCAAAAAAAAAAGACGATCTTGGAAACCCAAGGGCCGGCTACCTTACCCAACACATTAGCATAACCATATAAAGTGCGAACGCTGCAAGCGTCTTGGGCACCTTGCCGCAGGGACCCAATTTTATACTCCGGAGCCTGCATTGCACGGCCTCACTCGTCTGGGGGGCGGGTCGGAGGACAACCAATTCGCCCCTCCGTTGGCGCGGGAGCCCTGGCGCAAGCTAGGGCGGCCGGGCGGCGTCGTGGTGAATGTTCACTGATCCCACGGCGCCAACTCAACCGGCGAGAGGGAAACCCGGGGGGGTTTTAGTGGGGTAGGCCCTCCAGTCTGGAGGGAGAGTCCCCACATAACCCCTGAGTCCCCTGGGCTCAGGGGTATGGATGTAATGGGGGGGTAAAGATTTCCCCCCGTCAAAAAAAAAGGGACCCAATTTTATTCATACAATTTAACCCTAGTTTTACTTTTATTAAGCTTTTATTGTACCTTAACTGTATATTGTAACTTGTTGTCTTGTAATTTGTAACAGTCACTGGAGTGAAGATTCATTACCTACATGTGCTTGTACTTTCACCAGCACCCTTAGCCTTCCAAACCTGTTTACCGCTTGGAGGTAGAAATAGATAAGGTCCCCTCCCTAGACGAACCCTAAGGTCGCTTCCCTAGACGAACTAACTAACTAAACGCGGTGAAACTCATGAAACAATGTTTAAATATTTGCCTTCTAGATATAAATAATATTTGAAATAAGTTCAAAAACCCATTGACGTATTTATTACGGGAGAGATAATGAACCAGGTAATAAAAGCTTGTCTACAAGGAATATGGTTTACGCCCACGTGGTAATACGCTAAAGAAGCTCCAAGCAAGCAGCTTGAAAGGGTTGTAAAAGCCGTGACCAGGTTCACGGCAGTAAAATAGAAAACTTCTGGTTATATACTCGATGGTTTTTATCAAGTTAGATGATCAATTCTATAATATCACTGTATTCCATTATAAATAAAGTTAAACATTGTAATAAATAATTTTATGTGATTTAAACGGCATATTTTGTTTGTTGACATGAAGCCATTTTTTAAATCAATCAACAACTTTATAAACTTGATAATTGTGATTTGTGAATCCGAATATACTCTTGTTTTTATTGTTTTTGATGATTTTTATTGATTGTTTTAACTTGTCAGTTTTAAGTCGTCGTGTGTGTGAATTTTTATCCTTTAACCAGCACTTTAGTCTTAAAAGTAAACATATAGCACAATATTAATACACTGCTCCATTGAAGAGCAGAATACCAAAAAAATGCAATGGCAGTTGAATCGTAGCTCGATGGCTAGCAACTGACAAGTTAGAATACCAAACGTACAAAAACCTGCCATTGACAGTCTAGAATTAACAGACTTATAATCTCAGTACAGAGTACTAAAAAAACCGACCTCAAAAGTACGTGGAATAGTCTATGTCTATATAAATATATAATACATGGTCTATTTGCTAAGTTTTATTGAAATATCCCCTAGTTCGCCACTATACAGGACTTGACACTGGAGATAATAATAATCGGTTCTCACTACTCAAAGTATATTGAGAGAAAAACGCCTTGAATTGGAGAAATAGCAAAATCAACCATTAAAATAATTGCTTCTAAATTAAAGTTAGGCGCTATTTATAAAAATGAATCTTCATGCGTGAACAGCCACCCTTAGAGGTGGATGTTTTCTTCAAAATGAAATGGGACCACTATGGAAGTACCCCCTTTCCAACAAAAAAGAATCATGAAAATCGGTTCACAAATACTGGAGTTATCGCGTAACATACATAAAAAAACATACAGTCGAATTGAGAACCTCTTCCTTTTTTCAAGTCGGTTAAAAATATAATAAATAAATAATTTATTCTCTCAGAATGACATTTTTTTTTAAATTTATACATAGCAAAGAAGTCTGAAGAAGAAGAAGAATGCTGTTTTTCAGCCTCCGACTTCTCCCTTATGTAATTGAGCGAGAGTCATTGCTACGAGGTCTCTAATCTTATATCTATTCCTTATAAACTAGCTTGTAATGATATCCAAAATAACAAACGCACATAAGATTATATAGTAATTGGCATAAAATAATTAATGTCTAAAAGAAAAACAATACAAGTAAACATTTTCATGGAGTTCGAGGAGCAAGTTACGGCCCAGGTGTGTGGTAACCCTTACTCCATCGTTTATATTCATTATCTTTAATATTATTAGAATGACCATCAAGCTTCAAAATAACATTATGGCCGGGTAGAACTATCAGAGCACACCTCGGCCTGCTTAATGTTATTTCAACCATTATTACCTCTTGTTGCATGTGACCCTTGGCTGTAAAGGTATTTGTTCAGGTCCACCTTGTAATTACTCGGTATTTGATATTCCACCCTTTGTTATACAGGTTGGGAGAAGTTGCAGTTACGTATAAGGGAAAGTTTTGGAAGGTCTTTGTGTACATGGCCATCCATGAAATAAAAAATATTAAGTAGCAGTAGAGCTCTTTGTGAAAGAGTTCATCTTGGGAAGTACTGGGCTGAAGTACAACTAAAAAAAAAGTGAACTGCTTGTTGTAAAGGTAGGTAAATGCTATCCAGTGGCACGCCTCTTAATAGAGTTGACAAGTTTAGATATCTTGGTCACGTTATTACTAACAGCAGAAAGATGATCTAGATATTGAAAGGGAGCGCGGAGCGCTGGCTGTGAGAGTAACAAAAGAGGTGAAAGGTACGCTTTTTAAAGCTTTTTGTCAGTCAATGTACTCAAGTAGTCTATGGGTTACATATACACAGCGTACGTACAACTCAATACGAGTACAATACAATAACATCTTCAGGATGCTGTTGAGACTGAAGCGCGAACAGATGACTTTTATTCCATTAGGCGTAAAAAAAGTGTCGTCTCTGCTAAGGCGAGTGCGTGACAGTGGCAATGGCATCCTGAGGATGGTTGCCCATCGTTTTGACTGTACAATTTTAAAGTTTTGGGTAAACATTACAACTGGTCAAATTAAGTAATAATTGTGCATTTTCCAAATTTTAATATTTAAATTTTTCTGTCAATATCTCAAAATGCAATGTAATCATACTAACATAGTTCTAAGGTTTTCTTTTGTAACTAACACCATTATCTTATGGGCTATGGCCTGAAATAAATGGTTTATTATTATTATTATTCCCATTTTACAGGTATATGAGACTTGTCAACTTATGTCTCAGGTTGACGGGCACAATGGCAGTGCCCATAAGATCTTTGAGATTTAAAGCTCTGAGTTGCACTGAAATTGTTATGGACAGGCGTGTCGCTTACCACCAGGCGCACGACTTGTTCGTCTCGTCATTAGATATCATTAAAAAAATATATTTGTACATTTTTTTAGGGTATCACAAAGTTAAAACTTCACGTCCCCCTTGACCGATTTGCCGAAATCCGATTACAATAATATGAATGTCTAACCCCTCAGTGGTTTAATAAGGGGTGCAACATATGTGCAGTAGGGGTCGATTAAGGGATGATTCCCCTTGAAAGTATTAAAAGTTACAAGATTATGGTTTGCTTTTTGTACGTACGGAATGTGATCGGGTTGAGAATATTCTTTCATATTTTTATAAATATTAAGATTTCAAAATGAAAGTCCAAACTCATGATACCACGATTTCGTTTAACTAAGGTAAACGATTTTACAATAAGATTCCGGAGCTTATATTAAGATTATCATTTCCTAAGTTTAAAACTTACATTAAAAGTATTTTAACTGAAAAGTCTTGTTAGATAAAGAAGTATGAAAAGACAACATGAGTCTAGATTCCACACAATTATGATTCAAAGTCCATTTGAGTTTATTCGAAAAAGTTTCTTGCTCGTTCTTCTCAGGGAGGTCAGCGCAGTGAACGAGCAGTAGCTTAAAAATAACTTTTTAAGCATTGACTTACAGTTATATGGACGTCGGGTCCGCGCTAAAAAGTGTCCGAACTTATAGGGAGTTAAAATCGTATACAGAGCGTCATTCACGCTTTAGTCTTCGTTTGTTCGACTGACAGCGAAGCAAGCAAAAAAGCGATGACATTACAATTTAAATCTAACGTTTTAGCTTTTTCATATTCCTTTACATGTCACTACGTTTAAATAGGTTGACTTGGAAGATTTTTTGCGTGGTTTTTGTATTAGACCCGTCGTCCATTTATTTGTAAGTCAATGGTTTTAAGTGTAAAATTGTACCTATGCAATAAATAATGCCACTACGTCCGTCACTAGAGACGTATGCTGACGTTACTGTTGGGAGGCAGAAATAGGTAAGTTGGCAGTACTTCTCTGGACGACCTCTTTCACAAGGGACTCTACTACTAATTCTTAAGAATCGATACGACCTCAGCTGGACTAAAAATTTTTCCCGTATTAATACGGTTCATTTTGCTCGGGTCACTGGCTTTATTTCACAACAAATTTTATTACAAACTTCAAAAATAGGAGGTTCTCAATTCGACTGTATGTTCTTTTTTTGACTTTTTTTCGACTGTATGTATGTTACGCGATAACTCCGGTATTTGTGAACCGATTTTTCATGATTCTTTTTTGTTGGAAAGAGGGTACCTTCATAGTTGAGTGGAATCCTGTTACAAACGCCACAGCCGCACACATGACATTCAATCTAATTGTTTTGAATATTTAATGTTCGCTTTGTTGTTGTGTATGATTTTATTTTTATTTCTTTTTTCCTGTTATTATTTTTTAATTTTTTGTTTTAATTTAGCTTTATCTTTTTTTATTTTCATTTTATTACTGTATATATTTTTGTTGTGGCGTAGTAATAAACGATTTCTATTCTATTCTATTCTACTTATTCTATAGTGGTTCCATTTCATTTTGAAGAAAATCATCTACCTCTAAGGGTGGCTGAGCACGCATGAACATTCATTTTTATAAATATCGCCTAAATTTTACTTAAGGAGCCATTATTTTAATGGTTGGTTTTGCTATTCTCCAATTCAAGGCGTTTTTGAGAACCGATTTTTATTATCTACAGTGTCAAGTCCTGTATAGTGGCGAACTAGGGGATATTTCAATAAAACTTGGCAAAAATAGATGTAATTTCACGTACTTTTGAGGTCGGTTTTTTTAGTACTCTGTACTGAGATTATTATTATAACATCAAGTGACGACACGAACCAGTCGTGCGCCTGATAGCAGTAGTGCCACTCAGAGCTTTAAATTACAAATATGTCTGGGGCACTGCCACTGGGCCCGTCACCCTGAGACGTAAGTTGACAAGTAAAACCGGAACGTGGCAGCAGAAATAGATAGGTAGGTTTTGCTTGTCTAAGTGGTATCAATATATTTTTTTTGTATCTACGTGTTATAGCGTTGCAATAAATGTCTATTCTATTCTAAAAATAGAGCTGAACAAAATCTCAACAATCGGAAAAATATTAAAAGCAAAGAGCAACAAGAATAAATGGGCGTTCATAAAAACTACTGACACGAGTGGAGGAAGCGAAAAGGCATTTCAGGAGAGTAGAGATACTTAGTCACTGCATACGCCAGTGGGCATCACAGACGTGATGGTATGAGTTTATGTATATTTATTATTAAGCTGTGACAACCTAATGGTTTGACCTAGCGGCTCTCAAGAGGTCGAATTCGGGATCGCACCTCTGAGTTTCTCGGAATTTACATGCGAAATTTACCATGTGGGAAGCCTCCAAACCCACCGTGAGTCGGCGTGGTAGATTACAACCTGAGAGGAGACACGTGTCCAGCGGTGGGACGTATAAATGGGTTGGTGATACTGTGTATTATTACTGTACGTAACTACGTACTCATGTGAGATCCTCTATTGTTCACGGGTCTTCCGACGAGAACATTTAAGGTAACACTTACACTTCAAAACTCTTGGAAGTATGTAAAAAGTGTAACTTATAACTATTGGAAATGAAACTATTTTTCCGAATTTAAATCGCGTATATTTGTTTTTTCAAACAAACCAACGTTTCGGGCCATTTACAGGTCCCATGGTCACGGTTGACTGAGGTGATACAGTCATCAACCAGTTATGTCTAATATTAATGCAAACCACCCTATTTTTTCACTATAGTTACTAAAGTTATTAATTAAATACCTTATTTTTAATTGTACAAAGAAACAGTCCAATTTATCCTGATTTAAATTCAGAAAAATAGTTTCATTTCCTACGTGTAACAATCGCGAAAACCTAAGAACTCGATAACTTTTAACCATTTAAAAAAATAATGCAACAATGCCGAAAATAATGTCAAATATAAAGAATAATGAAAATTATTTAACAAGAACTGTATCAAACAGGAAGGACAAGTTGAATAAGAAAAAATCGAAATAGAACAAAAATAAAGTTCAAATTTAACCCTAAAACGACCTGGGTACGAAACGCCCTCCGGCGACATCAGAGTCCTACACTTGAAGTAGTGATGTGAAAGAAAAAAAATAATTTAAATAAACAAAAACTAAACAGTCATATTCGAAAACGTTAGTCAGCTTAATGCTTTTTTTTAATAATATCAAGCGACGGAATGAAGAAATTGTGCGCCTGGAGGTAAGCGACATGGCGGCCCATAGTTGCTGTGCCAAAGTGCACAAAGATCTAAGGGACACTCCCACAGCGCCCGTCACTCTGAGACATAAGTTGACAAGTCCCATGTGCCTGTAATTTCACCAGCACCCTTATCCATCCAAACCGGAACTCAGTAATGCTCGCATTACTGCTTGGCGACAGAAATGGGTAAGATGGCGGCACTTCCCTGCAAGAAATCTTTCACAAGGAGTTCTAATGCTAATAAACTGATGGACAGAGTTCTAGTTTTCAGCTGGAGTCTGAGAGGATGGCTACCGTATAGCCTTCCACTTGCTACGACCCTGACACAGATCTTTCGCTACACCAACACGCATTAATGCTCGTCGGTTATGACTCTTGGACCGGGCCTTTCTTTAGGACGTCCTCAATGTGGTCGTGGTCAGTTCGCCTTGGTCGGCCTTTACCAACTTCATCTGTTTCCTCATTCGTTTTTCAAAAAAAATCGTTAAAAAACAAAAATCTAAGATCTGCAACAAGCACATTGAAATATTCGTAAGTTCCGCTGGTTCGTTCCGTGGCGTAGTTCCTATCACGGTTTGTTAAAAGGCGTTGGTTCGAATCCACCTGGATCGAAGGATTTTTTTGTAAGTATAACCTTTGTAACAAAGTAGTCGAATAATTTCACATATAAATAATTGAATATCATGTTGGTGAAATATCCTGACATTCAATAATAATAATAACGCGCACACATTCATAACCCCGCACTACCCTGTATTGCGGGTGCCATATACACACACATAAACAACCACAAATTACATCCAAACTCACGAGAGAAATAAATGTAGGCCTTACAATTATTTCTCCCGGCACGGAAATCGAACCTGGGACCTCTTGCGTGGCAATTCAGCATGCTAACCATTCGGCCACAGACGCAGTTATAGTTAAACGTAATTATATACTTCTTTCATTCATTATTTTTTTATGATATCAAGATACGGACGAACAAGTCGTGCTGCTGTTACAGTGCCATGGACAGGCGTGTCTCTTATACTCTGCACCCGTCACCCTGAGACATGAGTTGACAAGTCCCATGTGCCTATACCTTCACCAGCATCCTTACCCTTCAAAACCGGAACGCAGTAATATGCTTACACTACTTTTTGGCGGAAGAAGTAGGTGGCTGTATTTTTCTCACACACTCTTACACACCGGAGCTCTATTGCTACAGAAAATTACAGGGAATTTGAGATATGCAATCCAGTTAGATTGTCTGCCTCATTATTATTTTTATCCTATAATCAAAATCTGAATATCCGAATCTGTACCCCATCTCTACCCCTGAAGAGGGGGCGGCAGACATTTTAATGGACAGAAAATATTAAATTGAAAAGTTCGTGACATTCCCTCGAAAGGAAAAGTTGAACGCCCTGTATCTGATTGTTCGTAAAAAACCACACCATGTATTTCGTATCGTTTTTTTCTTTATTTTCCTTGCTTTGTTTTTATGACCTCTAGCCTGGTTGGAGTAAAAGGAGGTATTCAATTTAGAGAGAGAGAGTATTAGTTCTTAGGTTGTCGCGATTGTTATACATAGGAAATGAAACGGAGTGTGAAAAAAAAATATTTTTTTTAAAAATCTTTATACATGTATTTGTTTTTTCAAACAAACCCATGTCCAATAATTACGGTTGACTGAGGTGGTAAAGTCAACAACCAGCAGCTTGGTTTTGATTGCCTCTCTCGATCGGAAACTTTTGACATTTCTAATCGGAACTATAGTTGATTTAACTCACAAATTAGAAAGATATAGATCAGATTCATTTCCTCGCTAAGAAACCCATCTGACTTCGAAAATCAGGACGCAGTTATGTCTAATATTAATGTAAACGACGTATTTTTCACTAAAGTTACAAAAGGTAATAAACTGCCTATAATACGTTAAATACCTCAATATTAATTGTCAAAGAACATTCAAAATAACGCTACATTAATTTTTCGAAAATTTTAACAATATGAGCCGTGATAGCCTAATTTAGCTTTGACCTACCGACTCTCAAGTGGGTTTGAATCCGGCCTCGCACCTCTGAGTTTTTCGGAATTTGTATGAGATATTTAATCTGAAATTTACCGTGAGCTTTTCTGTGATGAAACCTGCACGTGGAAGAAGGTTCACAACCCTCGAAAAATGTGTGACTTCTCCATCCTGCCATGGGCCAGCGAGGCGGAATATAGCCTGCACCCTCGCTTCAGAAGAAACCACAAAAATATAATTACATATTTCAATTTTTATTGAATTGATATTCAAATATTTTTTATGTGAAATTATTCCACTAGTTTGTTATAATTATTAATACAAAGATCGAACACTCAGAAAAAATTCCTTCGATCCAGCCGGATTCGAATCGACGTCTTCTAGCATACCGTGCCAGACGCTATACCAACTAAGCCACGGAACGAACCAGCGGACCTCACGAATTTTTCTATGTGCTTGTTATCGTGTCTTTGTATTTGGTTTTTCAACGATTTTTTAGCCGTAGCGCCATCTATGAGAAATCTATGAAAGTATTTCGACACCCAGTTACCCAGACACCTTTACAGCTACCACGGTATTTAGGCACGGTATGCTAGAAGACATCGGTTCGAATTCGGCCGGATCGAAAGATTTTTTTCTGAGTGTTCGATCTTTGTATTAATAATTATAATTACTTATATAATACAATGTGACAGAACGAACAAGTCGTGCGCCTGGTGGCAAGCGACAAGTCTGTAGTACTTACATAGCAGTTGCAGTGACATCCAGACATCTAAATCGCAAAGATCTGAGGAAATCCCACAGCGCCTACCACCCTGAGACATATAGTTGATTAATCCCACGTGTATAATTTTCATCATATCAGCCGGAAGACGTCCACTGCTGAACATAGGTCTCTCCCAAAGATTTCCAGACCAGCCGATTGGACGCGACGTGCGTCTATCGGTTACCCGCCGCCCTTATCAGATCATCCATCCATCTAGTAGAGGCCGTCCTATTGCATGCCTTCCGGTTCGTGGTCTCCATTCAAGAACCTTTCGGCCCCAACGGCCGTCAATTCTACGAGCTATGTGCCCTGTCCACTGCCACTTCAACCTGCTAAATCCTTCGAGCTATGTCAATCGTTCTTCTACGGATCTCCTCATTTCTGATTCGATCACGTAGAGAATTGTCGAGCATTGCTCGCTCCGTAGCTCGTTGAGTGACTTTGAGGTTTTTTATGAGACCTGTAGTAAGTGACCACGTTACAGAGGCGTAGGTCATCGCTGGCAACACGCACTGGTCGAAGAATTTTGTCTTCAAGGACTGCGGTATTGCGGACGAGAAGACGTCCCGGAGCTTCCCGAAAGCTGCCCAACCGAGTCAGAGTGTATAATTTTACCAGCACCCTTTCAAACCGGAACGAAGTAATGCCCACACTACTGCTTGGCGGCAGAAATAGGTAAGGTGACACTACTTCCCTGGATGAACTTATTCACACAATAAGCTCTAATGCTACTTAACTGGCGGTATTTACATTAAAAGCCAAACCTTTAAGATTTGGTCTAGATTGATTGAATACAAAAATGTACAAGATTATTTTTTTTAGATCAATAAACAAAACATCTACCAGAAATTCCCATTTCTCGTCTAGACGGTATTGAAGCTTAATTACGAATTTCCGGATTGCGCCGCTTGATGAGTTTTAGCTTCAACGAGTTTTAGAAGGACTGTCTAGATTTATAAGTTACAGCCTAGATTTTAGAACTGCAGTGGTGATATGCAACAATGTTTTAAAGGTCTTAGACTTGGACAGAGGATGGAAGACACCAGAACTTCAATGTAGTTACATGCGCAGAACTATAAATACAGTAGAAACGCTTATGTGTGGTACGTGTGCCAACAGTTCGCGGAGTTCCGCAAACTTGAGCTCATTTCGCCATTTTCGCTTCGCATGTTATGGTCATGTTAATTATCTCGTGCAAAACTTTAAAAAACATAGAAAAATGCCTTATTTCGCTACTTTGGAGTGCAAAAATAATATATTATCTATGGTTGTATTTCGTATCATCATTAAGTCTTATTTTATTTAATTTTATAAATTTTCTGTTTATTGTAATATTTTTTTGTTACAAGAAATGAAAGTAAACCTTTTACCGCTTCAATAAGGTCGCTTCATTTTTGGACAACATAGTAAACATGTCGAATTCGTCGTCGTTTAGCTGTTAACCGCTAGATGGCAGCACATTGTCTAAAATTAACTTCCATGATGTGTTGTTGAGTGTGTGAGTTATTGATGGTATTGAATTTTCAACGATATGCCAACAGGATAAAGTTGCAATTATATTAACAATCCAGAATTTGTTATTTCTTTTTAAATTTGAAACTACGATCAATCATTATCAAGATTCTAAGTGTTTCTTTGTGACAGTAAATGAGGCTTAAGCCGCTTCCGTTGTTTTTATTTCTTCCATGGTTACATGATAGAGTTCAAAAACGTTACAGACAAGAAAGAACCCTAAAGGCAAATGGTAATGCAATGAATAAGATCACTGATGTAATGACAAAGGTAAAGAAAGAGATGCTCAGGTGGTTCGGAGATGTATGAAAGATGATTCATAAGACCTTATTAGCAGTAGAACTCGACCAATAAATCATCAGAATCCAAATTAGAAAACTTTAGAAAACTTACAAAGTATATTCAAATTAAGATAAATGGGACCTTTTTATAAAAATATATTATATCAGCTAAAAGAGCTACAAATACTTTGGATAGTAAGCATGATGTGAAATTTGACGAATTCACTTGTAATAGAAAGCATTAAAGCGCAAATTCACCCACATTTTACTTACTTTTATTAAATTATCCATTACTCGTAATATCAACCATGTTTGTTCTTATTTAGTAAACCTGTTTGATTGTTCTAGAACTGTAGATGGTAGCTTGGTAATAGGCAATTATATAATAATTAGACAAAAACCTACGTTAAATATATTTACGAAAAATGTTTCTATAATAAAAACGGTCATTCAATAAATAACCTGTATCACGGGTATCATGGACACACATATTAGACAACCACAAATTATACCCAAACTCACCACAAATTATACCCAAACTCACTCATCGAACCCGGGATCTCTGCGTGGCAGTCCAGGATGGTAAGCGTTCGGCCACAGAGGCAGTTTAATTGCATTTACACATTTACAGTAAAATCTACAAAATAATGCAGTGATCTTTTTTCAAAACTGTGGTCATGTTATTTTACTTTTTATTTGATTTCTGTGAGCTTAGCCATTGACTTACAAATAAATGGACGACGGGCTTAATACACAAACCACGAAAAAAATGTCCCAAGTCAACCTATTTAAACGTAGTGACATGTAAAGGAATATGAAAAAGCTAAAACGTCGAATTTAAATTGTAATGTTATCGCAGTACTGTCTAATTTTGCTTGCTTTGCTGTCAGTCGAACAAACGAAGACTAAAGCGCGAATGACGTTCTGTATACTATTTTAACGCCCTATAAGTTCGGACACTTTTTAGCGCGGACCCGTCGTCCATATAATTGTAAGTCAATGAGCTTGCGGTTTGTTTTTAGAATCTACTTTGATAAAACTTTACACAATGATTAGGCTACGTTAAGATTAATTATTTCATGCAGATTGATTCTTTTGTTAATATAATAAATGTCACAAAGTCATTGAAATAATACTTTATTACAATACAAAAAGAAAATAGAAAGCTTTGTAGAAAGATTGAGGCTAGAATTTATAAAACTAACTTTGTCTTTGACTAAGAAAATAATGGTGAATTATGCAAGTTTTTCGTATTTACAAACCGAACTAATTACGATGTAGAATGAAAGTTTGAGTTCAATATCTTGCTTAAAATTAGACAAAATTCGTTTTGTAAATACGAAAAACCTGCTCAGCTTGCCATTTTTGGTTAGTCGAAGCCGAAGTTCATTTTATGAATCTCAGCCTCAGTGAGGAAGTATAAAATTAGCAACTGCTTCAGCAGCCGCTGATTTAATATCAGAATCAGTCAAGAAATCAGCATTCGCATCATCGTCCGCTGATGTGTAAAAAAACCTGCATCAGCAACAAACCACTTACTAGGCCTAACACACTGGAGTTTTCATTCCACCTCCATCTTTAAATTGGTCCACCTTAACCTGAGCTCCAATTAGATATATCTTAAGCGTGAATCAACACCATTATAACAGTTTAACAGCATCGTTTATAAAAAAAAACTACTATTGACATCATCCTGTATAATAATTACGCCATAAACAGGGGGCGTCCAATTTGCTGACTTTATCGCGCGACAAAAGTGATATTTCCGGTGTAACCATTTTTATGTCGCTCTTTCTACGGATGCAATGTCTGTCTGGATGTACCACGCTTAATGCAAGCAGTACTGCTTAGACTCATGATGTTCCACTTCTCAATAACTGCCGTATCTGACATTTTTATCGTAAATAAGACGTACTATCTTACCCAGTTTTGAAAAAGGTTCGCTAACCAATAAACTCTGCACCTTTTTTAATACTTCTTTCTTTTTCTTCTTAATAAAGAGCTAACGCCTACCATCTCTGTTCAGCACTTAAGTTCCTAATGCGACATAATATTAACTTTTTTTTATTATTTGATCTAAACAAGTTGAAGTCAAAGTTAAAGTTAAATAACCATTTATTCCACAGGTACAATTTTTGCACTTGAAAACGTCATTTTTTAAGCTACTGCTCGTTCACTGCGCTGACCTACCTGAGAAGAACGAACAAGAAACTCTAGAGATTGCTCTTTTCAAATAAACAAGATCTTTCTGCCTCGCTTTCCTTCCTCGTTTTCGTTTTTCTATAATGCTTCTCAGAAAACTATCGTGTCCTGTCTGATGCTCCTACATCTATATTTTTATACATTTCGGAACATGGCGCATTGTTAATAGCAGACTGAGACGAGTTACAGCTCGATATGTGATACTAAAAGCTAAACTTTTAACGCAAAAGTAGTTTACTTTAGTTTGCGTTCACGTGAATGGTAACACTGTCACATCTAGAAGCTATTAAAGAAATCTTTATCAGTGTAAAGACCGCGCCCCTAGGTTAGTGTAACAAATGGAGGGTGTGACACCGGACAGACGGACAAACAGAAATAATAACGTCATTGATGTTATACAGACAGAGTAAATACAAATTTATTGGTTTAATTGACGTCGAAAGAAAAGATAATGCCTTATGTATATCGAATAATCCGTGACTTATGAGATTACTATAGATTTAATGTAGAGTTATAATACCTCCCTCTGCAATTTCCAAATTACTGTTTTATATTTTTTACGTGTAACTAGAATTTAGCTAACAAAGTTATAACGCAAATGTTATCACTAAACGTTTTGTTTTTTATTAAAAAAATATGTGCGCATTTAACTTCCATCTCACCCGATGGAAAGTGACGATAGAGTCTACGTTGAACACCTAAATAATGCCTATTCACTCCCGCCTTGAAACGGTCCAAACTATAACGTTCAGGTAACAAATCTGCAGGCAGGGAATTCCACTCCAAAGCCGTTCGCCTTATATATGTGGAAGCGAAACCTTCGAGCGAATTCTTGGAGTATCCACAACATAGGGGTGGAACCCCAGCTTACGCCTGGTTCCCCGATGATGAAAAGGGAAAGGCGGAATTTTAGTAGCAGTAGTGCTCGTCCAGGGAAGTACATACCACCTCGCTATTTCTACCACCAAGCAGTAATGGTCACATTACTGTGTTCCAGTTGTGAAGGGTGCTGGTGAAATTACAGACCCATGACACTTGTAAACTTTGTGCCCCCAGATCTTTATGATTTAAAGCTCTGAGTAACACTGCAACTGTTATAGACAGGCGTGTCGCTTACTAACAGGTTCACGATTTGTTCGTCCCGTCACTTGGTATTGTAAAAAAAATAATAATTCGTGCAATTCACTCGTACACTCTCCGTGATATATCCTGACCTGGACCTAGATTCAGAACTCTTCGATATTTTAACCGAATCTTTCGAATGGATATCGTTCTCGAATCGAAGGCGCTTTCCGAGCTATTCAGAACATTCGAGTTAAACCTTCCGTCCGATACTATTACTGTCAAATAAGCAATACTTGATCAAATGAAAAGACGCGTAATAATTAAGCGTAGTAATTGTTTCGGACGGATGTCTGACGGTCAGTTGTTGGCGCTTCAGCTTTCTAATTTGTGATTTCAGTGCAAACGAGTGTTGATATTTAAAAGAGATATAAGGCCCATTTGCCTGATAAGTTGCCAGGGATTACGACCTTATTTCGTCTCGTCTCTATTACATACTCGATGATTGGAGGTATCGAGACGATATTTTACTTTTTATATCGATGTTGCCAAATATTATTATCATTCTTATTTGTTGTTTATTTATTGAGCATTGGCTCTTAAATAGGTAACAAATAATTAAGAAACATCAAAATGTAATAATATTTAAAAAAAAACTTAAAAAAAATATGAAACGTGAATAACAAAAATCGGTAATTTTCTCTCACCAATTATTATTTCTTAATGCCATAGACTGTGTCGTAATCGCATATTTTACTTGTAATGTGACATCAATCTGTTATCATATTTTGGTATAATTGTTGGTCATAGCCAATACTATCAATACAATGTGTTTAGCGGTTGTGGTGTTTTGGCGGGAAGATATTAATTTTAAATAAGCGCGGAAATTTTTGTATCGGGTCATTTCCCTTTGTATTCCGACTGGAAAAATAAACCATAATAAAGGTATGACGTTTTATGTAATACTATTGAATTTTTTTGTTGTTTTCATTATTTAAATTAACTTAACTACTTGAATAGACTTACCAATTTAACTGTAGTTCCATTCCAAGTTAGTATAAACTGTTTAGTTTGTTTTTCCCTTTAAGACAAATAATTTTTTTTTCAATATGGACTTTATAAAAAAGTTAAAAAGGTTTGTTAGGATAGCAGGTACACGCCAGTCGATCTCGAAAATTAAAAGGCTACGTGGTAGCACCACCGCCATCATCATCCGGCGTGGCCAACTATAGAGCAAAATGCATTGGAGTGCCGAGGTCGCTCTGCGAAGTTTTCAGAAAACCGAGGAGGTTGCTGAGACTCCTAGACGAGCTTGGGTGGTACACCAAGTACCAAGTAGAATAGCAGGCATATAGTTTCTGCCTGTCAGTGAGGAAGGGTGAATATTTGAAGAGGTGAGTGTTCAGTACTACGGAGCGGTGGGAGCCTAGTGGGAGAGCGGTTGTTATACATTTTTATGACACCAAGTGTGACGAAGTCTGGTGGTAAATGATACGCTTATCCATAACAGTTGCAATGCCACTCAGAGCTTTAAATCGCGAAGATCTTAGCCACTGCCACTGCGCCCGTCACCCTGAGACATAAGTTGACAAGTCCCAAGTGCCTGTAATTTCATCAGCACCCCTACCCTTCAAAACCGGAACGCAATGCTCACATTACTGCTCGGTGGCAGAAATAGGTAAGGTGGCTGTACTTCCCTGGACAAACCCTTTCACAAGGACCTCTACTCCTACTAAAAGATCCCGGGATTGTGAGTTTGGATGTTGCGATTATCTATGTGTCTGTCCATGGCACCCGCAACACTGGGGTTTCCCTAATGCGAGGCTATTATATAGTCCCACTGCAGGGCACGGAATTCCTCTCATAACGAGAGGGCTTAGGCTGTTATTGGAAACTCCACATACATAATTGAATTGCTTTCAAATTCAGTTATATTTATTTTATAGATAAGTAAATTACACTTGAAATTGCAGATTCCCCTAAGAAGAATGAGCAAGAAACTCTAGGGGTTGCTCTTTGTAAATCTTTGGACCGAGGTCGTCGATTACGAAGTAAATGTGGTACTTTAGGTTTCGGCAAATTGCTTTTTAATAAAACAATATTGTAGTGTAATAAGGCGACGCGCGCTGCCGTTAGAGACAATAGCTAAACTGAATCAGTTTATACTGGTGATTAAAGACGGGTCTTGTGGCCCTTCGAACTTGGATTTGGGAACAAACCAAACAGCTCAACTACAGAAACTCGAAATTTCCATTTTCCTTAATCCCATTCGAGTAGCTTTCGACTTCCAACCATATGCGCGTACATCTGCAACAAACAAAAGGTCTTTTAGTTTTTTTGTCATTACTCATAATGTACACATGCTATTTTTACATTTGTACACGGCTAAAGAGCAGATGGTACAGGATCTACAGGAATTAAAACCTCTAAGAACGAAGATAAGAAGTCATAATTTAATATGTCAAGCTGAATCTGTTCTTGACTGTACAGTACAGACTTTTTTGTTTTGCTTTTTGACACCAAGTGACAGGACGACCGAGTTGTAGGCTTGGTGGTAAGGTACACGCCTGTCCATAAAAGTTGCAGTGCCACACAGTGCTTTAAATTACAAAGTACTGAGGGGCACTGCCACTGCGCCCATCACCCTGAGACATAAGTTGACAAGTCCCATGTGCCTGAAATTTCACCAGCACCCTTACCTTCAAAACAGGAACATAATAAAACTTGTAAAAATAGTAGGCTTAACTTGAAAACTTTAAATAGAACGAAATCAATAACTAGCTTTTTTTTTTTTTTTTTTTTTTTTTATTGTGACTCGGCAAAATGACTGCACCGCGCCTGATGGAAAGTGCGAATACAGTCCAGAGATGAGAGTAACGGATGGAAAACACAAATATCTTCACTCCGTCACTATCATTTTGCCGGTCTGGCCAAATGCTTCTTCACACTACGTTTGAAGGACCCGATGTTATAGAGGGGAGGGAATACATGCGCCGGGAGTTGGTTCCACAATTTGATGGTTCGGCATAAAAACGAATTGCCAAACTTTTTAGTGCGGGACGGTATTGAACTGACCGTCCAACTGTGGCAACGCAGTCCGGCACGGGTGGTCCGCTGATGGAAAGGAGAGGAAGGGACAAGGTTGAATAACTCTTCAGAGCACTCACCGTGGTACAGACGATAGAATACGCTAAGAGACGCTATATCTCTGCGAAGCTGTAACGACTCCGCATGCTCAGTTCTCCGCATGCTTCATAAAAGTACCTATTTCCGTTACAAAAACCGCTTTAAGAAATTACTTGCAAGTTACTGAATAAGGATCGCTTTAAAGACAAAACATTTTAATGTTATTATGTGCTAGAGAACTAACCCAGCTACCCAAGCTGGAACGAATTTAGACAAGCTCGATTCTCAAATTGGTGCAACCGGGAATAGTACCTGGGGCTTTCCCATTTAGCGCCTAAAGTACTTAACCAAGTTCGCATTATTGTTGCGTTCAAAATCTTCATTCATTTTGTTAAATAACGAATAGATTCAAAAGCTTACACGAAACTGGCATAAAACAATCAACGGTTACCGCGTTCAAATTTAAATTCGGAATTCCATTTTCAAAATTAGAGTTTTTAATTAAAGGGCCGCATTTTCGCGATATCATCGCGCTTTGTCGTCGTTTCTTTTTTTTTATTTACTTTTTTTGTTATGACGAGGCAAAGGTAAAGACCTGGTAATTATTCGGAATGTTTTAAAAAGCTTCTGAGATATTTTTCGAGTCGTTTGAAACTTGTCATATTCATGAATGTTTTCGGGGTGATATTTGTTTTGCATTTTTTTTTTCAGATAGTATACTCGTTTCTATAGAACGAATGGATGGATGATATTTATTTCGGCTGTCTCATAACAAAACCTAGTTAAGTAAATTAGACAACATTTTATAGGAGAGCCCAAAAACACAAATCAAGGTCGCCCTTAAACTTAAATGTAAAAAAAAAACAAGGTGTGAATCAAATCAACGAATATAACTGATGTCACAAAAATGATCACAACTTATGTACTTATTACACATTTAGTCTACCCTTAATTACTTTAAATATTTATGAACATAACACAAAACAGTTCATTTCCCTGTTTGATCCTACCGGGAATCGAACCCGCGAAATTCTCATCGAGAGCCCAGTATAAATCGTTGTGCCATACAGGTCGTCAGTATAAGTAAAGTCACTGTTTTGCCGAAAAGATATTCGAAATACAAATAATTAAATACCAAAATAAAAAAAAGGTTAACGTTAAATGAAATCGCTTAGGCCAGGAATCAAATTCGAATTTTCGAATATGGAACGGCGCGGCAGCGGACGTCCGCGCGCTCAATTTGCGGGCGGATGCGACCAATCGCGCTCGTTCCCGCGCCGTGCGACTCACGCAGGCGCGTCACTCGCGACACTGCAGGGCTGGTCATTGTATTCCAATTTTTCATCTTGTTTATCGTCAATGTCGTACAAAGCATGTTATGTTAGGCTAAATTTGTTCAGTTGTATTCTCATGCTCTAAAGAAACTTCAACTTACGTAGCGGGAGTAAAGTGCATCTTGTAATCCCTAGCGAGTTAAAAGTACCTATTTAGAACAAACTCAAACAGCCAGTGGTACGCGCGGTTTTAGTTCTGTGCTTTTTCCGCATAGACGGTGGCGCCATATTGTTTTCCCGTGTTAGTGTGTTTTTTTTTTAATTTGGCAAAGCCATCAGCCTAAACATGAAGTTTAATTATGTTTCGGTAAATATGGCCGCCACAAAGAGGATAGGATAGGAATTTGAGGCGGCGTGCTTGGATTGACTCGGGATTCCTTAAAACGGGCCGATACGGGTATTTTAGTTCGAGATTCGTATAATTTCGCGTTTTAATCTTCGATTAAGGCACAATAGCACTATCCTATTCCACTTTAAACTAGATTTCACAAAATAATTGAAAGCCAAAATAAAAACGACACTTTTCCCTCCAAAAGGTCCAGAGCGAATTTGTGTTAGTGTGTTCGTTGTATCTGTGTTTGGTAGAAAAAAAAAAATAAAAACTTCAGAATTTTGGTTCGTAATTTTGTTTTACAGCGAAAACGATTGAATTTGTTTATTTTTCGCAATCGAAGTGTAAGCTTTCACCTCGAGACTAAAAGCTAATATAACCTCGGGTGTGTATTGGCTTGTTTTAGTCCCTCGATAAAAATATAACGTGCCGTGGACAAACAGGATAAAGACTCGGCATTATCAGGATTTACAGTTTAAAACGAACAAGTTGTGCGATTGGTGGTAACTTGGTAAGCGATACTCCTAGCAGTTGCTACCACTCAGAGCTTTAAATCGCAAAGATCTGATAGGCACTGCCGCTGTGCATGACGAATACATAAATTAGAAAGTCCCATGTGCCTTTCGGATGCTGCATCAGACCGGGAAGCGAAGAGTATACGAAAAAACACTAAATATTTTTCTTAGGGATTTCTGTATAAAAAGGAGACATTGCCTACACATTTAAAAAAAAATTGCGAAAATTGTCTGTAATTGGTTTTTATAAAATGGCAACCCTGATTCTCTCTAGCATGGGACCCATTCGACGCCATGTTTTGTCTGATGACTAGACGGTCAGGAGACTAATTGAAATCGCCAAGGTATGCTAGTGCACTAGAATAACCGTTGCCTGGGTAAAATTTCGAATTGTTCGATAATTCAAACATTTACTTGTTAGTCTAAATATAAAAACGGTCAGTGGTAGCCCAGATGGGAGAGCGGTTTATTCTCAAATGCGAAGTCTACGGCATTCCAAAACAGTTTTGTTCCCAAAGCTGTAATGTGAGCGTTGCTGCGTTCCCGTTTTGAAGAGTAAAGGGTACTGGTGAAATTGTAGGCACATGAAATTTGTCAACTTACGTCTCAGGGTGACGGGCGCGGTGGTAGTACACCTCAGATTTTTGCGATTTAAAGCTTTGAGTGGCACTGCATCTAATATGGGCTAATATAGTGTGGCTTCCCACTAGTTCGTCCCGTCACCAGGTATCATAAAAAAAAGCTGTCGGTAGACGTAACAAACAGCTGTTACCTGCACGCATAATGTAAGTTTACGGTGGTAACGTGTTAACGTTACTGATAGTACCCATGACTTTGGTTTCTAAATTACGTACATTTATGAATGTTTACTAGCAATGCCTCTCGCTAACAATGCACATCGAAGAAGGTTTACAACCCATGCAAAACATGTGGATTAGACCAGCCGTCCAACAATGGAGAGTCAGATTATCAATAGCGTAGCTTAAGAGGGAGCAGAGGAAAAATTCCTAATCTTCGATTTGATTTTAGAGGGGTGTATCCACTATTAAGTTAAAAATAAAATATTGTATGAGTAACTACACGATATATTCAAGCATAGATATCAATCAGAAACATAAAACAATAAGGTTTCCTCGATGGATAAAAATCACGAAATGACCTCTAATTTTCACATTTTTTTATTTATCCTCGAAATGCTACGGGTTATCCTAATAACAAAAATTAAAATTTAAAAAAAAAATTTTGTCCTAACAAAAATTAGATAATTAATTATATTTATGCATGATCGACAACTGTCACTACGGATTTTTTTTAATCCCTTTAGTTTTAGAGTTATTCCGCTAAAACGACTTTGGTACTTTTAATGCGCAAAATTCAACATCTCCTGTCGCATGTCACGCGATCTTCAGGCATATATTTGTTTCACAAATTTGGGCGGAGCCAACGTCAAAACTTTTTGGCATGAGAGCTCTTAACTAGTTCGATTTTCTCACTCGTTTCCTACTAACCCACTAGTTCTAATACAGCAGGGTAGGTGGCGCTAATCTCCTTGATAGTTCCTTTTCTTGCCGTGTGGTGCTAGCATATGAGACTGATGTAGCTGTCATTCTATTCACATTACAACAAGGACGATTGACGAGAACACCAGCGTAGTGGACTATGTCCTATATCCTCTTCTCAGAGGAGACTCGTTCAAAACAGCGTGACGTATAAATGAGTAGATGATGAAAAATCATAATTTCGATTATTAGAACTAGGTATATAGCCAGTGGCTATTTTATCTCTATCTCAATACCAAACACCATTACGTTAAAAAATCATAACATTAATTTATTTTGTTACAAAATTATTTTGTTGCATTATGAATTACGTTTTATCGAAATAAGAAATAAAAATAGTTGTTAACGGATCTGACGCATGACGGGCGGCCGCCATTGCGAATAATATATTTAATAGAATAGAATAGAATCGAAAAACATATATTATTATGATAATTTATAAGAGTCACTGCAGTCAAATTTCTATGTCAACTGTGAATATTTAATAATAATTATGTGAATATTTAATAATAAAACACGAAAAAGAGTCTTTACATAGTTTTTGTAGGATTCTTTTCAAGTCACACTTATGGCACTTTTAAATTTACATAGAATAACATAAACTATGTTAATGCTGTTTTTTATTCAATATGTCGTAACTCTAATGAATGAAATAACATGTAAAATTATTTAAATAAAACCTACAATAGAAAAAACTGGGACAAATCAATTTCAAATTCAATTCAAAAATTACAATTTCAAAAACAATTTACTGGCAACACAGTTTTCTACTGTGCACTTTACAGCCATCGCCTTAAAGTTTTATAAATAAAACTTCGAAGTTTTGTATTTAAATTTCAAATTCAAATAAGGAACGATGCCGGCGATAAACAAGCCAGTATTGTGTTAGGTTCTTTATAGTATTTCCGTTGTATGTGATTTGATTTCAAAAAGTGTTTTTTTAGGTCTAACCTGCATATTTCCGAATACACGTTAAACGTTTGTAATGTATTTATTTGTCTTTTTTTTAATAACTGTTGCAGTGCCACTCAGAGCTTTAAATCGCAAATATATAAAGAGCACAGCCACTGCATCCGTCACCATGAGACATAAGTTAATAAGTCCCATGGGTCTGTAATTTCACCAGCACCCTTACCCTACCAAACCGGAACCCAGTAATGCTCATATTACTACTCGAAAGCAGAAACAGGTATGGTCGTATATTAGTAGGATAACGGCACAAATTTATTGAGCGAAAATGGGTGATAACGTGGGGGCAGATATATGTATTATGTATATCCCAATCAAATTGACGACGCCTTTAAAAAGGTCAGATTGAAAGTAACAATAAACGGGCGCTTACGAAAAGTCTGGTGCGATATATGTCTTTCCACCATTTAAACTCTGTCTTTTTTGAAGATGGAATAAAAGGACATTTACAGGGTTGCTGCTAGTTTTCATAAAATTTTAAATAGGCATGTAGTTGTTGTCGATAGTTTCATCGATAGATTGTGAAAGGAGTTAAAATTTTAGCCAAAAATGTCTGAATTGTGCATGTTACGACATTCTAATGGTTTTTTTTTAAATTTATTTATTCAAAATACACAAAATACTTAATCTATACTTATCAATAAGACTCCTTTCAAAAACCCTTTAAACTTGTTTGCATTTCCTAACATTGTTACTGGCTTCTTTCTTCTTGTTTTGACAGTTGGCCTACTAGTATCGAAATCAATTTTTATTAATACTGTCAATATAATATTGTATTAACTCAAAAAATGTATTTTTTCAGAATTAATATAAAACGAAATACTCATTTCCGGTGAAAAATTATTAAAATTGTTGTATATGTTGCAGTTTATTACAGACACCTAAACAATTTCCTGCTTGCCAATAATATTTAAAAATAAAATTGAAACAATAGCAGCAGCTTAAAAAGTAGCTTAAAAAACCGTTTCCAAGTGTTAAAATTTTACTAATGGAATAAAAGATTATTTGAATTTGACTTTGAATAACTTTATATTCTTGAGTAAAGACTGTTTTGTCCAGAATTGGCTCACAAAAATTTTGTCTCATTTTGAGTTAAGTAGATATTTTTTAATTGTTTCTTACAATATTTTAACGAGTTTTATTCACCTGTAGAGAATCCAATTTTGCGTGCAGCAATAGTGTAATCTTGAATTTCACATATTTTGAGTTACGACACTATTGTAATAGTGCGCTATATTTTATTAAGAACATATGTATTTTAATACGATGAAAAACTGAGAATATTCTCTAGTCTCTTCTTTGTATTCTTTACACATAGTATAAGTACACTATAAGTTTCCGGAACTGGCCACTTACATAAACAATATTTAAAAAGTAAATACAACATTTGAAAATGAAACTCTTTGGCTGTAGAACACAGTTTGTTTCATCTGACTGTCACTTGTTTTTACATTGTGGCATCATTTTAGAAATTGGTTGTCTACATCACCATGGATTTAACCCGTGAAAATGTTCGTAGTATGATTTTCTACGACTTTAAACTGCTTTTGGCGTTGAAGCACCATACAAGACGACTATTTATAGCTGGTTAGCAGAATTCAAACGCGGTCGTATGAATCTCAGTGACGAATTTCGTGATGGTCGCCTGTCCACTGCTGTGAACATCAAAAACATCGATGCCGTGCGCCATATGATCAAAACAGACAAGCATGTGACATACCATGAGATTCGGGCATCTTTAGGCATAGGCATGAGTCAAATACAATCAATACTACACAAACATTTGGAAAAAGCATTTGTGTGAAAAAGCATACTTTTTCACATCCAAAACTCTCGGTGGATCCCACACAATTTGAATGAGTCACTCAAAAAACGGATCGAGTCACTTGGTGCAATGCCATGCTTACCAGATTCAACGAATGGGCGTCAAATTTGGTGTGGGATATAGCAACAGGTGACGAAATATGGATTTATAGTTACGATCCCAAAACAAAGCAGCAATCGAGCGTGTGGGTCTTTCGAGATGAGCCGAAACCAACCAAAGTGGCGCGCGTGCAAAGTACCTCTAAGCGGATGACTGCTTCTTTTTTTTAATAAAACTGGACACGTGGCTACTGTTGTTTTGAAGAATCGTTGTACCGTGAAAAGTGATTGGTACACGACCATTTGTTTGCCGGAAGTTATTGACAAACTCCGTAAAAATAACCGTAAACGCAGTATAATCTTGCACCACGATAATGCCAGTTCTCAGACGGCCAGACAGACAAATGAATTTTTGAAGGTGAACAATGTTGACCTTATGAGCCATCCCGCGTACAGTCCCGACCTGGCACCTTGTGACTTTTATTTATTTCTAAAAATAACGAACCAGTTACGCGGTCAACGATTTTCATCACCTGAAGAGGCTATCGAAGAGTATGAAAAATATGTTTCATAGATTATCACGGAGGAGTGGCATAAATGTATTAAAAATTGGTTAATTCGTATGAAAAAGTGCATTAACGCTAACGAAGAATTTTTCGAGAAACATTAAATTCATTTCATGATTCAAATGAAACAAAATCGGCTATTTACTGCATAAACGTCAAATATTCAGTTTATAGTCGATAGAATATTTATCAACTGCAATCACTAGCTACTTGCCAGCGGACAACACTTTTGCGCAATCTTAATTAATAATTATTGCCTATTTATCACAATATATTTTTTTATAAAATGGTCCGATCAGATCTCCGAACAAAGTTAAAGTTAAAGTCTTACTGATTAAACTCTACTGCTCCTGCAATGGTTGGCAGTATGAAGTGGAGTCACGATTCTCAGCAGTGAGAGAAGAAGAGTGCTATACCGGTCCATACATATTACACATTGAGCTTTAGGAAAATACCATCGTCATTAATCGCCTATCTTCGGATTTGTGGAGCGCCGTTTCCGTCGTACGAATGACAAATTAGTGACATATAGACGCTGTGCAACGCTAACGTCAGCCAATAGTCTTTTTCTAAAGTTTCTGCTTGGAATATATATCCGGCCTCTTACTCGAGGAGATACGAGTTGCAACTATCAAAAAAAAATATCTTCGCTTATTAACCGCATTATCTGTCAGACAACTTGTGGCGCACACAAAAATTACATTATAATTAGAATACTATTTTAAATTTAGTCAATACATGCACCATGTTACCATGGTTCATTTATTGACAGTCAAAGCGTTCAGCAAATGTGTTTAGGATACTGTTGCGGCTGACCCGTACCCTGCGCACCATTGATGTGCACCGCTTGCGAATGATTGCATGGAAGCAATCTACGCGCGCTTCAGCAAACATCCCCAATGCGCTGCAGACGCGAGGCAGCCCGAACAGCACCCTAAGTGAATTATTGTACTGGACACGTAGCGCTTTGTATTGTTTTAACTTATATTTCACCCACAGATTACTAGTATAGAAGGACGTACAAAATGCCCTGAAGAGGGTGGTGTTGACGTGTCTCGAACATCGAGCAAATCTGCGAGCTTATCATATTAGCTCTAACAGGCTACGCTCCCCCTCCATGTCAGCATCGTCCTCCAGACCCGAGGTTACAAAATGTCCAAGCTACTTAAACTTTTCCACTATATTTAGGGCATTAAACGCTCATAGCTCCGCACTAGGGAAACCCTGTATTGCGAGTGCCATGGACACACACTTAGATAACCACAAATTATAACCCAAAGTCACGAGAGAAATAAATGTAGGCCATGTAAATATTTCTCATGGATCTGGGAATCGAACCCGGGTCTACGTGGCAGATCACCATGGTAACATGGTTGATGTAAGATACAATACTTAACTGATATTAGAAAGAGATGCAAGATGCGATACTTAACTAATGTTGGAAAGAGATGCGAGATACTTGACTGATGTTAGAAAGAGAAGCAAGATACGTTAAAATAGATTGGCAATTCTTCACCACGACTAGAAATTAATATATCCCATGCAGTTCACAATGGGACTTCTCCGTGGTAGTCCAGCATGATAACCTATCAGAATTCAGAAGAAAATTTATTCCGTAGAATACGTGAGCTTACCGATGTTGCTACTGCTAGACTAGTATACTTTAGTTACTTCCATAGTTTAATATCCTACGGGATTCTCATGTGGCGTAAAGCGGCAGATATACTAACCATATTTGTGTTGCAAAAACGAGCGATTCGTTCTGTGTACCGTTTAGGTTCTCGGGTTTCTCTCATAGAAAAGTTTAAGGAGACCGGTATCATGACTGTGGAATGTAAAAAACATTATGATTCTGGAGAATATATTAAGATTATCGTTTCCGAAGTTTAAAACTTACATTAAAAGTATTTTAATTGAAAAGTCATATTACAAAATTGAAGACTATGTGTTAGATAAAGAAGTATGGAAAGACTTTCATTAAAAAAGATTCAAAGTGTATTCCGTAGCATTTAAGTTTATTTGAAAAGAGCAATCCCTAGAGTTTCTTGCTCGTTCTTCTCAGGGAGATCAGCTTAGGGAACGAGCAGTAGAGCATAAAAAATACGTTTTCAAGTGTAAATTATTGTATCTATGCATTGACTTACAATAAGTCAATGTATCTATGGTATAAATGATTAAAAATGAAAGTCTGACTTTGACTATTCTCTATTATTATTGTTAACACAGAAAAGCCAATAGATGACGTGGTCATTACTTTATTTATTTATTTTGCATTTCACATGTATGGTTGGTACAGATTTATAACCATAGGACTTATTTTAGTGGGTACATTTATGTGATACCCCGTAAGGGTGTAGCAAATTACACTTAAAATTAAAATTAGAATTAAAATTACGTAAGATACATTTTAGACTTGAACGTAATTCATCGACATGTATTTTACATTATTATTTATATATTTATTTACTGTTTATTGCAGTCATGACAGCAATGTCAATTCTATATTCTAAATAAATCTAAATTTGTATTACAATTTATTACATTATCATTACATTGGAATGATTACCAAGAAAGGGTTCTCAAAGTAAACAACCGAAGTGTAAAGGATAACATTATGTACATAACTCATATCTCATTTATTCGTGAAAGTACATGTTGTAAATTGATATATGTAGTTTCGTTGTGTCCCGGCAAATATTAGGCAGAAAAGCTCTTAACTTTTAGCAGAATACCAAACGCAAAATAAAAATAAAATCTTGTCATAGACACTATATGACATACAAATGAGGCGATTTAAATTTAGTAGAATTGGGGGCCAGAACGTTTGCGTGATTGAATTTCAAGACCACGCCATCTATTGGCGGTCTGGGTACAACAATCACGTATTCAAGATTCGAAGAAGCATTTAATTTCGAGACACTGTAATAACAATTCAAATGCAACATTAAAATTTTGCAAAATTCAAAAAGAGATCATTATCACTCAGCATAACGTCAATACTGATAAATAAAATCTGTGACAGACGGACGGACGGAACAATGCGTTTCCGTATCCCCTTTCGGAAGGTCTCAACCCTATAAAACAGGACCGGAAATGTCATTAAGACGGCGTTCGAGGGATTCTTTATACATCGTGGAGAAATTATTAAACATAATTTTGTGGTTGCCAAATTGAAAAATTGTGAATTTGTTGAGAAGTATTTGTTTGAAAACTATTATGCCATATCATAATTGTGACAACTGCGCTCCGATTGGCCAGCCCGAGTTCGAAACAATTGACGTCGTCCATTGTTTCACTTCAAATTGACTAGTTAACTTGAGCTTTGCTGTAATGGACGAAAATTACATATTTAATATTTATTTAGATTCCGTTTATTTTGTAATTAGATGTTTTGTTGTTTTTCGCCACACCACCGAATGAATCAGCACGCCATTGTCAGAGATATAGTCTTTATTACAATAAATACAGAATATTTTTGGAGTATACGGAGACGTTCACACAGGTCAGTTGTTGGCGCTGTCTCTACTGCAGTGCAAACGAGATTTGATATTTATAAGTGACTTATCACTGACGTATTACCAGGACTTTGTGGCCCTTATTTCGTCTCTATTTCTGGTTATATACTCGATGAGAATTATATTCATATATATATATTCAAGGATTTTTTCCGAGTGTTCGATGTTTGTTTTAATAATTATAACAAACCAGTGGAGTAATTTCACAAAAATAATTAAATATCATGGTGGTCAAACATCTTGACATTCAATAACTTGAAAATTACAATTGTTTAAGCGACATCTCTAGTCAGCTGCTGGTAGCTGTAAAGGCACATAGTTTGAGTGAAGAAAAGCTTTCATAGATTTCTAACAGATGGCGCTATGGCAAAACAGTCGTTAAAAACTAAAAACAAAGATCGGCCGATACTTCGTTGGGTGTCTTAGTTGGCATTTTTTAGTGTTCGTTTTGTGTATTAATAATAACTATAACAATATCGCCTTCCTAATATCGTACAATATTTTTTCCTTGTTAAGTTTCCATTTTATGCACTGGCACAAAACACCAATAAAGCGAAAAAATAAAAACACGTTATCATATGATTTTTTTTGATATCTTGGATAAACAGATAGGTTTGTTATTATTATTGATAGACACGAACAAACACAAAGATAAATTCCTTCGATTCGAGTGGTCTAAATACAACGTCTTTAGCCTCAACGTGGCAACTAATTCATTATGATATTCAATAAAAATATTGCAATAGCTACAACGGGTTTGGTAATATAACGAATCGTACTCACTGCTATAAAAGAGA
The DNA here is from genome assembly GCF_003589595.1 of Hyposmocoma kahamanoa. Classification (NCBI taxonomy): domain Eukaryota; kingdom Metazoa; phylum Arthropoda; class Insecta; order Lepidoptera; family Cosmopterigidae; genus Hyposmocoma; species Hyposmocoma kahamanoa. The sequence continues at coordinate 484,322 of NW_020654175.1, read as the reverse complement.
AGTATAACAATACCATTAGGGTAGGCAGAGCCTATCGATCGCCACTTAGCACGATCCTGACAAACCTCTCGTGCCTCATTTACTCCAGCCTTTTTAAGAACACTCAATTTGATCGGAGAGTGTTCTTCGTGGCTGTCCCCCTCCCACGTTAGCTGTGTATATTTCTTTACATTTACAATCATAAGAGATAACAACAATACCTCTAACAATTTCAAAAAGTTCCTAAACTAAGTGAGTAATTCAAACAAATATTATGATAATAGTAAAAAAACAAACGGCAATAATGGTTAACAAAACTGCAACGGCAGACGGCCAAAGAATTGTTTGTCTATTTTTCTTTCTAAAACTCTGCACTATTAAATATTTGTTTACAGAGATGACGGGCTGTCGTTCGAATCATTTGAATTTGAATTTCGAACCCTGTTATCGCGGGGTCAGCGCTTCCTATCTTTATCGCGACGACTTCCCGTTTGATGTTTGAAATATTGAATTTTTTGCCTTCAACGCGTCCGTTCCGAGAATTACGTTTTTTTTATACGCGTCATAGAGGTTTTTACTTCTTTTTTGTATTACAAGTGATTGCCAGCACAGAAAAAGATAAATGTTTTTAGTGCTGACATTTGTCGTGATAATCTCGTTCGCCTTGCGGTTAGCACTGTAAACGCTTGGTCCCGCGTTCGATTCCCGGTAAGATCAAATAAAAAATATTAACGTACGTCTAGAAGGTCATAAATAGCACAATGAGCTCTTTTACAACAAGCTTTACTGTTACTGGAATTTATATTCAAAATTTGCCATTCACAGGGGGAATGCTAACAGCATCTTGGACACCTTGCCGCGGGAACCCAAAACTTATTAATATAATTTCATTCTAGTTTAACTTTCTGGTATTTTAACTTATTGCCGAATAAATAATAACTGCAATTTGGTAAAGTGCAGTAAAACAAAAACTATACAGCTTCTACGTACTTGAATGACAAATATCCGTGGTAGTGACCCAAGTCTACCTGCGTTGGTTCGTTTTATGATATTTGAAATAAATATTGTAAATTATGTACACATGTTTATTTACAAAGGCACTATGACGATTTCAAGTGTTTTCCTTACCTACGAAATAAAGATTACACGACTGACTTTACCATTCCTATTATATTTACAGTTACACCAAATGTGACAGAGATGTTAACATAAATATTTATAAAGTTACCTTATTCTTTTGTTTTTGGATTTAATTCTTAATTTTAACCGTTGACTTTGTTTTAAGGAAACGGGATATCCTGTTCGCATGTTTTGTCTTGTTTGTCCTGTCCTTTATTTGGTGGCAAATTAAAAATATAGTTTTAGAAGCATTATAGAAGGGAAAAAAATGATATGATCTTGCCTTGACCACTACCTAGCAGAGCTCTAGAGCAAAGATCTATGATGGAACGAGTTCGCTGAAAATGTATCTATTCAGTCTTACCTTAAAGATACTCGGGTTGTATGTGTTCGGAAACACAATCGCAGGCAGGGTCCATTTCCGTGTTGTGTGCATAATAAAAAGATAACGAAAAGCGCTTAGTACGCTTGAAGGGAATACCGACCATGTAGAGATGATATCCCCCGTACGTTTGGACGTCCGATGGTAAAAGGGGATGAGCGGAATGAAGGGATTTAGCTTGTGGACATTCTCACCGAAGTACATTCTGTGGAAAGCCGTCAGATCACCTATTTCTGCCGCCAAGCGATAATGTGAGCATTACGGCATTCCAGTTTGGAAGGTTGTTGGTGAAACGGGCACATGGTATTTGTCAAATTATGTCTGAGAGTGATGGGCGCAATGGCAGTACTCCTCAGGTTATCAGATTTAAAGCTCTGAGTGATACTGCAACTGCACGATTATTCGTCTTGGTATACTTGGTATCTGAGTCATCGCACAGATGACTGCAAGATCGAATTTGCACTTTGAACATCATCTAAAGACATGCGTAGGAATATCCGTGGTGATTTTAGTAAGGCGATATCTATAGTTAGGGATTCAATGAACGAATGTCTTCACTGCCATTCCAATAATAGTCTATTTAAACTCAAGTGCCATTGCTTCTAGACTTTAGCAGAATAACACATGGAATGTGGATATTATACACCTTTCTCATTTGACTTTTGACATAGCATGCATTTAAAGTTAATTTTGTACAAAAGCATAAATAACAATTATAATTTGAATAGCGACATCTCTAGCCGGGGCTGCTAGCTGTAAAGGTATCTAACTGGGTGACGAAATATCATAGATTTCTCATAGATGGCGCTACGACCAAAAAGTCTTTCAAAAACCACGTACAAAGGTACGCAAGCACATAGAAAAATTCGTGAGGTCTGCTGGTTCGTTCCGTGGCTTAGTTGGTATAGCGTCTAGCATGGTATCCTAGAAGACGTCGGTTCGAATCCGGCCGGATCGAAGGAATTTTTTCTGAGTGCGCGATCTTTGTATTAATAATTATAACAAACCAGTGGAGTAATTTCACATGAAAATAATTTAATATCAATTCAATTAAAATTTCTGTATAAAAATAGTATGTCGGAAATATAACAAGCAATAATTATATTTTAAATTTTTAACTGACTTAAACGAACGTCCTAGGTCGACCTATAGGACGAAGACCGGTTGGTCGTCCCAGGTACCGCTAGAACGAAGCCATGGAGGCGGACCTGCGCTGGCTGCTAGCCGTCAATTGGCGAGAGATTGCACAAGACTAAAGAATTGCGGAATTAAGTCTCGTTTCGGAGGCATGGACACATTTTGGGTTGCTGATCCAGCGGAGTAAGTAACCGACTTAAAAAAAAGGAGGAGGCTATACGTTCGGCTACCGCCGTTGGTTCTGTTGCTGTCGGCTGTGTTTTATGTATGTTCACCGATTTCTCCGTTAATTGTGGACCGATTTTGAAAATTCTTTTTTTTGTTTGAAAGGGTTCTTGAGGTGGCCCTATTGTTACCAAAGCAGAATTTGATGAGGGAATCCCATGAAAATCGAGCGAAATCCTTTTTTCGCACTTTAGTGTAGCGACATTTTGTGGTTTTTGAAATTTATTAAATTTTTTTTAAAGTTTGTTTATATATTATAAGATGCATATTATCGTATCTTATTTATAGTAATTTCCGTGATGCTTTTAGTAAGGCAACATAGATCATTAGTGACTGAATGCATGACACTGATCACTGACACTCTAGACTTAACTTCCATCGCAACTAGATTTTAGTAGAATAACAAATATTATCATACTTCCAATCCAATGGAGTCTCAATGGAATTTGAATGACCAATGGTTTCAAGAACAGTAGCTGACTTGAACCCAGGTGTCATGGTCACGGCTGACTAATTTAGATCCGAAAAAATAGTAGCATTTCCAATGTGAAACCTAAGAACTGGATTTGCCACATTTTCTATCTGAAAATATCTCGACAGAAAGTCTTGTGCTTTTCAGTTTAGACGCCGCCACAGGCCGTCTGTAGCAGAATCTAGATAAAAAGGCCGAATTGGAAACCAAGATAAGTCGCTAGCCAATTCTGAGATAAATCTCTGCTTTCGACGTTGTCAAATTGAGAAAAGGCTTTATATTTCTACAGTCTGATACTATTCAGATCGTCGCCATGGTGCGGAATTGTAGTATAGAACTAATTTTTGTGGGCGGCGGTAGCGTAGTGGGAGAAAGGTTGCTTTTGAATTCATATCTGCTAATGATGCTAAGCAACGGGAAGAGCAAAACATGCGCCTGGTGATAAGCGACACATCTGTCCATAGCAGTTGCAGTCTCGTTCAGAGCTTTAAATCGCAACGATCTGAAGGTCACTGCCACTGCGCCCGTCACTCTTAGACATATGTTGACAAGTCCCATATACCCGGAATTTTACCAATGCTTACATTACTGTTTACATTACTGTTTGGCAGTAGAAATAGGTATGGTAGCAGTACTTCCCTAGACGAGCGCTACTTCTACTAAAAAAACAGGTTTTTCTTTAATGAAATTTTCTACAACTTAAATTTTGTGTGTTTAATTATCGATCTCAAGACAAATATCGACACTGTAAATACTATCAAGGCGATAATATCGATGTTTTTTCTATTGCCCATTCCTGCTGAGCACACCAATTCATCCGGTCTTGTGGCGTCCTACACTAAATTGGCTTTGTCATTGTCTCCACTCTAGAACAAGTCTGCTCTGTCAGCAATCACCTTCCTGCAGACATGACCGGCCCACTACCATCTTATTGATTTTACTACCTACGTCGGCTACTTTAGTTTTGTCAGCTTATTTATGAATATTTTAGTGGTGGTACCTATCGGTAATGACCAAATACGTCGTGATAAAACCTGCACGTCGAAGAAGGTACAACAAATAAAACAAAACGTGTGTAGTCGGCAGATTGTGGCTTAAATACACTTTTTAGATGAGATCCTTGCCTGGTGTTGCTCAAAATCAGTCTCAGTCTTGTTCTTGAATTTTTGCAAGACCTTGATTTTAGCAAAATCAAGCCTGAAGCTTCAAGATTTTGAGTGAGAGTAAAACTGAGTCTACGAGAATCTAGCGTATTGCAATAACCTCAAACTCAGACAAATGGGCATCAGGTATTGATGCGTTTGGTTTGAAATGAATATCAGTATTGTAAGACGTTCCCTAGTATCTGTCAACGTCATTTATTGTAAGTCATCACCAAAATTTAAAATGCAATTGAAGGCTTGTTTAATATTGTCTCCAGAAATATCCCTTGACAATCAAGCTAAGCTTAACAGGGTTCGAATTTGTTATCATCAGCTTACACGCGTACATTGCTGGACATAAGCCTCCACTCCACACACACAACTCTCCCAGTCTTGTGGCGCATGCATCCAGCCTTTCTCAGGTCGTCCGTTTATCTTGCCGCAGGAGATCCTATACTAAGTTTTCCCTGACGTGGTCGCCATTCCTGAGAAGTCTGCCCAATCGGCGATCAACTCTCCTGCAAATATGCCCGGCCCACTGTCACTTAAGCCTGCCGATTTTGCGAGCTATGTCGATCACTTTAGTTCCTCGAATTTGGCAAGATATTTCTTTGCTTTGATTTTATTATCACGATAATTATGTGACAATTATCCACACCAATCCTTAGTCTTGTCTCTTCAATTTTTGACTAAGAAAAACAAATGGCGGGGAAAAGAAATAAATACAAGGAAAAATCTTTGAGAAACTGCTTAGAGGACGGAAAAAAATGAAGGAAACTGACTTGGATTGTGGCTTTTCGAGTTTGATATTTGACACGTTTGGACACACGAAAAGCAAACACACGACACGACTTTACTAGCGGTAGCATTTTATTGTTCTAATTAATTTTATAACAATAATGTCAAAAACAATGTTAATTTCAAGACTTGTTAGACTCCTGAAGCAAAACCAAGATCTTGGTTTTGCTTCAGGACTCTTGCTTGACAGTCAGGCTTGGTCTTAATGACCAAGCTCGACTGTAGTGATGCAAGACCAATACCGGGCTTAGCATCATCTTGGTCTTGCATTGGCCAACACTGCCCGTGCCCAACAGCTATGGTGATGGTAAGCTTTAAATAGTCTCCCTGAGACATAAGTTGACAAGTCCTATGTGTCTGTAATTTCAACACAACCCTTACCTTTCAAAACCGAAACACAGTAATGCTGACATAAGAAGTAAGGTGGCAGTACATCCTTAGACGAACTCTTTCACGAGGAACTCTACTGCTACTAAATACATACAATGAGTTGATGATATTTAAATATATGAAATATTATTCTACTCACTCGACTTAATAAGGAAGGAAGCCGCGTGAGGAAATAGGTATTATAGGTATTTATTTTTTCTTTATTAGAGTTGACCGGTTAACAACGTCCTTTGTTTCCTTATTGACCGGTCCGTTAAATACGTAAGTTAGTAATATTGGCCTATTTGCCCCATATAACAGCGCACTCTCAATTTATAAACTGTCGTAATTGAATAACATTTTTGGGAAAGTAATATATCGCACTGTTAATATAATAGTGTATTAACTAAAAAAAGGACTTTCTCAGAATAGATGTAAACAAATTACTCACTTCCCGCAAAGGAAATCATTAAAATTTATATAATATAGTTTATTACAGACACAAACAATTTCTCAAATATATTTAACAATAAAATGGAAAAAATAATTTAATGTTTTTGAATACGGATTATTTTGGCCAGAACCAGCCCACATAAGGTGTGTCTCATATTGAGTTAAGTAGATTATCTTTTAATTGTTTCTTACAATATTCCAATGACTTTTTTGACGTGTAGACAATGAAATTTTACGTTCAGTAATGCTTAATATTAAATTTCACATATTTTGAGTTTCAACACTATTGTAACAGCAGTGCGAATTATGTTTTTTATATCAAATAGCCTGGAACCATATTTTTTACGATACCAAATGAGGGGATGAACAAGTCGTGTGCCCGATGGTAAACAATTATCATGCCGATGTGTTCACGGACAATTTGTCTCAGCTCATAGCTGCAGTACCACGTCATGGAAACTTAAATTATTGTAAATCTAGGTACTCCTGTATTTTATATTTCTAATTTTATGTATCTCATTTTTAACCTACTAACTGCCTCCGTGGCCGAACGGTTACCATGCCGGACTGCCACGCAGAGGTCCCAGGTTCGATTCCCGGGCCGGGAGAAATATTTGTATGGCCTACAATTATTTCTCTCGTGAGTTTGGGTGTAATTTGTTGGTTGTCTATGTGTGTGTCCATGGCACCCGCGACACAGGGTTTCCCTAGTGAGGGGCTATGTTGAGTGTGTGCGTTATTTATTTATTATTATTATAACCGACTTCAAAAAAAGGAAGGCTCCTTTTTTCCTCCTCAATTCGACTCGAACATACGTTGGACGGTATGAGGTGCCTCAATTGTGGTCCCATTTAAATTTAAACAAAATTTTCCACCTCTAAGGGTGGCAAACTATGCGGTCAGTTTTTTTAGGACTCTATACTGGTTTGGGTTGATCTGTAAGTTTCCAAGAGTCTTATTATAAGTAAATAAATAAGCGACACGCCTGTCTATAACAGTTGCAATGCCATTCAGAGCTTTAAACCACAAAGATCTTAGAGGCACTGCCACTGCGGCCGTCACCCTGAGACATAAGTTGACAAGTCCCATGTGCCTGTAATTTCACCAGCACCCTTACCCTTCAAAACCGGAAAGCAGTAAGTACTTACAAGGACAAACACTTTCACACGGACCTCTACTACTTCTACAGTAATATATGGCATTTACACAAGACTGGTGCTACACATGTTATAATTATAGAGAAGTAGACCTGGATTTTAAAAAGATCATGTTAAAAGTATCAGGATGAAATGAGCATGTATGAAAGAGCATTATCAGATGCAGGTCTGTAGTCTCTGCTTACACTAGCGGGAGACAGACTTGATGTTGTATGTATTGTGGTATTTTATAATACGTGGCGTTTTTATTAATAAAGTACTTAACATTCCAATTTAAAACAATGGGTTTCTTCAAAAAGCACACGGGGTGCAACGATACGCAAAAACAATATACTGGGTGAAAAAATAATCAGTACATTAAAAAAGTACGATAACGGCTCCCGACGGAGCGCGTTCCATTTCCAAATTATTTCAAACATGGCCGCCGACGAGCCAATGGGCAAACAACAATTGACCTCAATTCTGCACTAATGGCTGGCGTAGGGTGACCAGATTCTTTTCATATATTAGGAAATATGCTAATCGGGGTTATCTATGAGAATTAGTCCAATTTGTTATTATTATTTGTATCATGCACTAGCAGTAATAAAATTCTCTTAAGGCGTTATGTAGCTTTATAGAGAAACAGAACAATATTAATATGCCAGATAACCTTACTAATTACCTATCAACTAACCACGTCATTAATATTCGCTATTTCAAGGTAATTATTCTCAATGCAACATGATTGTCAAATTTTTGACGTTATTTAAATTACTATTATTTTGATATCTAGTTGCATTTTCCAATTATTATCATTAAAATTGACCTAAATAACTATTGCCGCGTCAAAATTACTGACTTATTAAATCCATGGGTGCACGAAAAAACCTAGTCACACCTAGTTTATTCTACCTTGAATATACCTTCAATATGTTTATATACCTAATGTTTGACAGGACATAGTGAAAATACACTTTGTTCCATGTCAACTTCGATACTGCTTTAACTGCCTCCGTAGCCGAAAACGGTTCGATTCCCGGGCCGGAAGAAAGATTTGTATGGCCTACATTTATTTCTCTCGTGAGTTGGGGTGTAATTTGTGGTTGTCTATGTGTGTGTCCATGGCACCCGCGACACAGGGTTTCCCTAGTGCGGGGCTATCTTGAGTGTGTGCGTTATATGTATTATATGTATACAAACTGTGTTAAAAAAGTGGTTTATCAGAGTAGGAACAGTCGTCAAGTGGCAACATTGTTAGACAATTTATAAAACAGTGGTTTTACACAACACTGAGGCGAAATTTCCAACCAGAAAGGTTCCATTCCAAACGCGTCCGGATTTTATGCAGCGTATGGTCACCGTCACCAGGTCGTTTCCAGAGGCCCTGTATCAGCGTTACACGCTATGACATCGATAGTCGCTAAGATGACCAGAGGCTTAACGGGTATTGGTTATTACATTGCCAGATCCACTTGAAAGGCATAAAAGCCATTAACTGTAGAATATACTCAAATTAATTTATTTTCATCATGTGTTATACAGGTTGTAAAGACGTTACAAGAATGTAGCAGTAATATAATAACAGCAGTAAAACTCCTTGTGAAAGAGTTCGTCCAAGGAAGTACTGCCACCATACCTATTTCTACCGTCAAGCAGTAATGTGAGCATTACTGCGTTCCGGTTTTGATACTGGTGAAACTATAGGCAACTGAGACTTGCCAACTTTATGTTTCAGGGTGTCGGGCGCGGACGCAGTGCCCCTCAGATCTTTGCAATTTAAAGTTTTGAGTGGCACTGTACCTATGGAGCATTGTATGGACAGGCGTGTAGCTTACCACGAAAGGGGCACGACTTGATCGTCCCATCAAAAAGTAATGGTATGCCTGGCGGGAATATCGACCAAGCAGGGAAGACAACCCGCCATACGTCTGGATGTCCAAATGTAAAAGGGGGCGGGCGGCCGATTTGTAATAAATATTTCTATCAATAATAAGTGCAGGATGTATTTGATTTTGGCTACTAAAAGATACCCACGTTTAGCAGTGCAACATAAACAGTCGATACACGATCGAGGGGCGAAAACATCGAATCTAGTATGACAAAGCAAATATCTTAATGGGCCATCCAATGCACCCTTATATTTACCACATCAATCAATTATAGCCCACGTCACAGGACATATCAAAAGATATCGGAAGTCGAATTAGAGGTACTATGGTTATATATATATATATAATAGATACACGCCTGGCCACAGAATTCACCTGATATTGACAGATAATGTGACCTACATATGATGGCGTACCCTATACTTTTGTGGCCCATAACTCAGCCACGACGACCGCGTCGCTAGTAGCCGTCATCAAATACTGAAGCGTGAAGGTGTTAGCTCTCTCAGGGTATGATATGAGGTGGGTCATCGTTTAAACAATCCAATTTAAAACCATCCGAATATCCCCACCTGAACAAATTGTTTTACTCCGACCAACTTGGATCCGAAGCCTATAAAGACTTCCAGATCGGCCATGGCAATTTGTGTCCAGGAGGAAGACTCTCAGAAGGCGGGACAAAAGTAGATGATACTTTCTTTTTTAACACCAAGTGACGGGAAGAACAGGCTAGTAGCAAGCGACATGCCTGTCCATAGCAGTTATTTGTAGGAACTAGAGAGACGCATCGGCACCGGGCGGCGTCGGGATGTGAGCGTGTCTCACAGCTCCGCCATCAAAAAGGAGATTTGATAGTGGACTTTAGAGTCAATGGCTTAGCAACCGTTAGTTGCGCAATGCGCAACGGGAAGTGAGTGTGCCTACAGCTCCGGTACCTATTTGGAAAATAGGGAGGGTACCGTACGTGCACCCTGCGCGGCCCACCGGATGACTTCATTCAAATGGTCTGTGACAACCCAGTTACACTGGCTGATCTGGGGTCAGAACCTGAACATAGAAGTTTTCTGTGCACGCACAGGTTATAGTGACCTTTTTGTATACACTAAAGGTCCGTAGGGAAGGTCACTATAATCAAAAGCAATGTAGAAAGATTGGCTGTCCATAGCACTGCTGTTACTCGAGGCACTGGCCTTTTGGGAACCGTATGAAGTTGGGCTGATCATGGGCTGATCTAGGGTCAGAACATGAACTTATAAGATCCCTATGCTTGCACTGGTTATAGTGGTTTCCCGTATAACCAAGAAGTTGATTAGAAGGGTCACTATAAACAAAACTTATGTAGAAAGACTCGGAACTGTCCAATCGCAGTTGTAGTGCTACTCAGAACTTCAAATCACATAGATCTGACAGGCTCAGCCACTGCGCCGTCACTCTGAAACACGTCCCATGTGCTAGCAATCTGGTACCATATATGAGAGAGAAGTTTAACGTAAGTTTTAATGAAAAATAGTTATAGAAATAATATTAATACGAAAATTAAAAATAAAGTAGCTGTTCTTGACAGCCGTCTTCACAAATTTACAAATTAATTTAAGGGTTCAAGATGGTGGTACTGGAGGGGAAACCCAAAAGTGCCCCATCAAGCACAAAATCAAACACAGACCAGCGCCCTACGGTGAGTGGTAGGCCAAAGGGGAAACCCCAAGGCCAACCGCGTACCGATGCCGGTGCTGGCCCAACACCAGCGGTAGTGGCCCGAGCCTCGTGCTCCGTGGTCCCCGCTCAGACACCTGGCTCTGCATCGCAGAACCCAACGCACACAGCCCTTGAGGCAGGGTGGACTCTGGTGAGTCGCAAGCCCAAAACCACGGCACCCATCCGCATGGAAGGGGAAAGTGGCCAGGGCAAGCGACCACCTCCAGCTCCCAGTGGGAGCAGGGGACGCCCTGCCCGAAAGAACAAACGGAGTCGGCTCCGAGAGCGCGAGCGACTTCAAAACGCGAGCAACACCCAGCAGAAGGAGGGAGAGGCGAGGCCCCCAGTGGCTGGCGACGATGGTTCTGGGACCGCATCAAAGCGGCTCCCTAGACCGGACTCGCAACCCCCTGGAAGGGCCCCCCTCCTTTCTAAGAGCAAACCGGCGGACAAGGCGCAGAGGTCCTCGACCAATGCCAAACGGGCACGCCTCGATGAGACGATCTCTCCTAGAGGCGAGCACAAGCGGCAGAAAGTTGAGAGGCCCGCCCAGAACAAATCATACGCCGAGGCAACTAACTCATGGCGGTTATTACCTCGGCTAAAACAGGTTTCATACGGAGCCCCGATGCTGACACCATACAGGAGGCCCTATGTGAGCTTCTCACTCAAGGAGCCGAGGAATGCGGCGAGGATGACGTCGGCCCACAGTTTCGAGGAAAACCCGTCTACGGCGATGGGGCCTTGAAACTGTGGTGTCACGATAAGGCCACTTTCCAGTGGCTGGAGGACGCCGTCAGCACCATCAGGCTGCCTTCCGGGGAGCCCCTCTCGTTGAAAAATGGGGTGGAGGCTCCCCGGAGGGTGGTCTGCGGACTTCTACTCCCTGGCAAATGGGAGGATGCGCGCCGAATCGGTCGCATCCTCAAGTGGCAAAACAAGTGGGCGGAGGCTCACCGCTGGCTTGTCCACAAGCTGAATCAGCAAAGTGGGCATACCTTCGTGGTGGTGAGCCTCCCCGAAGATCTGGTCCCCACTGTCCTGGGGCATGGCCGGCGCTTCACATTCCAGTTAGGCACGGTCTACCTGAGATTTAGAACGAAAAGGGGCCTCTACACTGACGCGCCTCCAGAGAATATAGCGTCTACAATACAGGACACAGGACAAATGGATGTTTCCCCGGAGCCCTCCACCTCCTCTGGTATCACCAGGGAAGGAAAAGGGCCCTCCCCGACCCCCGACCCTGTGGACACCGACGAATGCCCGGCGGTGTCCATTAGCGACGACGAGTGTGTGTTGGGGATGGGAGACATCCGATTGAGCGAGGACGAGGACGTGGAGCTGCTGTCTGGTGATGGCGGTATCCCCCTCGCTCAATAAACTGCAAGTCGTCCAGAACAACCTCCACCACAGCCAGGCCGCAACGGTTCAGCTCCGGAAGTGGTTGGAGGTTAACAACACAGCCGTGGCGCTGATCCAGGAACCGTGGATCAGTGCCCGCGGCCAAATAAATGGACTCTCACATCTGAGAGGTAAGCTTTTATCCACCAATAACTCAGATAAACCACGAACTTGCATCTATTACTCTAATAACTTACATGTACAGCCACTAACAGAATTCTGTTCCAGAGACCTGTGTGCCGTCAAGCTTTTAGCTGACACGGCCACAGGCCTACCTGAAGTGGTGCTCGCCTCTGTCTATATGGCGGAGACTGATGTACCACCGCCACAGGAAATGGAACGGCTAATCAAGTACTGCGAGCAGAACGGCCAGCACATCGTCGTGGCTACTGACTCCAATGCCCACCATCCACTGTGGGGCATGGAACTCGCAAATGACAGAGGTAAGAACCTAACAGAATACTTATTCACAACTAACCTTCAAATCCTTAATAAAGGTACTGTACCAACCTTCGTAAATAAAAGATGCAGGACAATTATAGACCTAACCCTAGCATCAGAAGGAGCAGTAAATCTTGTCCAAAACTGGCACGTGTCCGAAGAAGCATCCTTCTCGGACCACAGATGGATAAGATTTAGCTTAGACACAGCCATCAAAGAACAACAACCGAAACGAAATCCCCGAAAAACTGATCGTAAACTATACACTGACAAACTACACCAGAGTCTGGGGGAACCTGGCAGACTACTGAACACAGCACAGATAGAAACACAGGTAAAAGAACTAACATCAAACATAGTGAACAGCTATAACTCCGCATGCCCACTGAGTGACTCAGCCCCGCGACAAGGCCAACACTGGTGGGGGCCTGAGCTTGAGAGGCTTCGAAGAAGGGTAAGGAGATGTTTCAATAGAGCAATGAACACATGCGCGGATGAGGACTGGGAAAACTACAAGACGGCCAAATCCAAATTCAAAAAGCGCATACGGTTCAGGAGCACCGCGTCATGGCGAGGCTACTGCGGGAACATTACGTCTTGTGCACAAGCGAACAGAATAAGGAAAATCCTAGGCAACTCAAATTCAACTGAGCTAGGTTCAATACGCAAAATAGATAACACATACACAACTTCCCCTGCGGAAACGGAGAGAACCCTACTGGAAACACATTTCCCCTCCCCTCCGGACCTCTGAGTTGTTCAGACGCATTGGTTAATAATCCCTTTTAAAATTTATTAAAATTATAAAATACAATTTTAGTAAGCAAAAATTAGTTGTGAATATTAGGAGCACAATAGTATTAAGGAGTTTATCGCTAACGATTGTTTTGTGCGAGCAGACACACACACCGCCACTGCAAGCATGTGAGTTATTTGAATTTACTTACCTGCGTCAGAAGGGTCAAGTTATATTTGACGGAAAGAAATTCTGTATGAATTCATCGATCGGTGCCCAATTAGCATGACCCATATGGAAAAACGCTGTGGATCACTACATTAGTGGAAGCGAATTAACTAATAATCACCTCTCGCACTCGGATGCGTGGACATCGCTGTTGTCTAATGCAAATTTTAATTCCACCTACCTACTCTCATAATAATACACCAGAAGGCTCAAGTTATATTAGACGGAAAGCAAATTTGTATGCAGTTGCCGATCGATATCAAAAGAACGAGACCCATATGACACTATCGCCTTAAAGTCTTTTACTAGTGCGAAAGAATCGACTATAACTGCGACACTCCAAAACTACGTCTTATTCCCTCATTCAGCCCTCGCTATAGTAACTCCTCGTTATTGCTGCTTGCCTACTACTCTCGCGTCAAAAACAAAGATGCCGAACGTCTTGCGATCACCTCAGAGTAACGAATCGATGTCAGCTTCTAATCCTGAATTGGCATCGGGGTCCAGCGGTACTACCCAAAGAGATAAAAAAAGGCGTCGTATGTCGGAGTCGGAAGACATGGATCAGACTGATGTCTTACTTCTTTTTCGCGATGAAATGATGAAAATGTTTCAAAAATTTGAAGCAAACCAGAACCATCGTTTGGGGGAAATAGAAAACCATATATCACACATTAAAGACCAGAATAATTCTATTAAGACTTTGAACACTGAGATCGAGAAATCCGTCTCTGATGTATCTGCCAGAATTGAATTTGTACAAAATAAAATAATTATGATGGAAGAGGAGCGAAAAGAATTATCATCCAGGATTAACGTCATCAATGATAAATGTGATATGTTACATAAAAATCTTTATAAGACCTCAATAGAAATTAGAAATGTCCCCAAAATTAGAGGTGAGAAAAATACTGACCTTTATGGCTACTTTGGAAGACTCACCGATACCCTGAAAATTAATATCCAGACGCAAGAGATTCGCGACATATTTCGTGTACCTAACAAAAAAGACCAGAAATGCTCATCGTTGATAGTTGAACTCGGTAACACCTTGACCAAGAGCAAAGTACTTGAGGCTGCAAAGTCATTCAACAAAAGCGGACAACTTCATTCAAACCACCTTGGATTCGAAAGTAAGGACACGCGTATCTATATCTCTGAGCGACTAACACCTAAAGCTCGACGCTTACATTTTCTTGCTAAAGATATGGCTCAATCAGGTGGTTTCAAATACTGTTGGACAGCTGGAGGAAACGTTTATCTACGTAAGGCTGAGGGTGACATAGCAATCCTTATTAGAAGCGAAGAAGATATCAACGTGCTGAAAAAAAAATTGTGACTATTTTCGTTTGTAAGATTAACAGTCATCCTAAATTGTATAAACATAAAATATATATTCACTTATCACACACCATTCAATAAAAACACAACACAATATATTTTTATACTGCCATTCATTACACATGCAATACATTACCTACACACATCGCAATATAAAAAACTAATTTTACTGTACACAAACCGAATACAATCGCTACATATTACTCCAATAAATATCACGCCAAAATCCACCAAAAGCCATGTAGATATTATGGTATGGGACTTTTTTAAACGAACATTCCACACTATGCATTCGTCATGTATATTAAATGAGTATTACATTCGAGTCAGTACTGTTCCACCCATATTAAATATAAATAAATAAAATTCGCAGATATAAATGAATTATTATATAACTTGGATAGTTTCTCTTATCCCGTAGCTAGAATCTGTACAGCAGAAGAGGTGACGTCCCCATTGAATCATCCCCTTGGACACACCAATATTTTGTGTCAAAACATCCGGAGCGTCCATCGCAACTTTGATGGTCTAACTACGCTCCTCACTCGTATAAAATTAGATTTCCAGTTCATAATACTGACTGAGTGTTGGCTGTCTCAAAGAAATTATATGCCTCTTTTGGATGATTATCACTCGCACTGCACTACAGATAACTACAATCAAAATGATGGTGTGATAGTATATGTGAAAAATTCAGTTAAATGTACAATTGAGGAGCCAACTTTGGATGAAGCAAATTGCTTGGTGATAAAAATTTCCTCACATACTGCCATTGTGGCAATTTATAGGCCGCATTGTTTCAAACACAACGTCCAAAGATTTTTACACTCCTTAGATTTGGTACTGATGGCGTTGTCATCATTTAATACTGTCATTATCACCGGTGATATAAATATAGATATTTCACCAAAAAACGTCAACGATCACGCAGAGGAATATCTTAATTTACTGGCATGCCATGGGATGCTTCCAACACACTCGTTGCCAACAAGGTATAACGCTTGTTTGGATCATGCCATTGTTAAAACAAAGAAACGTATTGAGACTGTCGTTGTTCACTCAGCAATAACTGATCATGACGCCATCGTACTATGTATTGATATAAAACAACCTGTTCATGCTACTCATCAAATTTCTAAAATAGACGAGATTGCATTGGAAAATGAAATGGCGAACATGGATTTTAAATATGTTTTGGAAGCCAATGACCCTAACATAGCCGCGAATGTTTTGGTAAATCTCCTCTCACATGCTTTAGTATATAATACTCGTATTCTCAGGTTATCCCGACGAAATAGAACTATCAAGCCTTGGATAACCGTTGGACTCTTGCGCTGCATAAGAAACCGGGATAATATGCATAAAAAACTGAAGTTGACACCTGATAATACTATACTAAAAACAACGTACCGTAGATACAGAAACTACTGTACTAATATATTAAAACGTTTGAAAAAGGACTTTCAAAAATGTGAAATTAAAAAAGCAGGTCATAATAATAAAAAGCTATGGAAAATAATAAAAGAGCAAACCTACAGCAACAAATCCGTTGCCTCAGCCAAACCCCTTCTTACCCAGGCTAATTCTCCAGAAGAAGCGGTAAACGAAGTAAATTTTTACTTTGCCAATATTGGTAAAGATTTAGCCGAGAACATTCGCCTAAAAAACCATAATTTGAGTAGCGACCTTCTCCTTTCTAATTGCTCAAGTAACATTAATTCGTTTGTTTTACTGGACCCTGACGAAGAGGAAGTCGAAAGACTGATAATGGGCTTAAGAAACGACTGTGCAGTTGGCTGGGATGGTATTTCATCCAAGTTTATTAAGAGCTTCAAGCATATCCTTATTCCGGCCATCACACATATCTGTCGCCTTAGTATAAATACTGGAATTTTTCCGGACGTTTTTAAGAAATCCCTGATTCGGCCTGTGTTTAAGTCTGGTAGTAGAGACTGTGTGAATAATTATCGTCCAATTTCCATCCTGCCTTCCCTGTCTAAGATTCTTGAACGCATGATGAACAGTAGACTTATTAATTTCTTGGAAAATAATAAACTACTCTCTAACCAACAGTACGGGTTTCGTGCTGGTAAGTCTACTGGAGATGCTGTCCATGATCTCACAAATTATGTGGCCGAGAATCTGGATAGGGGTATGAAATGTCTATCGATATTTCTAGATCTCGCGAAGGCATTCGATACGGTCTCTATATCTACCTTGTTATCTAAACTTCAGCGTTTTGGGGTAAGAGATGTACAATTAAAACTTTTTGAGTCTTACCTGACTAATAGAACACAATGCACAAAAATAGATGATTACTCGAGTTCTGAAGCAAGCATTGTCCATGGAATTCCTCAAGGAAGTATACTTGGTCCAACCCTATTTCTGGTCTTTATAGATGATCTCTGTCGTATTAATCTGCCAAATGGTAAAACGTTATCTTTTGCCGACGACACAGCTCTCATTTTTTGTGCTAAAACTTGGGAAGAAACGTTTGGATTGGCCCAAAATGGATTAAATGCAGCTGTGGAATGGCTCAATTCTAATTTCCTCACAATTAATGCCAATAAAACTAAGTATATATCGTTCTCAATTCGTAACGCAAATGCTCCTCACGGCAACCTCAATCTAAAACCTCATCATTGTCCAAGTCCACACGTTATTGCTTGTTCTTGTCCCTGCCTTGAAAGAGTTCCATTTACTAAATATTTAGGTATCACTCTTGATCAAAACTTAAACTTCATTTCTCACATCTCAGATCTTGCGGCGCGCACTAGGAAGTTAATATACATTTTCAAAACCCTTAGAAATATAGCAGACTTTGACATCATTAAGATGGTGTATTATGCACTCTGTCAATGCTTATTTATATATTGTGTAACTTCTTGGGGTGGTGCTGCAAAATCGCATCTAATCAAGATTGAGCGAGCACAACGCTGTATTCTCAAGGTAGCTACTTTTAAGCCTACACTCCACCCTACAGCGGACCTGTACAAATCATGGCAAGTATTATCCATACGCCAATTATTTATATTACATATAATATTAAAAAAGCATTCATTAATCGTTTATGATGCGAACCTAACCTGTAGTAGGAGACGATATGATATAGTGTGCCCTAAAAAGTCGTTTCATACTGCCTTCATTAACCGGTTTTTTACCTTCTTAGGATCGTACTTATATAATAAAGCAAATTTAAATCTGAAAATATATCCGCTAAATAAATACGAATGCAAGAAAGCTGTGACAAAATGGCTCCTAGGACTAAACTACACTGAAACAGAAAAACTTATTGAAGTAATAGCTTAGTTAAACGTGGATACTCACACACACATACACACACACACACATACACATACTCACACGCACACACACACATACACTTTATTTTTGTTCCTATTGCATAATTTAGCATAACTAATTGTTTAAGTAGTCTTTATTATTATTGTCTGACCAACTTCTAGTTCTTTGCATACATATACTGTATACATATATGTGTATACATATACTGTTATTGTAATTATTATTATTATTTACGGAGGTAGAGGCCTGGCGACCCGAAATACAGGATCAACCTAGTTCGGGCACCAGTCTCTGCAAAGATTGTTTGCCTATAACATAATGTATGTGCACTTTTTGAACAACTTTGTGGAGAAAATAAAGATTATTATTATTATTATTATTATTTCCCAGGATGCAGGTTCGTCCAAGATGACAGGTGCGAAGAAATGAACCATAAAACATCGATCCATAACTGGCGGTACGCTGAACAAGTAGTAACATACGAAAAGACAAAATGGGCAGTAAACACCTTTGAACCGTACAAAGCTCCGGGCCAAGATGGAGTATTTCCCGCACTCCTACAATGGGGCGGGGACACACTGGTCCAGCACCTGGTCGACATCTTTCGGGCCTGTCTAGCATTCAGCTATGTGCCCCACAGCTGGCGAGAGGTAAAAGTCATTTTTATACCGAAACCAGGAAAAAACGACTACACTGACGCGAAGTCCTTCAGACCAATCAGCCTCACATCGTTCTTCCTGAAAACATTGGAAAGGCTATGTGACAGAGAACTGAGGGATGGTGCGCTTAAGAACATACCATTACACGGAAACCAACATGCATACAGCCAAGGCAAATCCACTGAATCGGCCCTACATGCCGTTGTTGGCAAGATAGAAGAGGCCCTAAAAAACAAAGCAATCTGCCTAGGCACCTTCATAGATATTGAGGGAGCCTTCGATAAAACCAACTTTTCCAGCATACAATCAGCACGGAGAAGACACGAAGTGGATGAAGTGCTGATCAGCTGGATTAGCAACATGCTAAAACAAAGAACAATAAAAACAACAGCAAATGAGACCTCATGGGCCATAGTAGCGAAGGGGTGCCCTCAAGGGGGGGTACTGTCGCCGCTGCTGTGGAACATGGTCGTAAATGACCTCATCATCAAACTAAACAAAGAACATTTCTATACAGTAGGATATGCTGATGACATAGCTATACTGGTAACAGGAAATTATGCCAATACTCTCTGCGACATAACACAAGCTGCACTCCGGATTGTGGAAAGATGGTGCAGGGCATACGAACTATCGGTAAACCCGACAAAGACGGAACTAGTAATGTTTACAAACAAAAGACTACTGGGTAACTACCTACTACCCAAACTCTTCAGTACAGAACTAAAATTATCAACCGAAGTCAAGTACCTGGGGGTAATACTAGACAACAAGTTGAACTGGAACAAGCATCTGAACAACAAAATTCAAAAAGCCACTATCACCTTCTGGCAGTGCCATAGAATGGTGGGTAAACAATGGGGACTTTCACCCAAGATAACACTATGGCTCTACACAGCGGTGATAAGACCCATGATCAGTTACGGCGCTACAGTATGGTGGCCACGAACCCAGCTGACGACCGCAACCGACAAGCTGGACAAATTCCAAAGACTTGCTTGCGTGGCGACGACCGGCTGCATGAGGACAACACCAACTGCGGCCCTCGAAGCGATGCTGGACCTGCGACCCCTCCCACTGTTCATCAGACAGGAAGCGGCGTCAACAGCAGTGCGTCTAAATAGAGCCGGCCTTTGGAAGAACATGAGGACCCCACACACAGAAATCCTCTATAAGACTGTCAATGAGGAACCGCTACTGGAGGCGGCTGTGGATAGGATCCCAAAACAATACATCTTTGACAAAAAATACAAGATACAATTGTTTGAAGAACCCAACGAAGGACTAAACCCCAAAGAGGTCCGCGTCTTCACTGATGGATCTAAAACAAATTCAGGAACAGGTACTGGGGTATTCTCAGAAGACCTCAATATCAGGATATCAACACCACTTGGTGACCACAACACAGTATTCCAGGCTGAATGCATGGGCATCAAGTTGGCGGCAGAAGCAATCATAGCGAGAAGAGTTAAGAACCACTCCATTCGAATACTCTCAGACAGTATGTCAGTACTACAAGCACTGAACAGCTATGACATAAACTCAGGGCTCATTTATGAATGCCATCAAGCACTCATGGAGGTATGTATACAAAACCACGTAACCCTACAGTGGATTAAAGGACACAGCGGCTCACGCGGCAATGATGCAGCAGATGAACTAGCCAGAAAAGGATCGGAGGCGGACGCTGTAGGACCAGAACCCATAGTGTCCCTCCCCTACCAATGGTTCAAAACAACCATACACAAAGGTACAAAATCATCACATAACAATACATGGACGACCCTTACGGTCTGTAGACAGGCGAGGGAAGCACTCCCAACGCTCAATGCCAGTCTATCTCGAATATTTATTAAACTCAAAAGGCAAGAGCTTCGCACTCTAACTGCCGCCCTAACGGGTCATGGTCCGTACAATAAACACCTTTTCAATTTAGGTATCACAGACAGCCCTCTATGCAGAGCGTGCATGGAGGGGGAGGAAACGGCTGCGCACATCCTACTACAGTGCTCCGGCGTGGCCAACTACAGGGCAAAGTACCTTGGAGTGCCAAGGTCGCTCCCCGAAGTCTTCAGCAAGCCCAGGAGGCTGCTGAGATTCCTGGAGGAGCTTGGGTGGCACGAGTAGGACCCTGCACCCACCACACGCAAAATAGGCGCCTTGACGTCGAGTTGCGGACACCAGCCCGTTGCACCAAGTACCAAGTACCAAGTAAGTCTATAATGACTTATTTGAGAATAAAATCTCTGTGGTTATTAAATTCACATTTATCCCAAAACTAGAAAATTACCAAGCGGTTTAACGACACACCGCGCCGCCCGCTGCCCCGTTCGTCGCCATCTGGCGCTCGTCAACGTCGGATCTGTGTCAAATTTTCTCCGCCTGTTCGTATTTTTTTCCATTTTATTTGTATTAATTTTAGGCGTATAGATTGCGGGACGCGAGGGGCGCTCCCTCACACCTCACCTCCTAAAATACCTCGCCTTAAAGCCATCCATGCGCGCTTTCGCAAACGTGATGGACGCACTGTAGAAACGTGGCAGCGCCTACAGCTGAAAGCATTATTGGACTGGACGAGCGAGCGCTGCGCACAGCTCGTCTTCAGCGCACCCGATTACAGCGAATTCGATGTTGTATTTGACTAGATCGAATGGCTTATAGGAAATAATCAACGATCGGAAGTGTAAAAGTTGTCAAAATACAAAATGGTGGACATAAGCTAGCCCAATAAGTTCAATAGACTTTGACATACGTTTTACATGTGAGCTGCTTCGATCTAATAGAAACGTTTCAAAATCTCAACATAAAATGTTAACATTAGTTGATTAATGAGATGATGACAGCTAATGAATCCTTTAATAATAATGAAAGATGGCAATCTATCTAGTACAATTATATCAATGTAGACGAGCAGCATTAATCGTCGAGTTAAAATGACCGGTAGAGCGAACTCCCGCTTGTCAGTTGCAATAACGGCCTTTTTCGTCGAATTAGCTGAAGGGCTGTTGCCTTTCAACTAATTTGCTGAGCCTTTTACATTTTGAATTTTCACTGTCGCATCATAAACAATATCCAACAGTTTACAAGTATGCTCTTAATGAACTTTGAAGAACAAAGCAAGGGAAGTAAATAACTTTGTACCAGTAGAACTCCTTGTGAAAGAGTTCGTTCAAGGAAGTACTATCATGACAAGAGGTAATGTGAGCATAACCGTGTTGCGGTTTGAAAGGACAACGGTGCTGGTGAAATTACAGGTACATAAGACTTAATTGTCAACTTATGTCTCAGGGTGACGGCGTAGTG
>NW_020654175.1:337960-407111 GCF_003589595.1 Hyposmocoma kahamanoa | reverse complement strand
TAGGTTCAATACGCAAAATAGATAACACATACACAACTTCCCCTGCGAAAACGGAGAGAACCCTACTGGAAACACATTTCCCAGGATGCAGGTTCGTCCAAGATGACAGGTGCGAAGAAATGAACCATAAAACATCGATCCATAACTGGCGATACGCTGAACAAGTAGTAACATACGAAAAGACAAAATGGGCAGTAAACACCTTTGAACCGTACAAAGCTCCGGGCCAAGATGGAGTATTTCCCGCACTCCTACAATGGGGCGGGGACACACTGGTCCAGCACCTGGTCGACATCTTTCGGGCCTGTCTAGCATTCAGCTATGTGCCCCACAGCTGGCGAGAGGTAAAAGTCATTTTTATACCGAAACCAGGAAAAAACGACTACACTGACGCGAAGTCCTTCAGACCAATCAGCCTCACATCGTTCTTCCTGAAAACATTGGAAAGGCTATGTGACAGAGAACTGAGGGATGGTGCGCTTAAGAACATACCATTACACGGAAACCAACATGCATACAGCCAAGGCAAATCCACTGAATCGGCCCTACATGCCGTTGTTGGCAAGATAGAAGAGGCCCTCAAAAACAAAGCAATCTGCCTAGGCACCTTCATAGATATTGAGAGAGCCTTCGATAAAACCAACTTTTCCAGCATACAATCAGCACTGAGAAGACACGAAGTGGATGAAGTGCTGATCAGCTGGATTAGCAACATGCTAAAACAAAGAACAATAAAAACAACAGCAAATGAGACCTCATGGGCCATAGTAGCGAAGGGGTGCCCTCAAGGGGGGGTACTGTCGCCGCTGCTGTGGAACATGGTCGTAAATGACCTCATCATCAAACTAAACAAAGAACATTTCTATACAGTAGGATATGCTGATGACATAGCTATACTGGTAACAGGAAATTCTGCCAATACTCTCTGCGACATAACACAAGCTGCACTCCGGATTGTGGAAAGATGGTGCAGGGCATACGAACTATCGGTAAACCCGACAAAGACGGAACTAGTAATGTTTACAAACAAAAGACTACTGGGTAACTACCTACTACCCAAACTCTTCAGTACAGAACTAAAATTATCAACCGAAGTCAAGTACCTGGGGGTAATACTAGACAACAAGTTGAACTGGAACAAGCATCTGAACAACAAAATTCAAAAAGCCACTATCACCTTCTGGCAGTGCCATAGAATGGTGGGTAAACAATGGGGACTTTCACCCAAGATAACACTATGGCTCTACACAGCGGTGATAAGACCCATGATCAGTTACGGCGCTACAGTATGGTGGCCACGAACCCAGCTGACGACCGCAACCGACAAGCTGGACAAATTCCAAAGACTTGCTTGCGTGGCGACGACCGGCTGCATGAGGACAACACCAACTGCGGCCCTCGAAGCGATGCTGGACCTGCGACCCCTCCCACTGTTCATCAGACAGGAAGCGGCGTCAACAGCAGTGCGTCTAAATAGAGCCGGCCTTTGGAAGAACATGAGGACCCCACACACAGAAATCCTCTATAAGACTGTCAATGAGGAACCGCTACTGGAGGCGGCTGTGGATAGGATCCCAAAACAATACATCTTTGACAAAAAATACAAGATACAATTGTTTGAAGAACCCAACGAAGGACTAAACCCCAAAGAGGTCCGCGTCTTCACTGATGGATCTAAAACAGATTCAGGAACAGGTACTGGGGTATTCTCAGAAGACCTCAATATCAGGATATCAACACCACTTGGTGACCACAACACAGTATTCCAGGCTGAATGCATGGGCATCAAGTTGGTGGCAGAAGCAATCATAGCGAGAAGAGTTAAGAACCACTCCATTCGAATACTCTCAGACAGTATGTCAGTACTACAAGCACTGAACAGCTATGACATAAACTCAGGGCTCATTTATGAATGCCATCAAGCACTCATGGAGGTATGTATACAAAACCACGTAACCCTACAGTGGATTAAAGGACACAGCGGCTCACGCGGCAATGATGCAGCAGATGAACTAGCCAGAAAAGGATCGGAGGCGGACGCTGTAGGACCAGAACCCATAGTGTCCCTCCCCTACCAATGGTTCAAAACAACCATACACAAAGGTACAAAATCATCACATAACAATACATGGACGACCCTTACGGTCTGTAGACAGGCGAGGGAAGCACTCCCAACGCTCAATGCCAGTCTATCTCGAATATTTATTAAACTCAAAAGGCAAGAGCTTCGCACTCTAACTGCCGCCCTAACGGGTCATGGTCCATACAATAAACACCTTTTCAATTTAGGTATCACAGACAGCCCTCTATGCAGAGCGTGCATGGAGGGGGAGGAAACGGCTGCGCACATCCTACTACAGTGCTCCGGCGTGGCCAACTACAGGGCAAAGTACCTTGGAGTGCCAAGGTCGCTCCCCGAAGTCTTCAGCAAGCCCAGGAGGCTGCTGAGATTCCTGGAGGAGCTTGGGTGGCACGAGTAGGACCCTGCACCCACCACACGCAAAATAGGCGCCTTGACGTCGAGTTGCGGACACCAGCCCGTTGCACCAAGTACCAAGTAAAGGGTTCAAGATTTGCCATTTACGAGGTTTAAAACTATACTCGTAGTTAAATGAACACTTTATGCTAACAGTTATTTATTATACAGCTTCTGTGTACTCTGAAAGAGTTATAAGGGATTCGTTATTTAAAAATTCGGTCACAGTAGACGTTTTATTAATCAATAAGTTGTTTAGTTGTTTTTTCAAAGGCATTTTTCTCAGATCTTAGTACTTGCCTAAGATATATATTGCTGTAAATCACTTTCCCCAATATCCACGCAAAAATGAATAGAGGTCCTTTTCATTACCAGAAACCATGCAAGAGTTCATCAACCCTTAACCAAAGCATTTGCAAAGTACTTGAAAAATATTTTGCGCAAAATGCAATACATTCTTTAATACTTTTTTTTCTACCGTTCCCACACTTTAGACAAATCAAACCTCTATTCTTTGGGATCACCCTTTGTACAGACACAAAAGTGTATTGAGGTACCCCCTGTATACAGATTTCTATACTATACAAACTCGAAAGTAACTCGATTGAATAAACAGGCTGCTGTTAAATAGCTCGTTTTATTTATGTTTTTTTTTGTAACTGGCTGTATCACCTTTTAAATGTTTTGTTTTACTGAGAAGAATCCTTTATGTGCCGTGGGATATAAGATATTAAGTGTGCCTGAGTCTTGAGTCTCCCTACTCTTTAACGGTAGACAAAAATATTAACCACACATAAAAAAAAAATACTGATTCTCCTTTTCTAGGTGCCAGTAACTACACCTATTGGTTATTCCTCGCTTAATTCTATTCAGGGGCAGTTTCCGCAGTAAGTAAGTGCTGAAATGACCTGCTGTCTCCGGTAAAAAATGCTAACACGATATATCCTTGAAAAAAAAAAGTGTAAACAATGGCTTCTGTCTGTGCAGAAATCGAGTAGCAATTGGTCGGTGGTTAAATCCCCTTGCAACACTAAATAAATTTAAAAAAATTTAAAATTTTTAATTATGATTTTTCAATTTTTATACATTTTACTTATAGTACAACACAGACATTCTCTACTAATTGCTTGGTGTTTAGTATTTTCTCCGCTTGCCGTTCCGATACAGCAAGCGAATAGCCTTAGGTGAAGCCAGAAAATCAGCAACGCAGAATCTTCATCCCTTTTGTCCACATTACTGTAGTTTTGTTTTAATTGCTCGCTTATATTTGTTTATGTGTTTTGTGGATAAATAAATGTCTTTTTTTTATTATTTCATTTTATTACCTGGTCTCAAGCAAGGGAATTTTCTGGTCTCTAATAAGCGTATAGAAATGTATGAATACCGCAATAACGAGATCTATTCCGGGCACTACCCAGAAGAGCTAGACAAGAACCAATTTATAAAAAAAATCTCAAATCAGTCCTACCGAAAATCGAACCCGGGACTCCATATTCAGCGACCACAGTGCAAAGCAAACCGTTGTGTTACCGAGATCGTCAAAATGTATTTGTCTATGCCTACATTTCTGAACTGTATTATGCTAAACGCCAACTTCTTTTACTGTATTTTTTCCAAACAGCCTGTATAAGATTCGCAATTTTTTTGCAGATGTATTTCTCGTCAGCTGCTGGCGGTACAACAATGGAAGAGAGGACAAAAGTACGTTTTTATTATAGTTTTTTTTTGTTGACAATAGAACGATTGTAACGGCGTTTTTCGAAACTGATTGGCAGCCATCTTGTGTTTTTTTAATTGACGCGCAAAATTTTTGTTACTCCTGGAATTGATTTTGAAGATTATGCGAAGAGTCCGAGTAGGATAGAAGAGATAGAGAACCGAAGGAGAAAGATGTTTGGGCATCTGATATGTCAGGATAGTTTTCTTAGAAGCATCTTTAATTCATTGCATTGTTTAAGAGCAGCAGAAAATGTGAAAGAGTTCGTCCAGGGAATTAGTGCCACCTTACTTACTTACTTACCTATTTCTGTGATGTGAACATTACAGCGTTCCGGTTTAGAAGGGTAAAAGTGCTAGTGTAATTACAGGCACATGGGACTTGTCAACTAATGTATATAAGATTACAATACAACACAATGGTATAACAAAAAATGGTAGATGAAAAAAAATTCCAATATCTTCGAATAAAACATTCTTCAACGTTGTAGACAATAAACAAACGTGATTATACATATATTAACAACAATCTTGTTTAAACACATCATTAGGCGGTTATGGGCACTGAGTTAAGTAGCGGAGTTATTTATTCACTTTAATTATCAACACTTATTAGTTTGTGTGTTCCGTTAGTGCTTTGGTACTCAAAGAAAAGGGAATTCTCTCTAGTTTGAGACCAGGTCTGTGCAGGGCATTGTCGTTACAAAAATATACTTATGCACTAAGTAACACATGCAACTTGACATCGCAACATGGAAAAGGAGAGGGGCAGATATTAATTATGATTTAACTTGGAAATACTCGTCCACATCGTAATAACTTCTACAAATTGATAGTTTTTCAATACATTTGTGAATTTGTTTACTTTTGATTCTGATTTTAAATATTCTGGGAGTTTATTGTAAGATTTTTATTGACATAGGATGAGGCCCGGAACTATGTATCTTCAATTTATCTATCTATTTATTTATTTATTTATTTCTTCTATCCTTCTCGGACTCTTCGCGACTTTTTAATTTTTTATTTATTTATCTATCTTTTTATATTTTTTGTCTTTAATATAGACATCGCTTGGTTATTTTTATTTCGCAAAATGTGATGTCGGGGTGCGTCTCCTACTTTATTATACCTGGCAAAGTAAAATAAAGTTTTTGGAAGTACGGTTTACAGCTTTCTATTTGCTTTATATTTACAGGAATACGAATATTTTTTTTCTGTGCGGTTCACAGCTCATGAGCATTTAAGCTGTTACCACAAAGTATTACGCCGTAATTTTGTCACGCGTGAGCGCAGGCTTAATTCCCTCGAGACTCCGTTGCAATTATGATAATCTTTATTATTCTGCTAAAAATCTAGTTGCAATTGAGTCTTATTACAGCGGAATGGCATTGATGTCATTCATTCATTCATTCAATCACTAACGATAGATGTTGCTGTACGAAAACCACTAGAGAAATTACTAGGTATTCGTATCTTATGTATTTATTTTTTATAAAAAATAAGTGCGCATTTGGCCTCCATCTCACCTGATGGAAAGTGACGATGAGGTCGAAGATGTAGCATGCACACCTAAATAATGCCTATTCACTCTCGCCTTGAAAACGTCCAAGTTATAGAGTTCGGGGAACAAGTCTGCAGGCAGGGAATTCCAATCCATAGCCGTTCGCCATATAAACGTGGAAGCGAATCGCTTCGTGCGAATCTTTGGAATATCCACAACATAGAGGTGGAACCCCGGCCCACGTCTAGTCCCCCTATGATGTAAAGGGGAAGGCGGAATCAAATTATGCAATTCCATCGCACACTCTCCGTGATATATCCTGTAGAATACCGATACTACTGGCAACTCTACGGCAATGTTCAAGGTTCTGCAGCTTCGCCTCTATTACTTCCCAGTCATCTACGAGCCTCTTAGCACGCTTGTCTATTGAATCCAAGGTGGGCAGTTGGTATTTAGTAGAGCCATCCCATAAGTGGCAGCATACTCGATGCACGACCGGCCTTGTGCTTGGTACAGCTGAAGTAACTGTCCCGGTGTGAAGTATCGCCTCACCTTGGAAAGGATGCCAAGCTTCTTGGCTGCATTTTTGGCCATGGATTCAATGTAACTGCCGAAGTTCAGATTGGTGAAGACGGTCGGCTATCGGTATGGATATATCACGAAAAGTCGGAGTCAGGTGAAAGGGACGCCGTTTAGTGGAGAAAAGACACGCCTGCGTTTTGGTAGCATTAAATTTGACAAGATTGGCATTGCCCCAATCGGAGACTGCCTTAAGTGTCAAATTCAAACTTGAGCTTTAAATCGCAAAGATCTGAGGGGCAGTGCCACTACGCCCGTCACCCAGAGATATAAGTTGACAAGTCCCATGTGCCTGTAATTTCACCAGCACCCTTACCCTTCGAAATCGGAACACAGTAATGCTGACATTACTGCTTGGCGGCAGAAATAGGTAAGGTGGCAGTGCTTCCCTGGACGAAATCTTTCTCACAAGGAGATCTACCGCTACTAAACGTATTGCGTTTTCCAGCAAGTACTGAGTTTGTGACCCTTTTGTTACCGCGACTGGCACCACTCCAGTGTTCTTTTTATTGTTTGTGTGAATAATTGCTGTTTTAATTTAATCTTTTTTTTATAATAAATTTTTTACTTACTTGTGTTTTTGTTTCGTAATTATTTATTTATGTTTTACGTGGAATGTTTTGATCATGCTTTGTTTTGTTTTTTTTTTCTTTTGCGGCATCAATACTCAATATATTTATTGCATTCATATGGTATACATGTCTTAAATTTTAAATTATGCTACACAAATGACCCCTTTATTAGGGATAACTATAACAGCAGAGGTAGGCCGAGGTTTCAAATATTAATTAAAATTGTTATTTATCAAATATTAATATAAAATAAAAAAAATATGTCATATTTATATATATTATGTCACTTGAAAGTTTGAATTTAATGAAATTACAATAGCATAACTTTATAGTATATAATTAAGATTCATTTATTATTCAAATTTATTATAATATTATTATTTTTATTTGTCATCAAAGTATTCATTTAAATTGTAACAGCAGTTATCAATAAGATGTAATTTTAATTTATTTACAAACAGTGAATACTTTTCCTCGTTTTTAATAATGGGCGGGACTTCGTTGAATCATTAAGGTAAACAAATAAATGTATTTTTTTTTCTTTATATTATACACTATACTATACTATATAATACATAGCCCCTTAAATGAATTTGTGACGTGAGGACGACTGTCAAACACAACCACTTCAAACACTTTTCTTTTTGACATAAATTACAATTTAGCAAATGTACTGTGACGCCAGTGTTACAATGTTAATTTCTTTAAACTTATAATCGTTTGATTCTGTAAGTAGACGCTTGCGTGTGCGCACAAAAATGTCCGCATCAGCGTTCGCCTCGAGATTAATTTATGTTCCAGAGAATTGTTTATAGTAACCTGACAGTTCTACTAAATAGACATTTGCCTCGTGGACTGTTGTTTAGTGGAGCTCGTTAACGCGTAAAGAATAATACGATGTTAATTGAAATCAATCATTCTGCCCTCACATGCCATAACCAATGTTCGGAAAAAGGTGTTCAACATATGTAGATACCTGTTCAAATATAGCTACAAGGAGGAATTGAGTTTGGAGTTGAGTTGTTAAAACAACCTAAAAATAATTAAATTGCTTTTTTCGAATTCCGTATTTCCGGAAATGGTTTCACTGCCTTGTTGCCGTTCCGTCAATGTGCAGGGCGCGGTGCGCAATTTAAAGCTGGGGGGAGGGATTATTCTCGTTACTTGTCATAACAAACGCATTTGTAATTTGGTTACTTTGAGATATTGGCACCAAATGCTTTATTTGCTAAAAAAATTTCAGTCACACTGATTATGTTTAACAATAAAACAGAAACTAAATAAGGTATAAGAAACTCAATTTCGTTAAAAATGTTAAATACATCAGTTATGATATAGAGGGTAGCATTGCAGTCGAGTCCTGAGGTTTTTTTTATGATACCAAGTTGGTAATGTTAATAAAGGTACCAAGGAAGAGCTAGTGGTGCGTCTGGTGGTGAGCGACACGCTTACCCGTAACTGCCACTGTCAACGCGCCCGTCACTCTCGAGACATAAGTTGACAAGTCCCATGTGTCATGCTCTCATTACTACTGCGCGGGAGCAATAGGTAAGCGAATTCTTTCACAGGGAGCTAGAATTTAAAAAAAATCCAGCTCGTAGGCGTTCCGGTTTGTACGTGCACCCGGGGTGGCTCACCCAAGGCACTACTAGCATTACAGAGTACCGGATTAAATCCGTGCAAACGGGGTGATCTGGGGTTAGGAGCTGACTTAGATGGTCTCTGTGCGGGTTCACCAAGAGGATGATAGGGAGGGACACTATAAACAAAACTTGTGTAGAAAGATTTCGGACTGTACAAATGAATGAGTCTCGTCGTCTTTTGTTAAAAAAAGTCAGACTTATTTTGAATCTTTGCCAGTGCAATCAGTCTGTCTTTGTAGCTAGCCAACTCGCTGGACTGGACGCGAGAATGGAACTTGTCAACTTATGTATCCGGGTACGGGCAATGGCAGTGCATCTCAGATCTTTGTAATTTTAGGTTCAGCGTTCTAACTTTAGGTTTCTGATATGACACGGCAATTTTTTGTCTGATCTGAATAACTTCGTCAATGTCTTCCACAATAATAACAAGGCGGCAAGGCTCGGTTTAAACCTTGTGGGGCTTTCAGACTGGTCTTGTTGTTTCCTACGATCTATCTTTTTATAATGCTTCTAAAAAAACTATTGCGACGTAATAGATGTCCAAACATCTTTCCCTTTCAGTTCTCTATTGTCTTTAATAACTTTCTCATGCTAGCGCCACGCCATGCCACAAAGCAGCTGAAAAAAGTCCTTTAAAGTTTAAATTCAAGATCCCAGTGAACTTTTGGGTATTCTGGGTGTTTTTCGAGTTAACTTCTTCGTTCTGCAACTCGCACTGCCCTCCCTGTCATAACTAACGTAATTGGATTATGGCAACTTTCGAAATTTTCTGAGGTTTCATTGTTTCTTATCACGAGCAACAACACAGCATAATTTGACTTCCGTTTCTATGATAAATATATATAAGTGACGTGAGAAGTTTATAGTTATGTTTATTGTTATTGTAATTGTCATGCCTAACCAAATATTATTCTATTTCTTTTAGTGCTTGCTGCCCTCCTTTAAGTCATGGGACACTTAGTTTAAAACCATAGTGTCTACTCTATACACCTGCACAGTTATAGTGTACCCATTGTTGTAAGAGATTGATTAAATAAATAAACTGGTATACAATAAGATACCTTATGATATCAAAGATGGAGCTCCACCGTTTAGCTTTAATATTATGTTAAAAAAGTGGCTACTAGAAAAAACAATTCTTAGGGTCGTATTCTAGAACTCTACTCAATGCTCAAGTCAGGATTGCAATGGAAACACAAGCACTGGAAATACGACTCTAATGGCAAGGACTTGAGTATGCTTTCTAGTGCTTTGATCCATACTCAAATCCTGACTTGAGCATTGAGTAGGGTTCTAGAATACGACCATTAGACTTTAAAGAATTCCTTATTTCTTAAAATCAAACGTCACAATGTAATTTCTATGTCATTTTATTTATTTACGACATGTAATATAATGTAAACGTGGCTTATAATGTATTGTAAATGGAATGTTATGTACTGTTTATTTTATAATTAATCGTGAATTCACTGACTTGTAACATATAACATTGTTATTATGAAATAATTTCATTTGATTTAAATGAATAAATATTGGCAATTATAATTATTAATACAAAGATTGAACACTTAGAAAAAATTTAGAACCGACGTGTTACAGCATCAGACCCTATACCAACTAAGCCACGGAACGAACCAACGGACCTTGCAAATTTTTCCATGTGCTTGTAATCGTGTCTTTGTATTTGGTTTTCAACGACTTTTTAGCCGTAGCGCCATCTATGAGAAATTTGTGAAAGTATTTCGTCACCCAGTTAGATACCTTTACAGCCACCAAGCCCTGGCTAGAGATGTCGCTATTAAATTTTAATTGAATTGATATTCAATTATTTTATGTGAAATCACTATACTAGTTTGTTATAATTATTAATACAAAAATTGAACACTTAGAAAAAATTCTTTCGTCTTCTGTCTTCTAGCAAACCTATTGGTACTTAATTTTTTTTGCTAATAAAAAAATATCAATAACGCTGACTTTGTTTATCAATAAAACTGACACTAAATAAGATATAAAAAACCGATTAGAGGGTGTAGTAGAACTCGTTTTGCTAACAACTTAATTTCGTTAAAAATGTCAACTACGTCAGTTATGACTAGGAGGGCAGCACAGTACAGGTAATTCACTACTCCGACTAGGTTTTTCGTGTGACTGACCATCAATATGTGGTCTGCACACATCCATATATATAACCAGTAATATTATAATATTAAATTTGTTTTGATAACCATTTTGCCAAATCATTACGGTGACAACTGCACTCCAATTGGCCAGCCCGAATTCGAAACAATTGACAGGTGTCGTCAATTGTTTCACTTCAAATCGACCAGTTTAACTTGAGCTTTGCTATAAAGAACGAAAACTGAATAATTACATATTTAATTACCGATAAAATGTGATTCCGTTTGTTTTATAATTAAATGTTATGCTGTTTTTCCCACACCACCGAATGGAACAGCCCCCATAGTAAGATATCGTCGTCTTTTTTTCTCAAACTCGTATCTTAAAGAACAAAGTTATTGCAATGCAAAAACTAGATTGTATATAGAAACTTTGCAGGCTAATTTCACATCACATGTTCTTCATATTTACATACTAGCTTTTACCCATTCTTAAAGTAATGTATCCAAATTAACACACTTGATAAGAAATTTAAAATAAATATAAAGTTTTGTCATTGTCTGAATAATCACTCTTTGTAAGATAGCAGTTTGACAAGTAAAGCATCCATTTATTATCTTCATTGACTTACAATTATATGGACGTCGGGTCCGCGCTAAAAAGTGTCCGAACTTATAGGGCGTTAAAATCGTATACAGAGCGTCATTCACGCTTTAGTCTTCGTTTGTTCGACTGACAGCGAAGCAAGCAAAATTAGACAGTACTGCGATGACGTTACAATTTAAATTCAACGTTTTAGCTTTTTCATATTCCTTTACATGTCACTACGTTTAAATAGGTTGACTTGGGACATTTTTCTCGTGGTTTTTGTATTAGACCCGTCGTCCATTTATTTGTAAGTCAATGAGTATCTTTTACAATTAACACAGAATATTTTTATAATATACGGAGACGTATACACAGGTC
This sequence comes from Hyposmocoma kahamanoa, assembly GCF_003589595.1. Taxonomy (NCBI): domain Eukaryota; kingdom Metazoa; phylum Arthropoda; class Insecta; order Lepidoptera; family Cosmopterigidae; genus Hyposmocoma; species Hyposmocoma kahamanoa. Next base: position 395,540 of record NW_020654175.1, on the reverse strand, counting down.
AGTTGTTGGCGCTGTATTACTTCAGCTTTTTATTTTGTAATTTCAGTACAAACGAGGGTTGATATTTAAAAGTGATATAAGTTTGATGAGGTGCCAGTGACGGTTGGCCCTTATTTCGTCTCTATTTCTGGTTATATACTCGATGTCTGCGCATAACCACTTAAAACTTCTTAATAAGCAAAATAATAACAGCCAAATCACGGCCGTGAATGATCAATGCACAAACAGACTAGACGTCACAAGTGATAAGCGTTATTTCATGTAAATACAATGAAGTCAATGTATTACTGTTGATAGATAACACGCGTTTTAATTGAACCGTTGGATGGTTCAAAGTCGTATAAAAACTGATTTGAGAGGTTAAATAATAATGTTAACTGTCATTTTGTTTTTAATTAAAACCATGACAGTCCTCTTGTGTTATTCTTCCATGGTTCTCTCTCTTCTGCTTATCTCCATACTATAAGATTGTAGATGAAAAAAAAAACCGACTTCAAAAGTCGCCACTATACGGGACTTCACACAAGAAATAATAAAAAACGGTTCTCACTACTCAAAGTATATTGAGAGAGAAAAACGCCTTGAAGTGGAGAATAGCAAAATCAACCATTAAAATAATTGCTCGTTATAATAAAATTTTGGCGCTATTTATAAAAATAAGCCTTCATGCGTGAACAGCCACCCTTAGAGGTGGATGATTTTAGTCAAAATTAAATGGAACCACTATGGATGTACCCCCTTTCCAACAAAAAAAAGAATCGTCAAAAATCAGTTCATAAATGCCGTGTTAGCGCCGAAGATCAAAATTCTATTTTATATCTATGACCATGGATATCGGTTAATTCCTCTTTAGTATGAAATATAAGAAGCAGTTTTTTTAAACTGACTTCAAAGAGGAGAAAGTTGTCAATTCGACTGTATTCTATTTGTGTATATGCAATGATATTATACTTAACTCACTGTATTACGCGTTAACTTCGGCATTTGTGAACTGATTTTGACGATTCTTGTTTTGTTGGAAAGAGGGTACTTCGGTAGTAGTTTCAGTAAAACTTGACAAATATATGTAATTCCAGTCAGTTTTTTTAGTTTTCTGTGTTGATTTTTTCCTTGTAATATTATTCAAATATTGACCATGGCCTAAAATTATTTTCTTAACTTTGACAAATATGGATGTTAATAGATGGCATTGTGTGTTACAAATCAACTTATAATGCAATAAGCGCGATCTAGTTGATTTGTTTGTTACCACTAGAAATTAGAGCATCTTTGATAAAATGCAGCTTGTCAATTGAGTATGCATATGCAAGTTACATTGCTATCGTTTTCTTTTTAATGTAAGTGCGCATTTGACCTCCATGGAAAGTGACGATGAGGTCGATGGAGCATACACACCTAAACCGACAATTGAAAATAATAGACAAGCCATTTGGAACCTTTTTCAATCGACTTGTTATTGAAAACCATCTTCATATCCAATGTTTAGCAAACCTAGGAAGTCGACGTGTCATTTTTGTTAAATAATGAGACATAATTAGAGTTATTTGTTGAAGATTAATGTATACGTTGGTTTAAAAACAGTATAGTACAACCCTACTATCGACAATAAGTAGACCACTGTATAACGCATAGTGATGTTTGCCTATAAATTAGGCAAACAAAGAATAACACTAACCTTATAGTATATACTGGCCGGGTGATAGAATGATGAACGCGCTCTATCAAGGGCGTGTCCGATACGCTCTTCGCCGGTTTTTATAGTGCTTACCTGTAAAATAAAAAAAAATACAATTCACAAAGAGGCTATAGACACATAGTAGAACATTCAAAATTCAAATTACCTTTATTTCATTGGTAACCAAATTACACTTCTAATCGTCGTACTGATTAAACTCTACTAGCTCATTCGTAAGGCAGATTCCCCTGAGAAGAGCAAGCAAGAAACTCTAGGGGTTGCTCTTTGTAAATATAAATTTGATTGCCTTTATCAATTACAATATTTTGCATGAGCTAAACGGGGTCACTACCACGGATTTTTGTCATCCAAGTATGCAGAAACTGTAAAATAACCTTCAGTATAGTTTTTAACCTCGTAATTGGCAAGTTTTGATTACTGTATCCTCCCTAAATAACTTTTAGAAAGAGTTCGTCCAGGGAAGTACTGTAATCATGCCAAATACGTTCCGGTTCCGAAGGGTACGGGTGCTGGTGGAGCTACAAGCATATCGGACTTGTCAACTTACGTGTTAGGATAACGGGTGCTGTGGCCTCTCAGCAGCTTGATTTTGATTGCCTCTCCCGATTGGAAACTTTTGACATTTCAAATCGGAATAATAGTTAATTTAACTCATGAATTAGAAAGATATAGTAGAAATGAGGTTCATATTCTCGCTCGGAAATCCATCTAATTTCGATACTCGGATGGGCTATCCGATCGTTGAATAAAAATCAGCCTGCAGATCTTTGCGATATAAAGTTTTGAGAATCCAATCCTCCATCAGGTGAGATGAAGGTCAAATAGCACTTATATTTTATATAAAAAAAAAGTATTACTTATTTGACAGTAATTGTTTCCTATTTATAGATCCAAAAACATACTTCCATTTCCAATATTTTGAGGACCTCCGTGTTCGAGTGGGTTTCATGGTTACCATCTCTTGAGATCCTGTTTTCGGTCACCGGCCGGGTCAAGGTAGAATTGACTTTTCAGTATTATCTGGGGTCATGTTTCCGATTTCCACAACACAAGTGCTTTGGTTACTTACTTACAGAACAACGTGTATGATGTTGTCTAATATTTTTTTTAACTTTTGCATTTGTATACAAAAATTAAAAAATCTTTAACATTCTTGTTTGGGAAGAGCGGGTACTTCTGCAGCTTGATATTGATTGCCTCACACGATCGAAAACTGCGTCTCTTCCGAGTCGAGGCGCATAATTGCAATTCACAACTTTTGACATTTCAAATCGGCAAATTAGAAAGATACAGTAGGAATTAGGTCCATCTTCTCGCTCGGACACCCATCTGATTTCGAGCCTACCCGATACTTAAAAGGAATATCCTTGCCACTAATCTAATTTGTATCTTTTGTTACAGATAAACATATTGTATTTTTTAATACAGTTGCTCAAAACGTGGTATTTTTCGCACTACAAATCGTGCGGAAAGTTGGATTTCTCGCACTAGTGCTTTTTACTTTTCCAGTTTTTTTTAAATTTACTGTTGTTTCAAATCTTAAGCACAGAACTAAAGAAGTTGTATATTTATTTAATATTTATGTGCTTTGTGACGTAAGTCATTCGTCATTAAAACTTATATTTATTTACAAATACTATATAATTAACGTATCGAGTGGAGGTCCACAGTCTCTGCCTACCCCTGAATGGGTGACAGGCGAGATTTTTATGTATATATTTGTTCTATGTATTACAGATAAATTGTATCTCACTACCGTGCACGGGTTCCTAAAGAAGTTTAAACAAAAGTACCAGGACTTCATAATAAGAAAAGTGGTTACAGACCGATATTACAGAAAATAAACAAAAACAGCACGTTAGAACTAGATTTCCATAGACTTTTAAATAATGGTTGCAGTGGTTGTATTTCATTATTTTAATTTATTAGCAGAAAATGAGTTTTTTTTTAAATACTGTTTTATTTTACTTTCAATGTAGTTTTTTCGCAAATGTATTAAAAAACGTCGTTTGATACACGTGCGGATTTGTCATTTTCACTTGTCTCGCGTCTTGACCCTCGCCTCTGGCTCGGGCCAAGAAGCCTCGAGACTCGTGAATAATGACTAACTTTCCGCACTTATATCAAAAATAACTATTGTTTATGTAATATTTATTTATTTAATAAATTAATGTACAATCGGCTGCCGTATTGTCAAGTAGCAATACATCTCAGGCAACCGTATTCCGTTTAAATTACATACCCCGTTTAATAAATAAGCAGCGTTTGTGAACTGTGAATCGTTTAAATAACTCTTAATTACCCCGCCAGCTGTCGTATAACGTCATCTAGCTATATATTAGTTTAATATTAACACAGTCTACTTGATTTGGTGTTAATTTTGACGGCGCGACGTCATAACCATGCCGATTAACTTGAGTTTGACATAGATTCAAATAATTCACTTTCTATGTTTACGTCGTTTTGACGTTTGTCCGCTCATCAAGTTTCGTATTTATTCATAACTACGTTGAAGGAGCTAATTGACGCGTATATTGTTGCAATGGTGACGTGTTTTTTGAAATGATATTTAAAAATATTAAATCTAATGCGGTCGCCACCTATGCGATCGCCGTCCAGCACAACTTCTACGACTACAACTTGCGTCAAAGCTCAATGTAAAACAAAGCAGTTTCGAATTGACGATATATTAAGTAAACATTCTTATGTTCGTTTTATTAAAACTTTTTAATCGTCTACTCCTCGCAATACTAGTAATAAGTCTAAAAATTTATAAATGCGACACGCATTTGATTACATTTGTTTCGATACTTAATTGAGATTTGACCGAATCTGTCAAAACGGCCATCATAGCGTGCCGGTGCTGTAGTTAGGTTAAAATCTTATATTCTTGACAGTGCATGCCGTGGTGTTTTTTAACCGTTAACCGTTACGCGATAACTCCGGTATTTGTGAACCGATTTTCATGATTCTTTTTTTGTTGGAAAGGGGGTACTTCCATAGTGGTCCCATTTCATTTTGAAGAAAAGCATCCACCTCGAATGGTGGCTGTTGCACGCATGAAGATTAATTTTTATAAGTAGTGCCTAACTTTAATTTAGGAGCAATTACTTTAATGGTTGATTTTGCTATTTCACCGATTCAAGGCGTTTTTCTCTCAATATACTTTGAGTAGTGAGAACCGATTTTTATTATCTCCAGTGTCAAGTCCTGTATAGTGGCGAACTAGGGGATATTTCAATAAAACTTAGCAAACGTAGTTCCACTTACTTTTGAGGTCGGTTTTCTAGTACTCTGTACTGAGATTATTTATATATTTAATTTCAACGGGTGAACCAGCAATAGGAATACGCCTACCGCTTAACTGAGCCAGTTCCTGAGGTAGGTGCGCGGTGCGGAAAGGGTGACAGTTTACGTACAGCTATTTCGCGCTGCACACGGGATCGTTTCAACAAGTTTTCTAACGACATTCAATAACAAGTTGATTAAAAAAACTGTCAAACGGCTTGTCTATTAATTTGAATTATCAATGAAATAGTTTTTTTTATTATACGAGTAGTTTCATGTAACAACAACCCCATATCTTTCTACATAAGTTTTGATTATAGTGACTCCCTGCCGACCCTTAGGGTATATGAGAAGGGCACTATGACTACGAGGTACTGCCACCTTACCTATTTCTGCCGCCAAGCAGTAATGTTAGCATTACTGTGTTCCGGTTTTGAAGGGCAAGGGTGCTGGTGAAATTATAGGCACATGGGACTTGTCAACTTATGGCTCAGGGTGTCGGGCGTAGTGGCAGCTATGTTTGTGTACAGTTTAGATAATTACAAACTCCTTATTTACTTCTCTAGTTATAACAAATTCCAAATACGAAATTATTAATACCTAACCAAACGTAGTTATATATTATTACGCAACGAATGACTGATAAAGTGGCCTTCTAATGATAAAGTTACTGATAAATAACTACAGATAATGTAACAAACAGGGCATAGTTACACTCCCTGTCGAAGCATTCACAATGTACGTGCTTAACATCGCTTCTATTCGAAGATCGTAATAGAGCGCCTTCTGAAAGAGTTTGTCCAGAGAAGTACCTATTTCCGCTGCCTATTATAATTGTAAGCATTACTGCGTTTCGGTTTCGAAGGGTGGTGGTAAAATTACAGGCATTTTTTTTTTCAAGTGACGGGACTAACAAGTCGTGCGCCTGATGGTAAGCTACACGCCTGTTCATAACAGTTGCAGTGCCACTCAGAGCTTGTACTAACATTGTTTGCAATAAATGAATAAAAAGAAAAAGTTATACCCTTATTACACGAAGATAAGAATAGGTTGAATTTACTGAATTTATTTAATGAAACAGATAACTTTTGGACCAACAGTTCCAAGATGAAGTGTCAAAAACTCCACTGTCGGTTAAGTATTAGAAGAGTATCGGTACAGCACACAATACATCCGGATGTGGCGTACATCTGCGTAGATGCCGTTGACAGCATACCCTCGCGCTGTGACCATTAATAGGGATATTTTCGGGACCGTATTTAAAATTGCGCTCGTGTGATATTTAAGCTGTAGTAATTCAATTATGAGCATAAATGAAAATATATTTTTTTTGTATGATACCAAGTGGTAACGGACACGCCTGGCCTGACAGTTCAGTGCCACTCAGAGCTTTAAATCAGAAAGATGAGACGTAAGTTGGCATGTCCCATGTACCTATAATTTCACCGGCACCCGGACCCTTCAAACCGGAACACAGCAATTCTCACATTAAAGCTTGACGGAGGAAATAAGCAAGGTGGCAGTACTTCCTAGACGAACTCTTTAACAAGCAGCTTTACTGCCTCTAAATTTAACCTTAACTGGTTTCGCGCAGTACTAAATAACTTTTATTTACTTCCATTTTTATTTCTAATATTTACAGCAAACCATTCTCTAAATTGTTTCTGTAGGTACCTAAATTTGGTAAATCATCGATAAAAAATTCTCATTAAACAATCTACTATATAATTCAGTTAAGTTTCGTTAAAAACCGTCCAGTATTTTCTCCTAATGACTGAACAAGCAAGCAGACAAAGTCCGAGAAATACTAATTGGAATGTTATTAAGCCACAACAGGTCATTCAACTTCATTAATTTGGAGATGATATAACAATATAATTAGTTGTACTGGTATTCTAACTACACACGTAACTCACATTATATTCACCCTTTATTTAAATAAGAAGAAAATTAACAAATCCAAAACGCGTTGTCACCCTTATTGCCTTACAAACCTAAACTCGAAAATAAACTCATACGCACATCTGCCATGCACGTGGTCGCACAAAGCAACTGGCCGGCTGGCGATGCGGGCGCTCAATACTCTAATTCAATTCGTCCATGGGGTCCCACAAGGGTTCCATCTGACGCCATCCTGTTTTACTTTTCATGATTTACGAGGTTTACGACGCGTTTTGGCGTTGATTGACGCCTATAGTACTCTCTCGCATTCCGTGTTCAGCAGCTGGACGTACACTGTTGAACACAGGACTTTATGAATTTTGAATGTTTTAGTTAGGAACCCACATTTTAGAGACAATAAACTTCTGGAATTTTTATTGGGTTCGCTTGGTGAACAAAATCTATAACAATTCACTGCTGGGTACATGCTTCACAGATTAAACCATTAATGACATTATGTTATATGTACTATAAATTATCATATCAGATAATTTATTAGTCGTATGGATATTTACAGAAGATCTGTGTTCAGCAGTGATATAATAAATGTGTTGGTGCTGCCCAACGTGTCAAGACGCACTTGACCTCAGTTTTAAATTTCAACTTCATCCTGCCCTGCAAAGGCATAGTTGAGATGTTCTACATCAAAGCTGGAATTTTGGCTATCAGGCGACAGAGCCTGTTTTAGGGATAATTACTTGAGTTATTTAAATTGCAGAGCAGGACACTGTTTAAATAAATGAATGAATACTATTCTTTTACATGCATATTAAATATAATTTTGCTAATTTAGTTTAATTTCTTTCTATCAAAAGCCTCAGCAAAATCCATTTCATTATTTAGGCATGATTAAGTAAGAAGTATCCAATAATAATGTCGCATTTGTACAACACCTATTAAGTTCCAGTAAATTTTCATTAATAATTGTGCAGTAACAATATGATCCCTGAACAAAGAGAAAGACAGAAAGACAAAATAGTTGATTTTCTAAACAAAGATGGCTGGAGGTGTTTGTCCAATACCATAATTTTGGTTAATTACCCCGCTAACATTACATTTTGCTATAAAATTTGTATATTTAAAAAAAATCAGTAAAGAGCGTATTACAGTTAGTAGAAATGGAAACATTTTCAAATGGGGTCGAGGTAGATGGAGAATCAATATTATCATGATTTACATACTACTTTTATTATTTACTGTATTGTATTGGGGTCATGAATAAATAATTGTTTATTTCCGTAGCGAATCTTCGAATTTTTTTTGACTGCCACTCAAATTTTATACTCTACGAACGGAGTTACTCGGCCGTTCCTTAAAAACCGATATGCATAAATTTTTAGTTGCGATTTGTAACCAGTGATAACTGAGGTCAAATTTTACGCATACAAATGTGCTGAACTGTGAAAAATAAGAAAGATTACAGCGCTTTGGCTGGGAATCGAGATCCGTCTGCATGAAATGTTTTGAAGCACACCTTCGTGCCTATATTACGTTACTATAGTTAACCTACACATTGCCCTCGTTGGGCACGTCCTAAATAGACTGTATCTACAAAACGATATAAACCATTTCTTGCTTGCAAACTAGTAACAAATTCAGTTGGCAACAAGACGTCCAAGTTTAACCTACACTGATCGTAATTATAGACTTCCTCAGCATACGGCAAGAAAATCGCGTTTCTTTGCATGAAATGAGCGTTTCTTTGAATGAAGAGAGAAGAAATTAAACCAATCTTTTATGATACCCAGGGACGGGACAAACAAGTCATGCACCTGATGGTAAGCGACACGTCTTTCCATAACAGTTACAGTGACAATCAGTGCTTTAAATCTCAAAGATCTGAGGGGCACTACCATTGTGCCCGTCACCATGAGACATAAGTTGACAAGTCCCATGCCACGATTGGCAACAGAAATAGGTAAGATGGCAGTACTTCCCTGGACGAAGGACGTCTACTGCTACTTAGAAGGAGAACTTTAATATTTTACTTCATCATTATCATCATCTTGATCAACCCATTTTTATCAAGTAACAGGATGAATAAGTTGAACGCCTGGTTGTTGTAAGTAACTTGCCTAAGCATGACAGTGCCACTCAGACCTTTACATCGCAAGACCTTGAGACATAAAGTTGACAAATCCCGTGTGCCTGTAATTTCACCAGCACCCTTACCCTTCAAAACTTGAATGCAGCATTGCTCACATTGTTGATTAGCAGTAGAAATGGATATTGTGTCAATTCTTCTCTGGACAACCGCTTTCATTATACTTCCCATAGTTGTGTCTCTTCTATTTAGAGGACTTCCGCTACAGTCCCCCACGCTGGCCAAATGTGTGGTGATACTTTTCAGCGTCTTCGATTAGCGTGAAGTACTATTGCTAAACATTCACAACAGTCGTAGGTATATGACGCCTCAGCAATTCGAGCTCTCCTGAAGATGCAATTTCAGGCATCATCTACGAGATATTTCCTAGCAAGAACAACTTGAATTTTTTTTTAACGACAGTGTCCTTTGGTACTCCTTAATACTGGGAATTTCTTCCTGTGAGACCGGGTACTATCATGTTCATAACGTCAATACGACTATAAAATATCGATGGATGGATGGAGTGCAGAAAGACCTCCGCACCCTGCATGCAGAGAACTGGGAAGAGATCGCACAAGACTGGACGCGCTGGCGCCAACTCGTATCAGAGGCTAGGGACCCACTTCGAGTAGCTGAGCCAGCGGAGTAAGTAATTAACTGAGACCAAGTTATTGGTGTGGTGGTCTGGTGGCAGACTTAAGCCACAAAAACTTCATTTTTATAATATACCAACAAACATATTTTGTTGTTCCGCGTTGTTTATAAAGCTGGAAGATCTGAAGAGAATGATAAGACTGAAAAAGCCATTGGAGTTCAAGTTGAAACAAATGAATTTGATTTATGTGCTTTAGTCTGTCGACTCTAGATTCATCCTTTCAACGGGCAGGTTATTCATTGTTAAGTAGCGTTTATTACCCGATAATCGGTGCTACTTAGTTGAAAAAGAACTGTTTTCCGAATGGGCGACAACCTCTTTACTTCCTAATTATTAAGTACCCTACATTACTCTGGTTTTATTTGAATTGAAATCTTGTTTCCCGGCAATAGATCTTTGCTTCGGTAGTTCCGGTATCCTAAAGACTCGCAGCACCAAAATGCCTTCCACGGTATCATGGTTAATTTTTGTTTTATCATTCATAACAGATGCAGTACGAATCGATATTTTAAAACAAATACAAATAAATGTGAACAAAACATCTATTTCCAATGAGATGTTCCTTAGTCGTTCTGAGGGGAATCTGAATTCAAAATGTTTAATCGTATGTACGGCTTCAAGTGTAATTTGTTTACCTGTTGTATATCACAGCTGTTTTGATTTTTATTAGACATTGTTTATGACATTTGTACACCAATCTTAGACAACATATCATACAGAGTATGTAATCTCTCTTTCGCTTTCGTCACTAAAGAGCGAGAGGCAGTTTTTACTACACATAACTCTTTGATACATATAAGATTAATAAATAATTGCAGTCTGGTATGCTAGGTATATACTAAATCAACAAATCTAAATCAGACTCAATGCTGCGCGATTAAAAATAAACTCTTTATCTATAAACGTAAAGTTGTGAACTCACCTATTTCACCAACACATTATTACGATAGCAAATAATAGGCGTAACCATTTGAAAAGAAAAGCACTGAAAAAACTCCGCCATGTTTTTAAACTTTGTCCTTGAAAAAATATGAAGAACAGAACACTCGCGATTTGAAATTTCGAACTTTGAGTATTCCAGATCAGTACCAACACAACGAAGTAGTTTTTTTTTAATTGAATGTTTTATAAGGTCAAAAGTTAGATTCGGGCCCACGTTGTGGAATTTCAAACTGATTTGTACTACTGAGAACGCGAATATTGACGTCAAAAGTCATAGCGTCACCATTTCAGGGTCGTAAAGTCATTTAATTTTTTTTATCAATCGAGCGTCCTACTAGAACGCTGGCTGAAAACACACTGACGCGGACATTTTGAAATAGTGAATGACTGACAGAAATAGTGCGAAGGGAGGAATTAGGGCGGCAGTCGTAAAGCGCTTTTGGCGCTTCTTTCGGGAACGTCTCTGTCTGTAGTCTGTAGGTAAAACAGTAGTCACGCATGAGTTTGATATTCAGTAACAAACAATAATAATAAAAAAAGAAACACGAAACGTCTTTCATGTCTGAAACAAACTTCGTAAATGCCGAAAATAATACTATATTTTGAAATTGAATGATATCTGTTTTCTACGAAACCAAAATACTTTAAAAAGTATACTAAAATGTTAATATAGAAATTAAGTGCATATGCAAATTAAATACTAAATGACTAACGTAAAGGAAAATTTTCAGCAAAGAATAACAGATTGCGAGATTGATAACAGGCGCGGCTTACGTCGCGTTACCATTGAACATGTAAATAAATATTCTTTATAAATAGATTGATTATTTCACACTCATTTAGCTGGAAAGTGCACTTTAAATTTACTTGAATAAGATGGGTTCTTAAGTACGCTTGCAATTATTGCGCTTAGCATATTAATACAATATAAAAATCGTAAAGCGATACAAGCGCTTACTTGTACAATATTCGTTTATCGCGCAATGAGCTTCAATAAATCGACCAATGGCAAGGCAGAATAAACTTGCGATTCGATCTTCGTAGAGTAGAGGGAATATTAAATTCTCGATACTGTTTTAAAAATCGAATACAGAGATGGCAAGTTGTTGGACCTTTTTTTGACGCTGTAGAATAAAAGGTCGGTTTGTTTTAAAGAATATTTTGCTTGTCAAGGTTATTTAGTTTCACTTTATATTTCTTAATAACTGTGCCAGCGATTTTATACGGACAAACACATAAAAATGCAACTTAGTTGGTTAGTTATTACGAATAACCATAGTAATGCTTTCTTAAAAATATTAGACGGATGTCAGATGCGCGAGGCACATTTTAAAACTGTCATTATACATTTTTTAATTTGTCAACTGATTGTATTGAAACAAATATGAAATGTTCAAGCTTATTTTAATATGTCACTGAAAACTACATTCAAATTAATTCAGCCATTGTGGAGATTATCGTGCAGTAACGCACAAAAAAAGGAAATTATTCTGAAAACTTAAGTTTTGTTTGAATTGGCAAGAACTCACTTCACTCGTCATTTACAATAAAAAAAAATAAATAAAATTTATTTGACAGGAACTTACTATGCTTATTCACTCGTTGTTACTATTGTCATTTATTCTTAATCCATTTCATATTAACTTACTTTTAAAATAAAAATACAATAAAATCAAATTTATTTCATAGAAAATGTTTACAAATTATCAGGTAAAACATTGTATACAGGGTAGTTTTGTAATGCAAAATACACTGTGGTATGTATATTTTTATTATCAAGTGACGGAACGAGCTAGTAGCGCGTCTGGCGCCTCTTCACTATTCATATACCTGTAATTTTACCAACAAGCACCCTTAACCCTTGAAAACCAGAACGCAGTAATCTGTCGCCGTTAGTATTTGACACTTTATGAGCGACTTAAAAAAAATGGAGGAGATTCTTAATTGGACTGTTTTTTTTACATGTATGGTGGCGTGATAACTCTGACAGTTGTGAACAGATTTAATTATTATTTTTTTAGTTAGAAAGAGGGTACCTCAGTACTGGTTTCATTTAAATTTGAAGGAAATGTTCCACCTCTAAGGGTGGCAAACTAGGGGATGAATCCGTTTTCGCACACTTTCCGATTGCAATAAAACTTGGCAAATAAATGTAATTCCACGAACTTAAGAGGACGATTTTTTTTTAAAGTTACAATTATTCAACAAAATGGGTTACGCGTACTACCGTGCAATCAGCAAAAAAAATCTGACACTTCTCATTTTTTCCTAGGTTGATTAGATATGAAGTCACTTGATATTATAAAAAAAAAATAAAAAACCTTTTAAATTTTTATTCAATTAATTATTTTTTATGTGAACCCTGAGATATAAATTGACAACTCCCATGTGCCTGTAATTTCACCAGCACCCTTACTCCTCTGAACGGGAACGCAGTAATGTTAACATTACTGCTTGGTGGCAGACATAGGTAAGGTGGCAGTGCTTCCCTGGACGAGCTCTTTCATAAGGAGCTCTACTGCTGTTAAGCTGCCACCCAAGTCTGCCCAGTCGGTCCATAATTGAGTGTGACCTTTTCATCACACTACATGTAGGCTGGGATTCAACCCCTATATTGTGGATATACTCAAGTATTCGCACGAAGCGTCATACTTCCACGTTTATATGGCGGACGGCTCAACAGATTTGTACCTTGAACGCCATAACTTGTTGAATAGACATTATTTAGATCGTCGACCTCGTTGTCACTTTCCATCAGGTGAAATGGAGGTGAAATGAGTACTAATTGCTATTTTTTATATATATATATAATTTTAACTGAGAAAGGGACCAGTGCGCTACAGGACGTTTTTCAAACTTAAGTATAAAAAGAATTTCCTCGTAAGAAACAAAATTCATGCTTTATTGCAAAAGTTATGTGATATTTTAATAAAAACAAAATTCGTCTTCAAAGGCGCGGCCGCCATCTTGCTTAAATATTTTGTAATCAGAAAATTGAGACGACATATTTTTAATATTTTGGAGGGATATAATTCAAACAATTTTCGTACGACATATTTGTATTTAAAAGTTGTTATCGCTTTGTTTAAACTCTTGGTTACTTTCAAATTAATGCTTAACAAAACTATTGCCAAACGGACCACCCGATTGGTACATATTTGCGGTACTATCATCTCATCAAAGTCAATTATAATTCTTATTTTATAGTTAAGCAAATTACACTTGCAATCGTCATATTGATTTGACTCTACGGCTCATTCGTAAGGCAGATTCCCCTGAGAAGAATGAGTAAGACATTTTAGGCCAGGGTTTCTTAACCTTTTACTAATCATGGACTCTTTTTTTCGATAATAACGTTTGTTCGAATTTTCATTACACCGAAAACCGAATTATAACTAAACCGTTGTTCTTTCAGGATTTGTTGGATTTTTAGCCGTGGTTGATTTCATCCCACGGTGAAGCTAAGAGGAACCCACGGGGCCGGCCGATGGTGGCAGGCTGGCCCGAGGAGGAGAGCGTTCCGCGCGGGACTCGTCTGGTCAGCGGGACCGCGCGAATGCGCGTTGGGAGGAGTGTCGCGGGGGGAGAGACGTGTCGGTGTGTCGTTGCCGCTCGTCCTATCCTCCGCGGCCGAACGTGGGCGGTTGGCCCGTGGTGGGCGCTCCAAAGGGACTCCCTTCGGAGAGTCTGCGCGGAAGCGCGTTAGGTGTTGCGGCGGAGCCTGTCATCAGATCCGCCGTAGGGACTGGGGGAGCAGCCACTGAACTTCACAGTTGAGTGAATGCTGTCCCGGCCCCCCATGGCCCCTAGACCCGGGATGGAAGGCTTGTCTGGTGTTCGGCGAGCCTCACATTCGGAGTCGGGGGACTGATGTGTCTCCCATTCTCGGGGAGGGGCTCCGCAGGGCGCGGCCAGCCGCTGGTGGGGGCGCGGACGAGTGCAACAGCGTACCCGTACCCGCACCTACAGCGGAGAGGAGGAAGACTCCGGGGGTTTAGTGCGGTCGGGCTGCTCCCCTTCAGGGTTCAGCCCAGTCCCACATAATCATGGCTCTGCCCCCGCGAGCCCGAGGTATCTGTAAGCAGATTCCCCCGGATTAACAAAAAAAAAGGGTTAAGTTAGGCTTACAAAAAAAACAAATTTCCTCTCAAAATTACTTTTGATGTTGTGAAAATTCGAGCAAACGCTATTTCTGGAAAATGTCATTTCGAACTTCTGATAGGTAACCGTCAAAGGAGCCCACGGACCCTTTCCGAAAAGATAAAAAAACTAGGTTTACATTGTTTGCTTACTTAATTACGTACGAATTACGACACTAACTATAGTGTGAAGATTGCTGTTCCCTTATGTTAAGTAGGCTCCGCACGAACTCCCAGCGTTCATTACACGGACCCCTTAGGTGTCCATGGACCACAAGTTCTGAAACCCTATCTAGGCTATTGCTTTGAAAATAAACGTTTGTTGTAAATGACAACCAATATTGTAAATGATAAAAGTGTTATCATTTACAATATTTGTTTCAAAAATTTTAGATCGAGACTACCTGTAAGTGATAAACGGGTCACACCATGCTTTCTTGTCATCCTTGTACGTTAAAGTTCTATAAAACTTTAGTATATTATTTTCAGTACAACCTTGAACTTCCGCGCAGTATAGCGCCCTCCACCCTGCTCGGCACGACAAGGCTCCATAAATCCAATTTTGAGTCGGGACCGGCACGTGGTTTACCAGACAAAAAGTTTGGGAGCCTCTGATTTAGGCCAAAATCAACATTCTGTGTGCTTTCTCTTACAGTTAGCGAGAGATGTCGCTACTATTTTGTTTTTGTTGATACGAAGCGACGGGACGAACTAGCCATGTGCCTGTAATTTCACCAGCACCCTTACCCATCAAAACCGGAACACAGTAATGCTGACATTACTGCTTGGCGGCAGAAATAGGTAAGGTGGCAGTACTTCCCTGGACGAGCTCTTTCACAAGGAGCTCTTCTGCTACTTATATAAAAAATTAGATACCTCCAATGAATACGCCTACTTAATTTTTAAGTCTGTTCTGTTTTTATTTTGTTTTTTGTTTCTGTACTTTTTATTTCACGAAGTTCAGGGAGCATAATATTAGTAAATAGATGTGGCTGTTTACAGAAATAACAGAAACTGACCGAAAAATACAGTTGGCGTAGTGTCCATTGAAGGCATCGTGTATATAACCAGAAATAGAGACGAAACGTCATGTAATTTGTTTTAAAACTATTCTGCTAACTGCGCTCCGATTGGCCAGCCTGAATCCGAAACAATTGACGGGTGTCGTCAATTGTTTCACTTGAAATGTTTTTCCCATGCCACCGAATGGAACAGCCCCCCATAGTTAAAGATATTATCTTTATTACAATAAATACAGAATATTTTTGGAATATACGGAGACGTATCACAGGTCAGTTGTTGGCGCTGTACTATTTCAGATTTCTAATTTGTAATTTCAGTGCAAACGAGAGTTGATATTTAAAAGTGATGTAGGTAAGGCCCATTTGCCTGATTTTTGTTTCTATTTTTCGATGATTGGAGGTATCTAAATATTTATTACATTAACAAAAACGTATGAAACTTAGAAATTAAAGTCACGGGTATAAATAGCGACAGGGATTCGAAACGCCTTGCAATTGAAAAGTAACTATTTTCCCACTGGGCAGAGAATATTATGGCGAACTCGAACTTATGGAAATATATTACTGTATCAACTTATGTCGTTACTCTACTAACTATACTGGGTTATTCGTAAATTACTAACAACCTCTCAGGACTGTATTACTAACATCATAAACAACATCTTTTGTTCCATGAGTTTTAATCATTAATTAGAGTTTATTTTCGTATAAAAAAAATTAAATAAATCTCTCTGAACGGTGACAACTCTGTGCGGTAAGAAAAGAAAGCACAAATACCAGTCCTATGCAAATTGAGATTGAAACTGGCACTGCCATTATGCCCGTCACCTTTAGACATAAGGTGACAAGTCACATGTGCTTGTAATTTCACCAGCGTCCTTGTGATATTACATTATATACTATTTTTAGACTTTATAACATTGACTTACAAATAAATGGACGACGGGTCTAATACAAAAACCACGAAAAAAATGTCCCAAGTCAACCTATTTAAACGTAGTGACATCTATAGGAATATGAAAAAGCTAAAACGTTGAATTTAAATTGTAATGCCATCGCAGTACTGTCTAATTTTGCTTGCTTCGCTGTCAGTCGAACAAACGAAGACTAAAGCGTGAATGACGCTCTGTATACGATTTTAACGCCCTATAAGTTCGGACACTTTTTAGCGCGGACCCGACGTCCATATAATTGTAAGTCAATGCTTTATAATTACATTTTAATTTGTAGTATATTTTATATATTTTTCATTATACTTATTTGGATATTTTACGTTTTGTACATTCATTGCATATTTATCTCATAATTCATTCATTGGGTGTACACGCCACACAAATACTACCCATACATACCCTATACACACAAACACTCTCGCTTCACAAGGATAGACACACGCACAGTATTCAGTTGTTTGGACAGGAGTTTCCTTTTTAATGTTTCAAACTATAAAATGTGGTTAACTTTTATTAGTTTTACTAAATTAGCAGAATTCCTGGATTGTAACTCTTGTCAATGTAAACTGTTGTTGACCCGAATAAATAAATAAATAAATAATAATACCGTTTAAAATAGAAACACAGTAATGCTGACATTAGTGCTTGGCAGCAGAAATAGGTAAGGTGACAGCAATTCCCTGGACGGACTCTTTCTTCACTCTACTGCTACTAAGTATGTTGAGCAGATAGCTTTGGTTCTAGTTAGGTTAGGTTATGCTGAACGCGATGTTCTTCTGCGGGGCAGTAATAATGTAGAATATGAAAATATTATTGTGTTATATATTATATGTGCACAACTAAAAATATTCTATGATAACTTGATTGGCTTTATTCTGTTTTTATATCATTTAAATGTAACCTAGCAATAATTAGATATTAAACGAACTTACCTGTAAGTGAAGTTCGATCATAATTATACGAAGCGCTTCTTTCGAAGAGATTAGCATGAGATTGGTACTTGTAGTAACGCATACGTGCGGCCACTTCCTACACTAAGTTGAGGGTAAAAACAAATGAAAATACAAAATTTCTAAATTACAATGCGCACTCTAGCTATCGCTTGGTGACCTATTTGGTTTCATTTAGTTTATAGGTAAAAAACTGGAAGATATTTCATGATAACCGGGGATGTGATACGGGAGGGCGGGATGCTAATCTCTTCGGACGAAGCGCTTCGTATAATTATGATCGAACTTCATTTACAGGTATGTTCGTTTCTTCGAGATTAACATGAGATTGGTATCACTTTTTTGCCAGAGTAAAACAAAAGATTGTTTTGAGTAAACAATTTTGTATTACAATCGTATAACAACAACAAAAGAAACCTTCTTATACATAATTGTATTATATAATGTATCTTACTCATTATATTCTATGAAAATAACTAAAACTGTTATTGATTTGAACGACTATTCAATATGCTTCTAGCAAAATGATTTTCATTTGTAATGTGTCCGTTATAGAAAGTCGCAAATGTTTTTGATTTATCTGTCCAACCGGCAGGTTTCCTAATGGTATCTAAATCGACACCTAATTTACGTGTCTTGGACGTAGCGGCATGCCTAGTGCTATGAGCGGAGAATATACTAACTTAACGTCTAGTGACAAGACCTTATTTGGATACCATTTTTCTAAAAAATCTAAAACTTTGGAAGGGTCCCAAGTAGTCGCGGTGGTCTTAGGCGAAATAGCCTCTTGAAGAGACGTTCTATTCTCTCGTCTGTACCTACCTGGTTACCCAGAGTCAGAGATAAAGCTGATCTACATGTATTCAGAGTACTGTAACTTTCCCCAGCATGGAAAAGATCGGTTAGAAATTCGATTGTTACAAATAGAAGAATCATACAAATCAATGTTATGCGTCTGACAAAATTAGAACCATTCTTTAAGCTAGTGTCATATTGTTTCAATGAGTTTTCCGAAAGTGAAGCAATCATGATGTCTATTGAGGCAGTTGGGACTCCCTTGTTTAACAGCGCTGCCCGGACA
Source organism: Hyposmocoma kahamanoa (assembly GCF_003589595.1). NCBI lineage: Eukaryota > Metazoa > Arthropoda > Insecta > Lepidoptera > Cosmopterigidae > Hyposmocoma > Hyposmocoma kahamanoa. The sequence goes on along the minus strand of NW_020654175.1, from coordinate 376,787 downwards.
ATACTCCTGCAACCAGGGTAAGTTGCTGGTGGAAGTTGCGATTGCTGGAATGAGACAATATTAATTTGTTACTTGGTTCGAATACCAAGGGAACGGACACCAACAGTTTGTTAAACAGGGGATACCATGGCTGCGTCGGCCATAGTGGGCACGACCGCTATGCCTGTAGCTTTGTCAAATATTATTTTTCGCAACATCTTAGTGTTAATCGAAATTGGTGGAAAACCATAAATGTAGAAATTTAACCAAGAGATAGTGAAGGGTCCCTGTGCCAGAAAATGTATTTACTGCATTTCTTATTAATGCTACTAACGAAAATATCTATTTGTGGCATTCCAAATTGTCTATATATTTTCTGATAGGCATCATCACAGATCTTCCATTCTATATCAGGATGCACACGTCTTGATTCTGCATCGGCTACATCGTTATCAACAGAACTGATGTATGATGCGAAAACAAATATTTTTCGCGATTCACACCACTGCCATAACTCTCTGGTTATCTAAGTCAAGTGAGGAAGCTGCACGCCTCCCATACGGTTTATATACTTACGAGATCGCAGTGGTATTGTCAATTCTTAGTAAAATTTGTGGTCCAAAAAGCTTCCTGCTGAAAGATTTGAGGCCACAGAAGGCAGCGAGGATTTCCAGGTAATTAATGTGGCATGTAATTCTTCCTGGCTCCAGGGACAGCTGGCGGTCTGCTTTCCACAAGCGTACCCCGTAGTTGAGGCAAATGATGAAAATTTCCAAGTGATAGGTCTCATCTTTTATCCTATTGACCGAGTGATCGATCGATCTGGTCCACCAATTTCAATCCGGTTTTAGATATTGTGGAACATCCATTTTTAAGCCGAAGGCAGGTTCTGTTGGAACTGTGCCGCCGGTGTTTCTCTATGGTAGTGAGATAAATCGTGTCTCTCAATTTAAGTTCCTGGGTCACTGGGTAACCGATAACTTGCATGATAGTGCCGACATGGAGAGGGAGAGAAGGGCCCTGTCTGTATGCTCGCCCGCAGGTTTGCTCGTTGCACCAAAGATGTAAAGATTTCATTATTTAAAGCATATTGCCAAAACTTTTACACAAGCAGCCGAAGAGGTGAAGTATACGCAGAGAACCCTGAATACATTAAGGGTGCAATATAACAACGCTTTTAGGATGCTGATGGGGCTGTGGCGACACTGTAGTGCATCGGGCATGTTCACGGAGGCGCACACAGATGGCTTTCATGCCATTATGCGCAAGAAGGCTGCCTCACTTATGATGCGTGTGCGCGGCAGCGCTAATAGCATCCTATCCGTTGTTGCCAATAGGCTGGACTGCCCCTACCAACTACATTGGGTGCAACTACACGTGCTACACTAAAATTAAGTAATTTTGTATTGTACTAACCATAGCACGTAAGAAAAATTTACTGTATTACTAACATTATTATGGATCATGGTCCGAAATAAATAATTCTATTCTATTCTATTTAAAATAAAAAAATTACATCTTTCAAATTGTTTAGTGTAAAGCCAGCCGTATTCGATTGCCGGGCAAGCGGATACAAGCAGGCCCACTAATCTTGCAAAGCCTCTAACTTTACATTGTTTTATTCATGTTTTATTTTATCAATTTTTCAGATGGTAGCGGTACTTGAAAATTTTCAGAATTAATTGTAAATCCTAGGAACGTACAAGATGTATCAGGTGTGGCACAACTTTTTTGTTCGTTGATTATGAAACCTAAAGGAGTTAACAAATTTTTAGTACTTGTGATATTTTCGATACACTGTCTGTACGAATAGGCTATTAAAAAAATATCATCCAAATATATTGTAGAAAGGAAACCAGCCGATCTCAGAAGTCTCACCACTGGTTTCATTATTTTTGTGAAGACTAACGGCGCCGTATTAAGGCCAAAGGTAAAACATTGAATTCAAATTGGGTGTTGTACCACATAAAGCGGAGGTACTTTCTGGAATTTTCATGAATTTTTACCGGGAGGTAAGCGGCTTTAATGTCTACAGTAGACATGAAACAACCCTTCGATACTAATTTTATGACCGTTCTGAGATCTTCTAGTTTGAAATGAGAAGTTTTTATAAACTTTTTAAGTTCCTGTAGATTAAGTATAAACCTTGATTTGCCATCGGATTTTGGTATTAAAAAAATTTTGGACAAAAACGAATCACAGCAAGGTTCACATTTAGATATGGCTCCAATGGATTAAAGGCGATTCATGGTTACCTTGTATTGCAACCTCTCGTCAGAAGAATAATCATTCCGATATAAAGGGTTCTGACTCTACTCAATCCCATGTTACGAGATGCAGCATTCATTTCTGACCAGGATCCACACATTTGTTTCATTTTTAGTACTGCGAGTAAAGACAGCCTTAAAGAAGTATCGAGGGTGTGATTATTTAATATATCTATTATATGACATTCAACACAATGGTACTCTAACATACTTTTATCCTGCATGTTTTACCACAAAAGAGTGCATAACAACACCACTTCACGTAACACGGGAGACGATAATTTAATTTCGTAGCCTTCTATCCACGAGAGCACCGCAGGATCTGTCGTGATCCGGTCCCTCCGGTGTGAAAACAGCGCCAGTTGGCCGGCGTAACTCACCGCGTCTACCGGCGGCTGCGCATCGTGGAGGCCCTCCTGAGGAGGAGGAGTAGCTCCTGTATGAGCTGGCGCGCCGAGTGCCTGCGCTGCGCGGGGGGGACCTTCCAGTTTAAAGAGTTGAAACTTGTGGAATTCTTTGAAGTCTTCGCCGGGGTAGACTTAAGGTCCGTACTGGACTTTTGTATCGCCTTAGCGTCTTTTAAAGTTTCCGGTAGGTTTTCTCCGAACAGGAACTTGTCATCTTCGCGTCTTTCATGTGTTCTTTCATTTCTTTCCTCTTCTAGTGAACGACTCTTTGTACTGGCAATCGCAAGAGATATGTGCCGCATCCATCAGTAGCTTCAGCATGGTATTGTCTCTCGTTCGCTGAGAGAGGAGACGAGTGATGGCCTCGCCCAAGGTGGAGATGGCGGAGGAAGTCTGCTTCTGTTTAGATTCCATCGTCTTGAGTCGTTTGAGAGCCATTTCCGTAACGGCTTCGGGATTCAAAGCCGGGGCGTCGATTTTAGTACGGTTTCCAAGAATCAAATACCCTTGGACAGGCCGTTCGTGGCGATATGTTCGAAACGAGCCGACATGTCCTTTTGAATGTCTTTGCCGTTGGTCCTAGGTAGCGAAGGCTACTCGCCCAGAATTTGAAGAACGCTTTCATCGAACTCCTGTTCGTGCGGCGGCGACGCCTCGCTTGGGCCCGTGCTGAGCGGGGCAGAGGCTAGCTCCGAGGCAATTTCGCAAGGCCCTCCATCTGGATAGCGCCTTCGATTTGGTGAACGTTGTTAACAATCGACGTCAATATGAAGTAAAATAAGATAGAGAGAAAGTACTGTATCTTAAAACGTTACATTTAATACGGAAAGTCGTTACATGGGAAACCCAGTGGTATTTAATCGGGCCGTAGGTGACTGCCTTAATGGGTAGGTGTAACTCGGGATGTTGTTACACCGCCAGAGCAACCGAGGAGGCTGCCAATCATTACCGTTACTCGGTAGTTGTTACACCGGAAACCCAACAATGAGAAGCTCGAAAAAACGCCGTTTACACTTTATGTATAGGTTAGGTTAGAATTTCACCACGTGCGGGCGATGGCGCCGGCGAGGCGGCGGACGTGAAGGTTCGCCTCGTGTCACACGGCGACGGCGACGGCGAGAGGCCCTCGTCGCGCGATACACTACGCGATCTCTTCGAGGTCGATGATGCACTTGATGATTTTGCGTTTTCCGCGTAACACCTTTCTTTCTAGTTTATTAATCTTTCGACTTAAACTTAAAAGTTCAGTTTCTGGATTTATCTTTTAGATTTAGTCATTTTTTGGAAATCGTTCAAATTCAAAAAAGTTAATTCAGTGTGAAGTAGTCGAACACTGAACAGCGAATGAAACAAATCTATAAATCTATATATATATATATATAGATCACCAAGCGAGAGCTGGAGTGACCATTGTAATTTAGAAATTTTGTATTTTTAATTGTTTTTACCCTCAACTTAGTGTAGGAAGTGGCCGCACATATGCTATACTACAAGTACCAATCTCATGCTCATCTCGAAGGACGAAGCGAGTATAATAAGCTGTTGTTGTCTCTAATAAAATAAAACATAGCTAGCTATAAGTATTTTTACTGGGCAATGTTTATTCGGTTAACCAAGTTCTAAGGCGTAGCAATAGAAGTAAAAGAAAGAAAAAAGAAAAACATCTTTCTTTATCTTCGCCAATTCCTTCCCGCTTACCACTAACATTGAAAATCACTTAAATGTGAAGACGACGCATTTTTTTTGTACTCATGAGTTTAGTATGAAGTTGTATCTATTAGTTTCGGATATATATAGTAGAGCGTTAGACAAAACATTAAATATGGAATAAAAATTAACTGGTTATTCTTGATATTGACAGTCGTTTACAAAGTCATAAATAAATTTTTCACCTCACTAGCTAGCAAAGGCTTTCTTCATTAGAAATCTGCGCTCAAATGCGTTTTTTGCACGCTAGCGTGGAAAAGGTTTTTGAAGTTCGAAAGTGACGATGGACTATAGTGCACCTAACTTTTTCTTTCGACGAAAAAACAGATAATGACACGTTCAGCTATGCGATTTGTCGTACATTACGTATTTATGTAATACACAGACCATTTTCTTCCGTGATGTAATACAAATCCGTAAGTATAATTTACTCTTATTTTTTGTTGACATTAAATTAACAATTATAACTAATTGTGTTCATTAAATTATTTTAATTCGTCGAAGAACTAAAATAATTTCAATAATCAATTAACCGCACTAAATTAAAGTACAAGTAGGAATAAAAATTGATGATGTGTAAATTCAGAACGCATCCGAAGATAACTGTTTTATACTTAGAATAATAACGCATAGAATGATAGTTTCATGTCAAACGAACTGTCACAAGTGAGGCAAAAATCAAATTCATGTAGGCTAGTTTTGGTAGTAGGTTAATTTTCGGTTTTAGTGAATATTTATATAAAAATACAAGTTGAAACGCGTTGCTAGCTTGTGGAATGTGATGTTAGTATCTATTTTATGTTTGTCTGTCGTATTTTTACACTCATTTACCGCACATTTCGTCATTTTTAGCTAAAATTCTTGAGCTGTTCGCGGTGCAAGTTGACCTTGAGCACTGAAGGCCCGCCCGCTCGTGTAGGCCCTTTTGGCGCGCTTCAATTTGCCTCACTTAGCGTGTGCGGACTAGGTTTCTATACGTTATTATTCTAAGGTTTTATATAGATTTTAAGACTTTCGTGGTTATTCACTAAATGATTATCACTAGTATCAGGTTTCTTACCGCGGTATGACTTCTTTTTATTTTCCCGATATTTCGGAACGGTTGCACGCTCCATGGTCACGGGTTGACTGGACGGCGGCAGATGACAGCTTTATGAGCAGACATATCTGTCTACCCTCTTGCGCTGTTTTATAGTTCAACTGTTTTTCTTTCATGTACCATTTCCCTCGGTGAAAAGTTGTGTGGTTCGCTCGGCAGTAAAGTTGTTTTGCGTCTCGTGCCTTGAAACCCTCGCTACGCTTAGGTTTGTTCAGATTTCAAAACAAGCACCCGCGTTAAACAACAACTTTGCAGCCTTGCATAACAAACAGCTATTTCTACTCCTGTACTTTAATCTGTCAAATATAATTTCATAAACCATATCACTAAGGTGTTCTTTTTAGTTCTGAACCAAAATCAGAATTTTTGGAAAAAAATTACGGGTTTTTGTACTTACAGCTTTTACATAAATTTAATTTTTAGTTTAAGTGTTATTTTCAGTTCCTTAATATTTGTTAAACTGATTGCTCTATAGCCAATGCTCAATAAATACATTAAAAATAATAATGAATTCTATTGTCTATGGTACTTGCTACCTGAACTGGAAAATTTCATTATAGTTCTGTACACAGAAGTATGAGTTTCAAAAAAAGATCGTCGGGTTTTTGTTAATTATAAAAAACCGCCTTACACGCATTGACTTACAAATAAATGAACGACGGGTCTAATACAGAAACCACGAAAAAAATGTCCCAAGTCAACCTATTTAAACGTAGTGACATGTAAAGGAATATGAAGAAGCTAAAACGTTGAATTTAAATTGTAATGTCATCGCAGTACTGTCTAATTTTGCTTGCTTCGCTGTCAGAAGAAACAAACGAAGACTAAAGCGTGAATGACGCTCTGTATACGATTTTAACGCCCTATAAGTTCGGACACGTTTTAGCGCGGACCCGACGTCCATATAATTGTAAGTCAATGCTTACACGCGTCAGAGTAGCGGTCTTAAAACCCTTTAAGACCGCAAGAAGGAAATCCTCATGTATACCCATACATGAGGATTTCCTGACGTAAAAAGAAAAGGTTAGAATTTGAAAAAGCAGCACGAGCGTAGCGAGCGTGTCGCGGCAGCGGCCGGCGGGTGCCAGAAACGAAATTGTTTGCTTTTCGAACATGTTTTCAGTCCAAATTAATTAGTATAATATTAATATTACAGATATTGTTTTTATATCCTATTTCTAGATAAAATATTTATTCGTTTGTCTGTTATTAAAAATGAGTGTTAGTGTAAGTGATCGTATAGAAAATGAAATTATAGAATGTAAGTTGGTATCAAACTTCAACTGCCTCCGTGGCCGAACGGTTACCATGCCGGACTGCCACGCAGAGGTCCCAGGTTCGATTCCCGGGCCGGGCGAAATATTTGTATGACCTACATTTATTTCTCTCGTGAGTTTGGGTGTAATATGTGGTTGTCTATGTGTGTGTCCATGGCACCCGCGACACAGGGTTTCCCTAGTGCGGGGCTATGTTGAGTGTGTGCGTTATTATTATTATTATTATTATCAAACGTTCGTTATATGAAGTGAATTACTATATAAAATGAGTAAATAATAATAATATAAATATATAATAATAAATAATAATAAATATTTATAATTATAAATACACACCCAAGTCTATTAGTGATGCAAGTGCAAATGATGATAAACAAAGTGTAGTGAACCAACCCTTTATATTTTATAGTGAAACTTACTCCCTTACCGGTACCAAAGCTGCCACTCGAATAGAGCCTCTTCCATACATACAATACTACTTTCCTGTTATTAGAGAACACATCAACACATTTTGCAGAGAGACAACGCTGCGTTAAAAGATCATATCCATTGTACGCGGATGTGGGTCGGTTCGGGCGAGGATAAGGTGGCATGAGTGGTAGCGGTTAGCGGGTAATAATCGCTATACGAAAAATGACGACCTCCGTGATCGAGTGGCTTGTACACCGGTTTTTATGGTGTCGTCATCTCTGAGGTCCCGGATTCGATCCCCGACCGTGTCATTGTGGAAAGACTAAACTTTCTATATCTCTCGGGTCTGGGTGTTTGTGGTACCATCGTCGTTGTTTCCAATTTCCATAATTGTCTCGAGTCTGGGTGGTACCGTCGTTATTACCCATTCCCATAAAACAAGTGCTTTAGTCCTTACTTTGGAATTAGAGCAACGTTTGTGATATCGTCTGTATTTATATTTATTTATGGCAAAACAAAATTAAAAAACAAAAGTAAAACAAAACAGAAACAAAAAAAACACTCGTCTAATCATCGATAAGATTATTTTTTCTTTTAATAAGAAACCCTGTGTCGCGGATGCTATGGACACACACATAGACAACCACAAATTACACCCAAACTCACAAGAAAAATAAATGTAGGCCATACATATATTTCTCCCGGCCCGGAATTCGAACACAGAATCACTGTCAAGTCCAGCATGGCAACTGTTCGGCCACGGAGGCAGGTTGTGGCGCTGGTTTTCAGTGCAAGGAGTTTGACCAGGGCAATACTGTCACCTTTCCTATTTCTGCTTTCAAGCAGTAGTGTGAGCATTACTGCGTGTCAGTTTTGAAAGGCCAGGGTGCTGGTGAAATTACAGGCACAAGGGAATTGTCAACTTATATCTCAGGGTAACGGACGCAGTGACAATGCCTCTCAAATATTTGCGATTTAAAGCTCTAAATGGCACTGCATATATTATGGCCAGGCTTCGTTGATTATAAAAAAAACTCTCGCTAAAAACCCTTGGAATACGTATCACCAACCCGGGCCAGTGTTGGTGAATATGGTCTAAAGACTTAGTAATTTGGCAGCCGATGCTTGAAATCGCTAATCGCCTCCGCGTCCGCTTCTAAGGAGAGCTGTCCCACGTCACAATGATTCTACCCAAGAGCGTAATTACACCTCCCTTTCGCAACAGTGTATTTGCATTATATCTCCACGCCCAAACTGAGAACTGAAAAAGGTTTCTGTCCGCTTTGTTTTGTGATTAAAATTCAGATTTTCATAACGCACAAACTACAGTACTGGCACGCTATGATGGCTGTTTTGACAGATTACAATAGTGAGGTCAAATCTCAATTCATTATCGAAAAATATATAATCAAATGCGAGTCACATCTCTGTTTAAAAAAGTTTTAATAAAACGAATAGGAACATGTTTACTTAAATATCGTCAATTCGACATTGCTTTGTTTTGCATTGAACTTTGACGCGAGTTTGCCGGAGGTAGAAGTTATGCTGGCCAGCAATCTTATAACTGACGATTGTATTAGTTTTAATTTTAAAATATTTAGAATTTCAAAAGACAAATGCCGAGTTACAATAAATTTTACTCTACGTCACCACTGACAGCAATGTACATCATTTAGCTCCTTCGATGTAGTTATGAATTAATAAGAAACTTGATGAACACAAACATCAAAACGGCCATCATAGCGTGCCGGTAGGTGCTATAGTGGAGTAATTTCACAAAAAAATAAATGAATATTATAACTATTAGAATTTATACAGTGACATCTTTTGTTAACCGTGAAGGCACCTGGTTGAATGAAAAATTTTTTTACGATGTCAAGTGACGGGACGACCACGTCGTGCATCTGGTGGTAAGCGACAGTAGCAGTGCCACTCAAGAGCTTTAAATCGCAGATCCGAGTCACCCTGAGGCATAAGTTGAGAAGTCCCGTGTGCCTGTAATTTCACCAGCACCCTTGCCCTTCAAAACCGGAACACAGTTATGCTGACAGTACTGCTTGGCGGCAGAAATAGGTAAGGTGGCAGTACTTCCCAGGACGAACTCTTTCATATAGAAGATTTATGCTTGTGATGCGGTCAGGTCAAAATATTAGCCTGCCATGACTTTTTTAAGCTTTTGGCAGCCTAAGCAATTAATAATGTTGAAAACTATAGCCTTAACTAATAATAATAATAATAATAACGTCCACATTCAAAATAGCCCCGCACTAAGAAAACCCTGTGTCGCGGGTGCCATGGACACACACATAGACAGCCACAAATTACACCAGAGAAATAAATATAGGCCATACACATATTTCTTCCGGCCTGAGAACCGAACCTGGGAACTGTGCGTGGCAGTCAGGCATGGTAACCGTTCGGCCACAGAAGCAGCTTAATCTTACTTTAAAGACCGGCTCTGTTCCAAAATCAGAAATCTCGCCTTTAGTGGAGAACCTGCGCTCTGCAATGGGACGTGTAACTATTTTAATCAGGCGTTTCGCAACGCTGAGCTGATATAATGGAGCCCAAAAACATGCCTCACCCCAGAGACCTATGCTCGGCAGTAGAACGCACACGCGCCGGTGCAAAAAGGCCTATCCCACTGCGGAAATACTAACATTGCGCCACACAGGTAAAACAAGGTAGTGATGTGCCGGAAATCCGGATTCCGGATCTGTGGGCTTTAATATCTGTAAAATCCGTTATAAAATGTAACAAGAACAGGGTTATGAGTAATACACATTTTACGCGTTATTCGATAAAGAATCAACGTTATAAAGACGGTCGTATACTTCATGAGTATGCTGATCGTGTAAGATGATTGGGCATCTGATGCGTCATGACAGTTTTCTTAGAAGCATTATAGAAGGGAACATATCTTCGGTTTAATTTGTTAAAGAGATCCAGGGAAGTACTGACACCTTACTTCTTTCTACCGCCGAGCAATAATGTATGTATTACTGCGTTCCGGTTTGGAAGGGTAAGGGTGCTGGTGTAACAGGTAAATGGGACTTGTCAACTTATGTCTCAGGGTGACAAGCGCAGTGGTGACCCCCAGATCTTTGCAATTTAAAGCTCTGAGTGACACTACAACTGTTACGGTTAGACGTGTCGCTTACCAACAGGCGCTCGATTTTTTCGTCCCGTCACTTGGTGTTATAAAAAAAATTGAAGACTTGGAAATCCATTTTTGTTCGATCGTTTTTTTAGTCTTCATAAGTTTACGAATTTAGCCGACGATATAGGGTGGCGTGATCAGTGTGGCTAAGTTCTAAGCAGCGATAATACAGTGTATGCCATCGATACGGTAATAAGAATCACACTAGGAAACCCTGTACCCGGAGTGCCAAGGACACTCACTTAGACAATCACAAATTACGCCCAAACTCACGAGAGAAATAAATGTACGTGGCAGTCCAGCATGGTAACGGTCTGGCCAAGGAGGCAGTTCCAATGTTCTTCAGTCTCTAAAGGTTGAAACACAAAACTGCGGCATCGCAAGTATTTGGAATTGCTCTGCGCCGCGCATTCCTGCGATGTTAATCTTATTTGTGTTTTTTTCTATATTTACTTATCAATCACAGCAGTGCAACACTCTTTTTGTCTCTACCCTGTCGCTACCTAGTATAAAAAGTACGTTCAGTGCGGTTGACGATAGTCGAAGGAATTATCACCCGAATCATGGCAGTGAAACGCTTTGCCGTACGAAATCGCATCGTAGCAATACGCGTCGCAGTTTTCTGCGCTACCATGTCGCAGTCGTCGCAGTTTTGTGTTTCGACCCCATGGTTTACCCCAGATCAACAACGCAATGATATTATTTCTACAACATTTACTCTATTTTTGTAACGAGTACCTACCACACGGTTGTTGGGATTACCGGCCCATTTCACCATACAATATCTCGGACATTCTCGGACCAGTGTACACTGTCTAATTTCCGTGTCAGTTTTTATTATTTAAATATTTCAAGTATGTTATCGTATAGCTTATTATATAATATTTCACGATACAATACCTGAACATTCAATAATATAAAAAAATAACATAATAATAATAAAAACAATTGAACACTTAAATAATAAAAATTGCCACGAAAATTAGGTAGTGAACAAGACCGAGAATTACCGACCTCTATTTTTGTTTTTCAATTTATAAATGCCTCATATTTTAAGCAATATAGCATAATGAAGCATATAAGAGTTCGTCGTTACACTGGTATCACAAAATACGTGACGTCTTATTAACTAAATATGGCCGACACCAGATACAATATCGGTGTAATCGGATGGTCGTTTATTTAGAATGGGATATTGTATTGCATTTCATATTTTATAGTCTGATACATTACGGAATAGTTTAACGCAAAAAAAAAAAACTGAAAACCATTGTCCTCCTTTAGGTGCAGGCGGGAAATAACTGAACATTTCCGGTTGTATTTAAAAAATGTTATCAGGTAAGCATTTTATACTGAAAAATTCCGGTTTCGCATCCGGAATTACGGATCCGGTTGTAAACAGACAACACTAAAAACGGGGTGGTAAGGGGTGTTATACAGGGGGTAGCAATATAGAAGGTAAGAGAATTTCATTACAAGTCCGACGGCTTATAGCGTTAATCTGGAGGTACATAAACATACAGTGTATTAAAAAAAAGAAAAATGCAGTTATGAATTTTAATTCGACCTATTTACCCGACTTTGGAAGGTAAAAGATAGTGATGTATTCTATTCAGTACTATGTTATAAGTTCCTTTTCCTCACTAAGGTATTTGACATTACTGTCGTTATAACTCCGTAAACTTTAACTTGATTACAATGACGCATGTCAAGGTTCATGACTTAGTAATGGAACACGATCAGTGAAATCGAGAATCGATGTTAAGTTATGTATTTAAATCAAAGACCGTAATTTAAAGATCGCCACAACGGCCAGTTTCGTTCAATATGCAAAGTCAAATAATTATTTGTTCCATAGGTAAAATTTTTACACTTCCAAACATTGACTTACAATTATATGGACGTCGGGTCCGCGCTAAAAAGTGTCCGCACTTGTAAGGCGCTAAAATCGTATACAGAGCGCGACACTCCGCTTTAGTCTTCATTTGTTCTACGGACAGCGCGATACTGCGATGACATAACAATTTAAATTTCGAATAGGTTGACTTGGGACATTTTTTCGTGGTTTTTGTATTAGACCCGTCGTCCATTTATTTGTAAGTCAATGCTTCCAAACGTCATTTTCTAAACTACTGCTCGTTCATTACGCTGCCTGAGAAGAACGAGCAAGAAACTCTAGGAATTGCTCGTTTCAAATAAACTTAAATGCTATGGAATACACTTTGAATCATAATTGTGTGGTATCTAGACTCTTGTTGTCATTCCATACGTCTTCATCTAACACATACTCTTCAATTTTGTAATATGACTTTTCAGTTAAAATACTCTTAATGTAAGTTTTAAACTTAGGAAATGATAACCTTAATATATGCCCCGGAATCTTATTGTAAAACTTATTGCATCGGTTTTGAAGGGTAAGGGTGCTGGTGAAATTATAGGCACGTGAGACTTTTCAAGTTATGTATCAGGGTGACAGGCGCAGTGTCAGTAACCCTCAGATCTTTGCGATTTAAAACTGTGCAACTAAACACATTATCGAGAATGTAAGCAGAAAATGAGACGAAATAAGGGCCATCCATCCTTGGCAACTCATCAGTGAAATCGTACTAATATTATTTTTTAATATCATCTCTCGTTTGCGCTGAAATCACAAATTATATAGCTGAAATAGTACATCGCCAACAACTGACCTGCGTGTACGTTTCCGTATATTACAAAAATACTCTATACTCTATAATATTTCTAACTATGGGGGCTGTTCCATTCGGTGGTGTGGGCAATAACAAAACATCTAATTACAAAACAAACGGAGTCATATTTTATCGGTAATTAAATATTAAATTATGTAATTTTTCGATTTTCGTCCATTACAGCAAAGCTCTAGTTAAATTGGCAGATTTGAACTGAAACAATTGACGACACCCGTCAATTGTTTCGAATTCGGACTGGCCAATCGGAGCGCAGTTGTCATCGTAATGATTTGGCAGAATAGTTTTCAAACAAATTAAATGACAGTCCGTCTCTATGTCTGGTTATATACTCAATGAAACACATGCACGATTTTGTAGTCTTTTTAATGTCAGCCACTGCTGAACACGTGCACCTTCAGCCTACTTGTGTATTAATAAAACCCCACATCCCCTGTGAATCTAATGATGCAAAAGCTTGTTTATATTTATATTACCTCGTCCCATGAGTGTCGTGAATAAGTACTTAACTAACTTCTACTTTAAACCCTCCTTTGACCTGCTTTAGTAACTTTGTGTTTAATTTGGACAAAGAATATAATGTCAGTTGAATGTAGTACCCGCTATTTACTAAAAGTGTTATGCAGTACATATTATGACCTCACGTGATGGAACAGCAAGTCGTGCGTCTGATGGTACGCAACACACGTACCCATGACAGCCCCATACCTTTCTACATTAGTTTTAATTATAGTGACACTCCCTACCGAGCCACGCACAGATTATAGTGCCTTACATACGGCCCGCCTGATGGTAAGCGGTCACCGTCATCTATGAACGCCTGCAACACCAGGGGCGTCACGAGCGCATTGCTGACCCTTTAGGACCCTTCACAAACCCCTTTTTGAAGGACGCCATGCTGTATTCCTGCGGGAAAATCCCGATAGGGATTTAATTCCATAAGCAACCTGTGAGGATGGACTGCCTGCCGGTGACAAGCTGTGCGATGGTAAAATATTAGTGTTGGCATCATGTCGAACAGTTCTTCAGAATATTGCCATTGTATGTACAAGCGATAGAACAGGCATAGGGACACAGTGGCAGGCACAGTGGTTCAATATCGTCAGTAAGCACAGGATCGTCAATAATTATCATAGCACGTCTTTGAACCGCTGAATAGATATGGGAATCAAACCGATTACTTTAGCCTCACAATGTAAGAAAAGTTCCTACTCAATTATCACAGCTTCCGTGATAATCTTTATTTGGAATTACAATGGAACCCCAACCTTGTCTTAAGGGGTGTTAAAGCGAACACCCCTGTAATAACAATTAGCAAGGATGTTTACCTTTATGATAACTAACAAGTTATATCATCGTACACACGTAGTTAGTGTTACAGGATTTATACAGGCTTTTTACTAAAATTGTAGCAACCTCCCAGGACTACATGATTAACAACTAACTTTGTTTGACAGATAAGTTTAAAGAGATTAATATTCTTATATTAGCGTTTCGAGTATATAACCAGAAATAGAGACGAAATGTCATTTAATTTGCTTAAAAACTATTCTGCCAAATCATTACGGTGACCGTACCAGCCCGAATTGGAAACAATTGATGGGTGTCGTCAATTTGAAATTTGTTTCACTTCAAAACGACCAGTTTAAATCGGGCTTTGCTGTAATGGACGAAAATTGAAACATTACATGTTTAAATGATTATCACTAGTATCAGGTTTCTTTCCACGGTATGACTTCTTTTTATTTTCCCGATATTTCGGAACGGTTGCACGCTCCATGGTCACGGGTTGAGTGGACGGCGGCAAATGACAGCTTTATGAGCAGACATATCTGTCTACGCTCTTGCGCTGTCGACGACTACCTTCATCGCGATTTGTTGTGGCGTTACCATTGTCACTCACTTTTTTCAGACAAACCACACTCACTGTATCCACAGTCAACCCGTGACCATGGAGCGTGTAACCGTTCCGAAATATCGGGAAAATAAAAAGAAGTCATACCGTGGTAAGGAAACTGATACTAGTGATAATCATTTAGTGAATAACCACGAAAGTCTTAAAATCTATATGTTTAATATTAAATTATCGATGAAATGTGATTCAGTTTGTTTTGCTGTTTTTCCCACACCATGATAGTACAGCCCCCCGTAGTTAGAGATGTTATCTTTATTACAATAAATTCAGAATATTTTTGGTATATACAGAGACGTATACACAAGTCGGTTGTTGCCGCTGTACTATTTCATCTTTCTAATTTGTGATTTCAGCGCAAACGAGAGTTGATATTTAAAAATGATATAAGGCCCATTTGCCTAATGAGTTGCCAGAGATGGATGGCCCTTATTTTGTCTCTATTTCTGTTTATACACTCGATGCACTACCGTCACAAGGACATTTATGAAAATGTTATTTAAGTTAAGAACAATAGTATTTTTTTTTCATGAAAATTATTGATAGACATAACATTAATACTAGGAATAAAAATAATCTGGATGTTCGTGAATCAAAAACTTTATTCCAAAGGTTATTAAACAACTTCTCCGTACTTGGAGAAAATTCCGTGGTAGTGACCCTAGCAAGTGCAAGTAGTCTCGATGTAAGAGCTTTAAATTAAATATTGTAAATGATTAATATATTCGAATGTATATTTACAAAGAGCAACTCCTAGAATTTCTTGCTTATTCTTCTCAGAGGAATTTGCCTTACGAATGAGCAAAAGAGTTTAATCAGTACTACGAGTTCAAGTGTAATTTACTTATTTATGAAATAAAGGTGAAATAAATGACTTTGACTTTGAAATAACACAAACGATAATTTTTGTTCCACGATCTCTAATAATTCACCACATTTTACTCAGGGTTGCTCTTTGTAAATAAACATTTGCACACATATCATTTACAATATTGAGGACAACATACAGGGCCTATAGTTTTACCTTAAAACCTTACCAATTTATGCCGCCAAGCAGTAACGGTGCTGGTGAAATTAAAGGCACATGGGACTTGTCAACTTATGTCTCAAAGTGACGCAGTTGCAATGTTTCTAAGATCTTTGCGATTTAAAGTTTTAATAGGCACTGCAAGTTTTATGGACAAGCGTGTCGTTTACCACCACAAAGATGAAAAAAAAAAATAAAACAAAATTTTAAACATCGTAATTGGCAAATTTTGAATATCAACAGAAATCTTACTATAGAAGTATATATACATTACTACTTAAATAAACAAATTCATCGTTAATATTATGTCTGTCACTATTTTTTATTAATGGTGATGATAAGGTACAATTGACAAAAGATATTTTTGACACATACACCTTTACGTGTAGCCCTCTGTACCGTTCAGGTGTTATATAACCATTAAGAAGTGCGTCTACAGAACACCGCGAAGCTCTGAATACGGCGAGGGAGGGTACGGAAATTCCCTGATAGCGGAGTACGCCGGACATAACCTAAAATAACGTCGAAATTTGACGATTACTTTTTGTTGTTCGTTACTTTTGTTTTGTTCTATAAACAAAATCACTGCTTTATATATTTTTTTAATGATTATTATGCATCGAGTATATAACCAGAAATAGAGACGAAATGTCATTTAATTTGTTTGAAAACTATTCTGCCATATAATTACAGTGACAACTGCGCTCCGATTGGCTAGCCCGAGTTCGAAACAATTGACGGGTGTCGTCAATGGGTGTCGTCAACTGTTTCACTTCAATCGACCAGTTAACCTGAGCTTTGCTATATTATTATATTTAATATTTAATTACCGATGAAATTTGATTCTGTTTGTTTTGTAATTAGATGTTTTGCTGTTTTTCCCACACCACCGAATAGAACAGCATGGCATTATTAGAGATATTATCTTCATTACAATAAATACAGAATATTTTTGGAATATACCGAGACGTTCACACAGGTCAGTTGTTGGCGCTGTACTATTTCAGCTTTATAATTTGTGATTTCAGCGCAAACTAGAGTTGATATTTAAAAGTGATCTAAGGCCCATTTGCTTGATGAGTTGCCAGTGATGGGTGGCTGTTATTTCGTCTCTATTTCTGATATATACTCGATGAGTGTAAATCTCACTTCTTGTGCATCGTGTACTTCTTTGGTTCTTCTCCTTACCGTGTTGGTACTTCACTATTTTAGGATTATATTACCTTGACTGCACTATCTGTGGCCGCGTCTTCCCTTATTCGGGTATTAGGGCACAAGGGGCACAACCACGGAAGAAAAAAGCAATGTTACTTATATTTATAGTATAGTTACTTCTACTTCGATTACTATAACCGCTGTCACCTAAACTGTCACATTTATGATTTGAAACGCTATGAAATCTTGATTAAAATATATGTGATAAATGATATATTTATCTAATATTCTATTCGGTGGTGTGGGGAAAACAGCAAAATATCTAATTACAAAACAAACGGAATCACATTTCATCGGTAATTAAGTATTAAATATGTAATTTTTCAATTTTCGTCCATTATAGCAAAGCTCAAACTGGACGCGTCAATTGTTTCAAATTCGGGCTGGCCAATCGGAGCGCAGTTATCACGGTAATGATTTGGCAGAATAGTTTTCAAACAAATTAAATGACATTTTGTCTCTATTTCTGGTTATATAAACGACCTGAACATAAAGTATAGAAACTCACCTGTATAGCAAATCTGCATCCAAAAGTTTACCTGAAAATAATAATAAAAATACGTTAGAATAACTTGGACAGTTTAATCCCGTACAAAACAATGAAAAGCTATCAGAGTTACGGGACGTAGTAATCCGAACAAGAATTTCGAAGTAAAAAAAAATCACTTTGAACAGACGAACTGCTCGTTAGATATACAACCTGAGATAGGTTTTAACCCGGCGTTTTGTTAATGGCAGGTTTAAATCGTATTACTGCCAAAAATCATTTACAACTAACATTAACGCACCAGTTCTTATGCCAACTAGCTTAGACTATGGAAACCATTTTTCATTCCTTCTCTAAGCAAACTTGTCACTTGAAACGTGTAATTCAGGCTAACCAGAACAATCTCTTCGATAATTCGACTTGACTATGGCCTAAGCCATAGTTTCCCAAAATGGTCCCTACTCAATGGGCGCTGAAAAATCTTGAGAGGATTTTTTTTTATTTGGGATAACAACAGCCATACTTAGTATAATTCTAATCTTAACATACGTAACATTTTTTGGATAGGCCAATTACAGTTATACACTAAAATAATCACAGAAATTGACGTTTAATATAAAGAGAAAAAATAAAAATAGGAATGTATAAATTTAAATGAAATTAAGTAATCCTGTCTCTGATAAAAGAAGAACGAACGAGAAAGTGAGAGAAAAAGAACATTAAAATGAGATAAATAGTGCTTGAATATCAATACATATTAATAATACATACATATAATACATTAAACAGAAATATATAACGTCATTCTACCATTTTGTGGGCCGTAATGCTGTCTAGGGCGTGCTAACGCATCTTTAAAAACTACACTATAATTCTTATTTCCTTGATATTTTTTGTGTTAAGTTAATATAGAAAATAAGTGTTTTCAATTATTTTTGTGGTGGTGCCAAAAAGTTTGGGAACCTCTAGCCTAAACCATCTCTTTACAGTATTCGAGCCAGAAGTGACACGTATAATGGTCGATATAGCCATAAAGTCAAATTCAATTCAACACATGGACGCTTAACAAGATGGCTGCCAGTTTTTATGACGAACGAATTAAAAGAATTTTCGTCAGTTAAAAGAGGGGAAAAAAATAATCTGTAGGTAATAAAAACGGAAGAAAAAGCGAATAATGCTGACAATAGCGTTCGTGAATGGATACAAAATAATTCTAGCAGAGATATCAGCCTGCGGAGAGATTATACGGAATCCGATTAAGCCGAGTAGTCTGGGGAAGTCGAGATTTACCAAAATTATTAAACATATTTCTTTTTACATTCATCCAACTACAGCGAAAGTAAAAGGGGATGTCTTTAACGCGTCAGTTGCTTGATTTTTTGCAGGTCGTGCGCCTGATGTTTCGACACGCCTGTACATAGCAGTTGGAGTGCCACTCAGAGCCTTAAATCGCAAAGATCTGAGGGTCACTGCCACAGCGCCCGTAAGTTGATAAGTGCCTGTAATTACACCAGTTTATTTTCAGTCTTTTACCATCGTACATCCATACGGCGGCATATCATCCACCTTGGTCGGTATTCCCTTTAGGCGTACAAGCGCAAGAACCAAAGCCTGCAATTCTCTGCCTGCAACTGTGTTTCTGGACATCTTTAGAGCGTTATTTTAAGCAGCGATGCAAGCGCGCGACTGCATCCAAACTGTGCCTGATCGGTCCTTTATAGAGGGAGCGATCCTAGTTAGTTCAATCTGTCAACTGAACTACGTCGGTCTTCTAGTTCATTTAGTTCATCTATTTCCTCAAGTTGGTTAGTTCGTCTTGTCCTTGCTCGGACATTGAACGAACATTCCAAACTAGTAATTTTATTAACATGAACTACTACGGACTTCTAGTATTATGAGGTCAATGTAAACTGTAATAAATACATTGACTTATTGTAAGTCAATGAATAATTTAAAAAAAAATACAATTTGTACGGAATCACATATTTTCCTGCATAAGACTGTCATTGTAACTAAATATCCTGTTTAACAAAACTAGTGTTTTAGTTAGAATGGTGTGTTTAAAAATCAATATTTAGGTACACGTAGGTTGATATTATACATACAGATAGAGTACTTACTTTTTTGCAATACGTATTAGAGACTAACGAGCCGGCAACGTTCAATCGTGCATCCCACTCGAACTTGTATTAAAAGCAGTGAAAGATCGCTATTTGTCCCTCTCGCACCGTTCCTACTGAATAAAATACAGGTGAACTATCAACGTAGACAGTTCCTAGTTCTCTATCTATTATGTATCTATTCTGTATTTGAATTAGCAATAATAACATTTAAAAGTATCTAAATCCATTTCTAAAAGAAATACTGACCAATCAAGCATCGGCCTAACAAAAGGGATAACCAATGATATGCAGCAGAAGAAAGTGTGAAAGTAATAGTGTTAATACTCAGGGTGACGTATATAAAGGTTATTTAATTTATACAGGTATGTACTATTTGTCTTCTTTTATTATATATTTTTTGAAGACAGAGTACAGTGACATTTGTAGGATTTTTTTATTAATAATTTTGGCTTGGATACAAGTCCTTTGAGCCATGTCTTCGTTTAATTATGTTTCTGTAAATATGGCCGCCACAAACAGGATAGGCAGTTTGAGGCGGAGTGCTTGGATTGACTCGGGATTCCTTAGAACGGCCCGATACGGGTATTTTAGTTCGAGATTCGTATAATTTCGCGTTTTAATCTTCGATTAAGGCGCAATAGCACTGTCCTATCCACTTTAAAATAGATTACGCAAAATAATTGAAAGTCAAAATAAAAACGACACTTTTCCCTCCAAAAGGCCCTGAGCGAATCGAATTGCCAGTTTTCATAAAATTTACAATAGTTGTGTAGTTGTTGTCGATAGTTTTATCGATAAATTGTGACAGAAAATAAAATTTTGTGAATGTTACGATATTCTAATGATTATTGTGTTATTGGCTTCTTTATTCTTATTTTGACAATTGGCCGACTAGTAATAAGATAAATTTTTATTCATATGCATTTTAACAATAACAGCCGAATTTGATTGTCTATATGGAAATAAAATGAAAAACTTTTAAATGTGTCTCTTCTTTGTATTTTCAAAACATAGTTTTTTAATTATTATTTTTTGTATAATACGAAGCGGCGGGACGAACGAGTCGTGCGCCTGATGGTAAACGTACACGCCTGTCCATAACACTCAGAGCTTTAAATCGCAAAGATCTGAGGGGCACTGCACCCGTCACCCTGAGATATAAATTGACAAGTCCCGAATGCCTGTAATTTCACCAACACCCGTACCCTTCAAAACCGGAACAGTAATGCTGACATTACTGCTTGGCGGCAGATATATGTAAACTAAAAGAAATACAGTGTATATGTATTTATGAACTTACAAAAATTGACAATTCAAATGAACTTGTGCTCAGTAATTGGTCGAGGATAATTTAAATGAAATAAGTTCGGCTATTATTCCATGGGAATGACCAATATTCAATAATTCAAATTAGTCGATAGAATATTTATCGACAGTAATCACTAGCAGCTCGTAAGCGGGTAACACTTTTGTGCAATGAACTGTCATTTTACTCCGTCTCCAAAAAAGACTGACAGTAATTTAGTAACCAACTGTCATGTATACTATTTGCTGAAAAATCATTGACTTACAATTGTATGGACGTCGGGTCCGCGCTAAAAAGTGTCCGAACTTATAGGGTGTTAAAATCGTATACAGAGCGTCATTCACGCTTTAGTCTTCGTTTGTTCGACTGACAGCGAAGCAAGCAAAATTAGACAGTACTGCGATGACATTACAATTTAAATTCAACGTTTTAGCTTTTTCATATTCCTTTACATGTCACTACGTTTAAATAGGTTGACTTGGGACATTTTTTTCGTGGTTTTTGTATTAGACCCGTCGTCCATTTATTTGTAAGTCAATGTGAAAAATAAATAAATGATAGACTTGTGTTAATATGTGAAATGTATTAATATGTTTTCTTTCGAGGGTTGGGTACTCCCTTAATTACCTAAGTCTTCAGTTGTGAATTTGCTTACAAGTATTAGGTAAGGTAGTCCATTTATTTATAAAAAAAACACCAGACACACGACTTTTTCATTACGTCACTTGTTATCATAAAAAAAGGTAATTCTAATTACCTGAAGTGTTATCTACCCTAGTACATTATTAAACAGAAATGCAAATGCTAACAAAGGACTTTCCGCCCCTCGAAATCTGCACAAATATAAAAACGACCACAAACTCAAAGTCCTTAAAACCGCAGCGGCCATGTTTATCAGCGTTTGATGTTTCAAAACTGAAAATATGGCGACTGACGACTTTAAAGTGGTTGTTGCCCGGAACGCTAGGGTTGTCACGCGGGAATAATATTTCTATTCCTCTATAATTTCTTTCGCAAACAGACGCATTTGAGGCGTAATCGACAGTTCTGCGCACTCGTAGAGCGATTGTCCTGGTGGAGCACAAACGTAGGTTCGTGTCAGGTCGAAGAAAGTTTTCTTTGTGTTCTATTTTTGTATTAATAATTATAATGGAGTAATTTCACAAAAAAAAATTCGATCCGGCTGGATTTGAAGTGATGTCTTCAAGCAAACCTGGCAGACGCTATGCCAACTAAGCCACGGATCGAACCAGCGAACCTCACGAATTTTGGCTATGTGGTAGTTGTTGGATCTTTCTATTTCAACGACTTTTTAGCCGTAACGCCATCTATGAAAAATCTATTGAAGTATTTTGTCACCCAGTTAGGCAACTTTACAGCTTCCAGCCCTGGTTAGAGATGTCGCTATTAACCGTAATTATTATTTATAACAAACTAGTGTAAATGTTCCAATAACATTTGTTGTTAAAAATGCCAAGACGTTATATTATTGAAAAAAATTAATAGGTGGGAGAAATATTTATATTGCCTACATTTATTTCTTTCATGAGTTTTGAGTAATTTGTAGTTGTCTCCCAAGTGCGGAGCTATATAAAAAATGGCTCCTGTTTATACTAGTGTCAAATAATAATTCATTCCATAGGTAAAATTTTTACACTTGACAACGACATTTTTAGGCTACTTTTTAAAATACGGCTCGTTCACTCCGCTGCCCTCCCTGACAAGAACGAGGAAGAAACTCTAGGGATTGCTCTTTTCAAATGAACTTAAATGCTATGGAATACACTTTGAATCACAATTGTGTGGAATCTACACTCTTGTTGTCTTTCCATACTTCTTTATCTAAAACCTACTCTTCAATTTTCCAATATGACTTTTCAATTAAAATACTTTTAATGTAAGTTTTAAACTTAGGAAATGAAAATCGAGTAGCAATTGATCCTGGATTAAAATCCCTAGCAACACTAAAAAACACACTTTTGAATTAATAATTATAATAATTTTAGTTAGCCTATACATAGTGTCCCACTGGCCACAGGCCTCTTCTCACAAAGAGGGAAGTGTCTCACGCTATTTTGTTTTCAACGAAAAGCTCGTGCTATATTTCGCATATAAATACTGAATACCTCAGAAATGCAAACCAGGATTCGAACCCATAACCCTCTGCATGAGAGGCGGTAGGTCAAACCTACTAACCTACCACGCTACCACGGGTTCTTTTTATTAGTAAAAAAAAAAATAATATGACGTCTGACGTTTGGTAAAGCGATACGTGTCATCCTTTGTTTTAACTACCCTCAAAACATTACATTCTTTTATATCAGCGGTTCATGCGTTAATATAAAGGAAATCCGTACCCAGTTGTAAGCAAGCTCATTGGCACGTTTCCCTCTACGGTTTAGAATTAAATTGAACGCTATGGCGCTTGCGATAAGACGGCACAAAAAGCTCAACGAGCACGCGTGCGTGCGAGACTGTACTTAGAATATTTTAGAATTTTCAATGCACTTCGAAAAAGAAAAACAAAAATACCGACCTCAAAAGTTTATGGAACTACATCTATTAGCTAAGTTTTATTGAAATCGGTTACTGGAAGTGCGCGAAAGATTCATCTCCTAGCTTGCCACCCTTAGAGGTGGAATATTTTCTTCCAATTTTAATGGGATCATCAAAATCGAGTCACAAAAACCGGAATTATTGCCTAACATCCATACAAAAAAAAACACACAATAGATGGGGTATTATCCAAAACAATTTGTGCATTAAGCGCCATCTAGTTGATTTCTTTGTTATCACTAGAAATTGATACTCGTCGCGACATCTTGTGTACCAACGTTGTTTGAGTTATTGGTACATGTTTTTTTGTAAGTAAGCATATATACGTGGCGTTTGAGTCGGTAAACTAATGCTCCGCGAAACTATAATAAGTTCTTAAACAGAGTAGAGCATCCAACATTTAACAATAGGTATCTCAAGCATCCACCCATCGCCTCGCAAGTAACAGTAGAGGTCTAGTCAGAGAGTTCGTCCTGAGAATTACTGCCACCTTATATAATTCTGCTGCCAAGCAATAATGTGAGTTTCGTTCCGGTTTTGAAGGGTAAGAGTGCTGGAGAAATGGTAATCACTTGGAACTTGTTAACTTATGTCTTAGATCTTGTGGTTTAAAGCTCGAAGTGATATGGACAGCAACTGTTACGGACAGGCGTTTTTTCATCATTGAAATTGCTTCACAAATGCTGTAGTAATCACGTAACAAATACAAAAATTTTTTGTCCCTAAAAATCTGTGTTACAAGCGCCATCTAGTTGATTTCTTTGTCATCACTAGAAATTAGAGTTTGCTTTGATAAATTGTAGTTCGTCAATGTAAAACAAATAGAGATGGGTTTTTACCCGATAAATATCCGTCTAAGGATAAATATCCGTTTTTACTGAGTATTTATCCTAAAACATGGATAATTATTTTTTTGTGTTTTTTATAATAAAATTAATTAGAATATTCAGGTTTTATTAAATAATTACGTTTTAGGTAACAATACTGTTCTACCTAAGTTTTTCGAGTCGAGTGGTATAAAAAATTCGATTGACAGAAAGTTATCAAATGAAATGTAACCCTTGAGTTGACCTATCCTGCGTTAATAAAATGCGACCCAACTTCTTCTCTCGTCGGTCTTGGGATCTACTGCGTACTAAATAAAGTCATGGTTCGACTTGGAATTGCCCAAGGATTCTCTTTCGCATTTCACACGCAAAATCTATAATAATTAAAACACATGATATAAAAAATAAATGTTTATAATTGTGTGGGTACATAAATTATTTTAAAAATATACTTTGTTTTACTAAATATAAATAATAAACCAAGATTAAAAATATATATCCACGTTTTTGGATAAATATCGAGTAGAAATGGATATTTATCCTGGGTATTTATCTCAATGATCATCAATTCAATCAATTCGATCAATTTATCCATGACTCATCTCTAAAAACAAATTATAATTTGGTACTCGTAGCGACATCTGGTTTACCTATCGGTACCAAATACCCGACTACACTCTCTTTTATTTGTCCATAGTTATAATAAGGAGGTCATTGCTTGCTGGGGGATATTGCTTCCCAACATAAATAAATAAATAACTCATAGCCTCGGACTAGGGAAACCTTGTACCGCGCGTTCCATGAACACACATAAACAAACACAAACTACTTTGCAAATATTATATAGCATGGTAAATGTTCGGTCACGGAGGTAGTCATAGTGGCACGGTTTGTACCACAATTTCTGATCACTGGGGAAAATGTAACTGTAAGCCTGCAACTATAAGACTGTATATGCGACAACCACACATATGACAGTACAAAATTTGTAGTCTTTATATTTTATTTTTTACTTTTTGTCTCATTTATCTTATTTTATGTTGTTTTTTTCATTGTATTCCATTGTCCTGCACGTTTTTACGTATTCGATTATAAACGGATAGATAGCGGAATGTTTACACGATATATTTTCATGCATTTAAAAGACGGATAGCCGCTATCTTCACACACCAATCGCCTTGAGAACATGTCTGTGGTGGATCCACGTTTTGTTGCACTTTTATGTTGGCATAGAAGACGCCAAGGACTTTGCCGCCGGAAGAACAAAAGGTATAGGGTTCATCCAATGTATCAAGAAGTAGTGCGTACACATTTGAAAAAAAAAAACAACGGGCCTTTGTTCCACAAAAATGCCACAGGGATAATTTTATCTCTAGGTGTACAAGCGCGATATGCATTCTTTTTCTGCCGCACTCAGCTCTCAAAATAAATAAAACTAGTAATGGTCAATACCACCAAAGGCTATTATGGAACTTTATTCATAAAATGTAATTTCACTGTACTTTTCAAAATACTGCACTGAATAGTGATGAATGACTACTAATTACCTTAAATTCCAGTCAATGCATTATCATCAATGACATCAAATATTTGTATTTTTATGTGCAATAATCGTAGTGTTTCAAGACACAACTAAGGTATACAGAAGCATAAGAGCTTTAGGTTATAGATCAAATACTTGTTATTCTTTTCAGTTTTTGTCAAATAGGCATAGTCATCTACCTCTTCTCAGTCAGGCTCCAGCTGAAAATCAGCGCTGTGGCTCTGTCCAGCATTAGCTGAGCTGGCTCGCCTTTTCCACTATTATTATGTACTTAGTTATATAAATAATTTTTGTCTTTTTTAATGGTTTATTCTTTGATTTAAATTTAGATTAATATTATTATTATTTGTATATTTATTTGCAATAGCAGTAATGATACTTTCTTTCTTTCTTAATATTAATAAAATATATTAAATACACGTTACGAACTAAACTTGGAAATAAAATTTTGATATCACACCCGTGACAGCCCTAACTCGATCCGGTTAGAAGCAGTTATTACCGGATCTATCCGACCACAACCGCTTTTACGGTGACCACGCTATCTGGCATAGTATTGTGATTGTGATGTGCCTGTGATAAACACAGTATCATCTTGCTGTATACATACATACATTCTAGTAACAAAAAGTTTGCATGAAGTATTACGTTACACGTTACCGATGTGAATTCTACCTTATCAGGTTTAGCATAGTGCTTTTTTTTGTTAAAAGTAATCTTCGTCGAATTTTATGTACACTTTGAAATTTATAAGCTCTATAAAGAAGACGTAAGGTGCAGTTTCATTTGATTGGAAAGTGTGAACCTTAGTTAGCTTCTTATTTTCGTAATTGAAAGAGATAAAATAATGTTTTAGTACCAGAGATAGGAAGTGGATTAAAATCCGTTCAACCTGCCCGGGTTTTAACCGGATTTTAGCCAAAACGCCGGGACTTAACCTATTTCTGTCATTAATCGTGCGCAGAAACCGCGAACATGGAATTTGGTGTAAATAACGTGCAAAGTAGGCCAAACGAATATTTCTCCCGGCCCGGGAATCGATCCCGGGACCTCTGCGTGGCAGTCCAGCATGGTGGTCAAATAAAAAATTTTTTTACGTACGAAAAAGAGGCAACTTTACACAATACCCGCTTTGTAATCCTGTGGATTTTCACCGATTACAACAAATATTTAATTGTAAATAGTTTTTAGGCATTACTTGGTTTTAATCCGATTTAAACTTGCCCGGAGGTAATAAAGCGCTTGGTCGCTTGTCCATCTCAGTATTGTACATATAGAAGCACATTTTCAAAGGTGTCAGTACAGCCCGGCTAGCTCAGTCGGTAGAGCATGAGACTCTTAATCTCAGGGTCGTGGGTTCGAGCCCCACGTTGGGCGATGGTTTTTTTTCGATTTTTATTGTTAGGTATGCCACATTTTATTCAGAATTTCAATTTGTTAGTTTTGACTACCCATTTTCTTAAAGGTATAACTTATTCAACAAACCTTAGTTGTTTAAAAGCATTGAAGGCTTATTTGAATGACAGTAAGATAAGTTTGTTGGAATCGTGGAGAGTGGTGATCTATAGTCTCTGCCTACTCCAATGAGAATCTAAGTGCGTGAATATGAAGTATGTACACGTGTTTTGGTATTATTTCGACATAAATGTTTTATTATTATATCAATACTGGTTAATTAGAACTACGTATTTCAAGTATATCGCTATTTCGCCAGAATGTTTGTCCGGGGGCGTAGCTCAGATGGTAGAGCGCTCGCTTAGCATGCGAGAGGTACCGGGATCGATACCCGGCGCCTCCAAGTTACTTTTTACTCTTTATTAATTATTTTTTGTTTTTCTATGCCTGCGTGTATTATCTAAAACCGACTAGGTGTTCTAAAAGATATTTGTATTTGTTCAGATGAATTCTTTCACATCGAAAAGTTTAAGGAATAAAGAGACTGCGATTTCTGTTTGGCGCATCGAATCCACTCATGTGCAAAACTGATAAAGCATAGAAATGCAACAGAGAGCTTTCAATAAGACGTTTTATCATAAGTATTTCATAGCCATCGAGGGAGGCCATGTAGTCGACTTTTGTAGCAAATATTTTAGTTCCGCTATTAGACCATAGATGGCGCTAGTTGTCAAAACATGAAACTGGGAGAAACATTGATTTTGTGTTTTAATACGGTAATTGAAATGTTCCTGGTTCCCTGCTGCTAATAGGACCACCCATTTACATGCGCAAAGGGAGTTTATTTTTGTGTATAAAATATTGTAGTCTGCCATCGACATTAGGTAAGTAATTTTTTAGAGGAGTTATCTTTTTGTTTACATGCATATTCGTCAATTTTTCTTACATCGTACTTATATTTAAAATGGTTGGAGACAGTCTTATATTTTTATTCGACAAAAACCAACAACGAAATTGAAGTTCATGTAGGGAACTCCATTAAGTGCAGGAAGATGTGAAGAAAAAACGGCAGTCCTGGTTGAAAAATTTGAGGGAATGCAGTGCAGGCAGTGTCTAAAGTCAGGATTACCATGATGTTGCCCAACCTCCGATAGGAGAGGAACCCCAAGAAGAAGTAAGGGTAGCAACAGTACTATTTCTGAAGTCCTAGCTTCGGAGCTATTCGTGTCTTACAGAAGTTCACGATTGCATTGTAATATTTTTACATATTAATTAATTCGATGCTGCAAATAAAATTTTTCCCCACGTGCTTAGTTATAAGGTTCATATTGGGTTAGGTTACGCATTGACGTTCTATTGAATTACAATTGTTTTGTAATACGTATATAATACGCGTATATGACATTCAATGAAAAGTTTATCATGTTTAATCTTTGAGGTGCATATTTGATGGTAGGTCTTAGTAATCTTATTTCGGCTTGGCGGCAGAAGTTCGTCCAGGAAAGTACTGTCCTTATACCTATAAGACGAACTTTTTCACAAGCACATTTACTGCCGCTAAATTACTTGTTTACCCCAATGGCAATACAATATTTAACAAGTAAAACGTGGTCACATTTAAAACAGTTCAAATCAAAGCTTCGTACATCGCCGCGATAGATGGCGCGCGAATTCCACGCGAACTATGCCGGCATCCGCCGATAGCTAACAACTGAGTTGCATAGTTCTCTCCGGCTTGGTACAAGTTTTGAATTTATGCCAAAATATGGACCCGATTGTGGGACAAACTATTCTAGTTGGAGCGCGCTTTCGGTTATTAATTTTGGTAAACTTTGACGAATAGTTTCATAGGTAGTTATTGGTTTTTTTGGTTAATCAATGTTAGATAGCTTGTGAAACACATAATTTTGATTTTAATCTCTGCAGCTGTTGTGGACAGGCGTGTCGCTTGAGACCCGGCGCATGATTAGTTCGTCTCTACGCTTGATATTATATACAAAACAATTAAAATCCATATAAATACGATGCGAGAAAAACGAATTAGAACCTTCGTTTAGTGTTTCCTCAAGTTAGTTCCGACAATGTGGCAAAAATTAGACAGAGGGCACTAGCGGTGGCTGAGAAAGACTGTCCTTTCCATCCATATTTAGAGCTAAACGTCAGATTAGAATGAAACTTAGCGAGCTTTTTGGCACCCACACAATCTACGAATGGAATTGCTCGGTCATATATCAACCGATATGCACGAAATTTGAAACTAACGTAAAAAATAATTTGTTTTTCACGTTTATAGCCCCGCACTAGGGAAACCCTGTATCACGGGTGCGTAAGACACACACAACCACAAATTACACCCAAACTTACGAGAGAAATAAACGTAGGCCAGTTCAGCATGGTGACCGTTCGACCACGGAGACAATTCTACAGGAAGTGACTAAATAATACTAAAATTTTCAAGTTTTTAATGAATGTTACATAGGTTTTTATTAGCGTGACATTAAATTTTTCGTGATAAAATTCGTGAGGTCCGCTGGTTCGTTCCATGGTTTAGTTGGCATAGCGTCTGCCACGGTTTGCTAGAGGACGTCGGTTCAAATTCGGTCTAGTCGAAGGATTTTTTCGAAGTGTTCTTCGTACTTTTTTATTAATAATTGAATAATATTGAATTTAATTTAATTTCTTAGTTACGTATATTGTAAGTATTTGTAAAGATACCCGAAACCGAGTGTTAATCCCGCAATAGCGTCGATTTTTATTCGTTCGTAGTGAGGGTGCCGATTGAGTCGACCTTCATGAACCTTATTCATGAAGGTCGAGTTGATCGGCAAGTTTTGTTGTTTTGTTTTGTTTTCGACGACTTTTGTCCGAAGGGTGTCGTATACCGTCGATTCCCCAATCGACGGTATACGACACCCTTTACCAGCCGGTTACCAGACTCCAGATTGCGTTACACGTCGCCTACAAGTGCAATTCGTGTAGGTTGGTCATAGTTTCATTTTTTATATTACTCTTCGAAAAGTGAGCGTCAGTTTACAAAATAATTATACAACAGTAAGTCATAAGTACGCAATAATGTACATATATAAATCAACATAATTAATGAAATTAATAAATAATTGAATTAAACTACCAATATCAAGTATATACGGGAAATATCAATATGGATTCTTAATTACTAATAAATGTATATTACAGTATAATAGTACGGTGAAAGTCAAATTCATTAATAAATATAATATACTCCCGGACACATACTTCGAGCCGCCTCTATTTATTGTCGTTTGTTTGGAATACAAAAATAGTATTATCATCGAAGAAAAAGTTTTCCCCCGGCTTTGCAAATCCAAATTCCCAACAAGGACTTAATGGAAAAGAAGTTTAGTATACTAGTTTCAAATTTTCTGTAATAGTTTTTGATCAATGTTTATGCTTGGGGCACTTAATATGTGAAAATGCGTAGTGGCTCGAATTGTATCCGGAAGTGTAATTTGATTGTTTATTTAGTACTTTGAATGTACTCTGTTACTAAGTAAAGGGACTTTTCCAATAAAAGGATCTTCAATATGCACATGAACGTTTTCACCTTCCATAGTTGTTTGATTTAAATAATAGAAAGAAAGAAAAAAAAAACTGTTTATTGTACAAACACAGACAAAAATGTATAAACAAAAAAACAGTAAAAAAAAAATTAAAGGAAGTAAAAAATAATGTAGCGAATCGCAGCAATCACTACAAATCTCTTTTGTATATATTTTATGGTCTCTTTAAGTTTTATATTTAAATTCTAAATTTAAGCGTGATTGTTTTTGGCGCCTTTTCTTCACTTTTGTTTGCTGTCTTGCTTTGATAACTACATGTTTTCTAATAAATTAATAAACTGTAAGTTTGCTCTGGCCTTGCCCACTCGTTATTAGCACCAACCATTAACCCATTGATACAGTCTCATCTCATATGTTAATTATTCTAGATAAACATAATGCAGGATCAAGCATTATACTTAGATTAAATTCAACTCTATACTGTAAAAACAGTCCCACGTAAAAAATTTCAAGGTCCTTTCAACAAAAAACTGTTGAAGATAGGTAAGATCAGTTCAAAATTAATATTTTTCTCTGCAATGTGCTTTTGTTTTAATGTGTACTAGTTTCATTGTATACTACAAATTTTTATACTATGTGCTTTTACGTTACACCCCGTGAAGTGATTGTAAATATTTGTTTCTGCTTGTAGACGTTTTATCTCTCTACCATTTTAATCTATTACTTCGCTGTGAGATTAAGGACAAACTTTTAATTTTTTTTTATGATACCAGGTGACGGCATGAATGAATCATGCGTGGTAAGCGACACGCCTTACAACGTATAAATCGCAGACTGAGACATAAGTTGACAAGTCCCATGTGCCTGTAATTTCACCAGCACCCTCACCCTTCAAAACAAAAAATGCAGAAATGGTCACTTTGTTGCTTGGTGGCAGGAATAAGAAAGGTGGCAGTACTTCCGTGGTCACATTCTTTCACGAGGAGCTCTCCTGCTGCTAAAGCCACATAATCTATTGCGAGTGAACCAATTTCATTAATTAATTGCTTTAATAAATCTAAGTAAATGCTCGTCTATTTAGTAAAATCTTACTCTCATTACGAAACGAAGTTCACTTCACAAAAGAAGTTACATTTTTAAGCCCCAAAGTCCTAATACGCGCTCGCAAATTTACGTTACCCTTGCCCTAAGCCGAGTCTATAATTTCGGCGAGTGAAGATTAAACTTTGCGTCTTGTTTGCCAACCGGATTGTTGTTAGTTTGATAGCAAAAATGGCGGTTTATATTGTTTAAGTACATGATTTCTGTTTAGCCGAGTCGGGGCATTGTGTAGGTACATATTGTGTGTTAACATAGCAATGGTTTGTTATAATTATTAATACAAAGATCGAACACTCAGAAAAAATTCCTTCGATCCGGTCGAATTCGAACCGACGTCTTCTTGCATACCGTGCCAGACGCTATACCAACTAAGCACGGAACGAACCAACGGACCTCACGAATCTTTCTATGTGCTTGCGTCGTGTCTTTGTACTTGGTCTTTCAACGACTTTTTAGTCGTAGCGCCATCTATGAGAAATCTATTACAGATTTATCACCCAGATACAGATTTATCACTTTACAGCTACCAGTCCTGGCGAGAGATGTCGCTATTCACTGTATTAATTAAATTTTTATTGAATTGAATGCTATTAAATTGCATAAAAATTTAATAGCAATGGTTTTCTTTGTGTCAATTCTCTTTTAACTGTTAACCGTGTATAACTTAGAATGTTTTTAACTGACTTCAAAATGGAGCTTCTCATTTGGATGTATTTTTTTTTATTGTATGCGATTACTATGATTTTTCTGAAACGATTTTGTTGATTTTTTTTGTTGGAAATGGGATACCTCAATAGTGGTCCCAGTTAAACTTTCATTTATATTTTCAAAGAGATGGAAACCTGAATTTGAAGTTCAGTTTCAACATTTTTGCCGTCAAACCAGTCCTGGCTTTATAAATAGGCCGTATAGGCCGCGGCCTAGGGGCGGCAGCGTCCTAGGGGCGGCAGATTTCAGTGGAGACAAAAGTCAAACATGTTCACTGGGTTTCTCACGGTTTTTTATACATCTCTCTGTTAATGACTAATTCATTCGTTTTTTAACTTTACAAATGGAATATTATTATTTTAGAAAGGTATGTACATGGGGCGGCGGAAATAAAGTGGCCTACACTCATAAAAAATATAAATCCGGCTCTGCGTCAAATTTGGGTGCTAGTAAAACCACGCAGGCTCATGGGACTTGACAACTACAGTGATTCAGGGTGAAGAGAGCAGTGACAGTACCTGCCAGGTCTTTGCGGTTTAAAGCTCTGAGTGGCATTCTGGCATTGCACTTATGAACCGATTTTGACGATTATCGGTGTCGATCCCATTTGAATTTGAAGACAAGATTGCACCTCTAAGGGTGCCAAATTAGGTGATGTATCCTATTTATTCAATTTCACCGACATTCCGTTTATCAAATAATTATATTATAGGTCATACAAATATATCTCCCAGTCCGGGAACCGAACCCGGGACCTCTACGTGTGATAGTAGTTATATTTTATAGTCAATATGATTGGGCGTTAACTAACGCCATCTAGAAATTCCATGTAGAATTTATAAGTATGGCCACTAGGTTTCTCGTAATATAGATGCCTCTGTAAGTCCCTTATTTTAAACGAAACTTGTGAAATAAGGTTGCTTTCCTAAAATACATAATATTCAGTCATTTTAATGGTTTCATTATTCTCGTTTGAATTAATAATGACTATCTGAAATACATCACAATTTATCTTTTATAGTTTCACCATTTCATTTTGAAAGGTTGCCTTTTTGATCAACTTCCATTTCGGACTGTCATATTATGGTTTATAAAATTAATGATATTTTGTGAATTAAAATAACTACGACGTGGATAAATAGTGGCTACACTCATTAAAATATTCTTGAAGTTTTTACTTTACATCTTAGTACTGTATAATATTTATTAAATGTTCAACCAAGTGTACTGAACAATGCTGCTCTGTGATTGGACGATATTATGGTATATAAAATTGATGATATTTGCTAAATTAAGATAATTACGAGATTTATATAATTATTACAGTAATTAAATACGTATTGCCTTTGTTACTTTATACCTTTGTAATGCATAACATTTACTATTTATGCTCAACCAAGTGAGTCAAGAAATACTGCTCTGTGATTGGACGATATTATGGTGTATAAAATTAATAATACTTGCTTAATTAAGACAACTACGAGGTTCTCATAACTGTTATAGTTCTTAAAATATGTTTCAACAACTTGTTAGGTAAAAGCTTTCATTCTCGTCAGCACTGTACAAATGTAAGCGATAATTATTTTGTGATTGGTCAAAATAGCATGTATGTATGAATGAATTTCAAAGGAGGTTTTGAAGGGTATAAAAAGGATTGTAAAGCTGGAGGAGACAGAAAAAGTGCCGAACCGAGCTACCACCACCCACCAGAACCAGAGAGAGAACCAGCTAAAGTTAAGTACTTACCTGCTTTGTAACTTCTTCTATTGCTACTGTCTAATTGTGTTGTGTAAATATAAGTAAGGTATCTTTGCTTGGTAGCAATAATGTAAATTATTGATTATTGCTACTACGCTTTGGCATAGTTTATGTACCTAAATGTGTGATTAGCCTTGCAATCCTTTATAAGTAGTTGTTGTTTTAACTTAAATCCATCCTTTTGGAAGTGCTATTATTTTTACTTTGTTTATCCTGTTTCTCAAAATATTATTTTTTTTACTAAAACTAAATTACAAACAATATTGTTTTGTACCAACTTTATAAGTGAAAACTGAGTCGTGTTTTTGAAAGTACTGCTTTTCATTTTGTTTTTAAAATTAGATCGCAAACAATTTTTACTATGTACATCTAATTTTGTGCTACCCTCTAATGGAAATAAATTTGGTTTACTAAAATTATGCCTTTCAATTTCATAGAAGTTTAACATCCTAGTAATAGAATGTAGTAATTAGTAGACACAAATATGTTTTTTTTCTAACACGTGCGACTTCATATTAATTGTATAAAAATAGAATATTATTTGCCGGTTGCTTGTATCCTATACAAGACACACGTTTACGCGGCGCCTTAAACAGAGTGTTATTGGCGCAAAAAAAATGTATACGTGCAATTACTGGTAGGACTCCGCTTGAATCCTGTAAACCTATATTTAAAGATCTTGGTTTGTTACCCCTGCCTGCCTTATATATTTATGAAGCCAGCATTTTTGTGAAAAATAATTTACATTTGTTTATTAAGAGTATTGACGTGAACCATCGAAATTATAGAAATCCCAATAGACTAATTTTTTTTGACGTACCTAAGGTAGAAAAATATAATCAAAATTGTTTGTGTATGTGTGTCAGAATTTACAATAGATTACCAAATGACATTAAACACTTGCCCATTACATTATTTAAGACTAAATTATATGAATTGTTAAAGAATAAAGTATATTACAGTATTAGGGAATTTCTACAATAATTTTTATGTAAAAGAATTTAAATTAATTATATATAACTTAATGTAAATGTAATCATGTGACGACCTATTTTTCATTTATTTTGCATGCCTAAATTATCTTCGGGCGAAACATGCTTGAACTTATATGTATATTACTGTGTTATCATGACCACCATGTTTTATGCAAATAAACGATTTGATTTGATTTGATTTGACTTAATCGTAAAGATCTGAGGGGCAGTGCCACTGTGTCCGTCACCCTGAGACCTTCACTTATGTCTTTGCAATTTGAGCTTTGTGTGTCACTGCAACTGTTATAGACAGGCGTGTAGCTTACCATCAGGCACAGGACTTGTGTTCATTATCATAACTTTACAGTGTTTTATATTAGATTAACTGGTGCCAGCGACTTCGTCTTTGCGTAGAATAAGGGTTCAGCCCATTTTACCAGTTAGCTGCCTTGGAGACGGTGGAGCGAAAAACAAAGAGACTTATTAACATTGACTTACAATTATATGGACGTTCGGGTCCGCGTTAAAAAGTGTCCGAACTTATAGTGCGTTAAATTCGCATACAGAGCGTCATTCACGCTTTAGTCTTCGTTTGTTCGACTGACAGCGAAGCAAGCAAAATTAGACAGTACTGCGATGACATTACAATTTAAATTTAACGTTTTAGCTTTTTCATATTCCTTTACATGTCACTACGTTTAAATAGGTTGACTTGGGACATTTTTTTCGTGGTTTTTGTATTAGACCCTTCGTCCATTTATTTGTAAGTCAATGCTTATTAACAATAATTCTCTTGTGTAGTCGTAGCTACAAACTCTCGCAGAAAAGTAGCCTGCTTGTTCGGTTTTTCTATTGGATACATTTCACTCTCACCGTTCTTCCTTCGGTCGACTAGAAGGTCCGGAACACTCCATCCTTATGTCGTTGATATACCACCCATTTGCACTAAGCGCTTTGCTTCCTTTCCGATGCTTGCGGCAAAGGATTGGAATACTCTACTACTAACTGTTTCCCGAAAAGCACAATTTGGGACTATTCAAAGCTAGAGTGAATAGGTACAACATCAGGTGAGATTGTGTGTCTATTATATATATTCAAAAATATATATATTTTTGTAATAAAAAGTAACCTACGTCCGTCTCCTACGTTCCGTTTATCTGTATACCAAAATTCACTACTAGTTGAGCGCTTTAGGCATTGACTTACAAATAAATGGACGACGGGTCTAATACAAAAACCACGAAAAAAATATCCCAAGTCAACCAATTTAAACGTAGTGACATGTAAAGGAATATGAAAAAGCTAAAACGTTGAATTTAAATTGTAATGTCATCGCAGTGCTGTCTAATTTTGCTTGCTTCGCTGTCAGTCGAACAAACGAAGACTAAAGCGTGAATGACGCTCTGTATACGATTTTAACGCCCTATAAGTTCGGACACTTTTTAGCGCGGACCCGACGTCCATATAATTGTAAGTCAATGGCTTTAGGCGTAAAAACGTAACAGACGGAGTAACTTTCGCGTTTATAATATTAGTATGGATTATATTGCAAAACGTTAAATAATATGAAACCTTGTTTTACAAAGGTCGAGTTCAAATTATCGCCGTACTAATACGGTTCACTTTGCTTGGGTTCGGGCAGGGTCATTTCATATTTCAGAATTTTATTTTTTACAAACGAAATTATAGCCATTTGAGAAATGTATATTGCCTACTATACTTGTTCTATTTAGTTGAGTTGATAATTAAAAATTAAAAATCATTGATATATGCAAAGTACCTATAGAATACGGCTTTCTTGTAAAATTTCGAGGTAAGTTTGTGTTTTTTTTCAATTGTAAAAATTTTTACGAATCGTGTTTTCACACCGTATAGTAATCAGTGTATATTCTCAATATTTAACCGACTTCGAAAAAAGAGGTTCTCAATTCGACTGTATGTTTTTTTAATGTATGTTACGTGATAACTGCGGTATTTGTGAATCGATTTTCATGATTCTTTTTTTGTTGAAAAGAGGGCACCTCCATAGTGATCCCATTACATTTTGAAGAAAATCATCCACCTCTAAGGGTGGCTGATCACGCATGAACACTCATTTTTATAAATAACGCCTAAATTTTACTTAAGGAGCAATTATTTTAATGGTTGATTTTGCTATTTCTCCAATTCAAGGCGTTTTCTCTCCATATACTTTAAGTAGTGAGAACCGACTTTTATTATCTCCTGTGTCAAGTACCGTATAGTGGCGAACTAGGGGATATTTCAATAAAACTTGGCAAAAAGATGTAATTTCACGTACTTTTACGTCTCTATCTGTTTTACGAATGAGTACTCTAAATTAATCAGTACGTATTTGAGTTTAGAAAACATCTCGATGAAATCTATTATGCTTCATACTGCACCCTCGAAAATAAATGGGGTGCTCCTATACCCACCTGGGACCATATGGCATAATAAACCAAGTTCAAAGACCTTTAAATGCAATAAGGCTACCGAAGCTTGAAGGTCCCACTGACATTTTATACCCTACTCCTCCATTGTTAAAGGTGGCATTTGCGAAAATGTCGAACACACTTGTATTATAACTACTTAGGAATATACAAGGTGCTCGTAAATAACGTACTGATTATTTTAATAGTAATAGTCGCCAATCAGTAACGTGAGCATTGTCAGTGCCCTTCAGGTCTTGAAGGGTAAAACTGCTGATTAAATTACAAGCACATGGGATTTGTCAACTTAGGCTAGTTTCACAGCTGTGCGTACGGTCCGCCTGCGGGCCATCCGCAAGTATCCGCAGTGCTCTGAATCGAATATTTCATTTAGTGCGGATATTCACGGAAGCCGGTCGTCTACAATGAACGTAGTAGCTGAGATCATTCTTTGACAAGAATGGTTAATAATACGGAACTCATTCAGGACGCTGCAATTAAAAAAAGTGTCGCGGGTGCCATGGACACACACATAGACAACCGCAAATTACACCCAAACTCACGAGAGAAATAATTTGTAGGCCATACAACTATTTCTCCCGGCCCGGGAATCGAACCTGGGACCTCTGCGTGGCAGTCCGGCATGGTATCCGTTCGGCTACGGAGGCAGTGAAGTTATACTGTATACTTGGTTTTTGTTTACTCAAATAAAGAAACACCGAAGATATTGGATACATCCCTTTTGATCGATCGATAAATGGATCATTGCGACTTCATTAGAAAGATTTAAGAAAATGTGAAGATACATTTTTCAACGACACACATTGACTTACAATTATATGGACGTCGGGTCTGCGCTAAAAAGTGTCCGAACTTATAGGGCGTTAAAATCGTATACAGAGCGTCATTCAC
>NW_020654175.1:331143-337950 GCF_003589595.1 Hyposmocoma kahamanoa | reverse complement strand
AAGCAAGCAAAATTAGACAGTACTGCGATGACATTACAATTTAAATTGAATGTTATAGCTTTTTCATATTCCTTTACATGTCACTAAGTTTAAATAGGTTGACTTGGGACATTTTTTTCGTGGTTTTTGTATTAGACCCGTCGTCCATTTATTTGTAAGTCAATGACGACACACTGTTAACTGAATCCTTTGATTATTTGTTATGGAAAATCCGAACGGCTATAAAATTACTGGAATAGACACAAATTGATTGAATGCGTAGTGCGGAGAGCAGTGCGCGCGGTAAATCCGCGCGCGCCGAACTCCCGCGCGGTGATGCGTGAGTACAACGTTAAAAAACAACTCCGCGCTACGTCCCGAGGCGGGGTGCAATGTGTTAAACGCCTTACTCCGATCCGGTGCTCCGCGCGGACAGTTCGCAGATAAATCCGCAAGCAACAATAAACCAGCCATATGAATTAGTGTGTATTTGTATATGCGTGATTTTAATAATAAATATTGGTCTAAATTATTTTAATTCTAATACTTTATCTCAATATTTTATTTTCTGCAACGTGTAACGTTATATACCATTGTTAAAATTAATTTAATTCAATGAAATCGTAATAGGGTCGCCACAGGACAGGCTCTGCCTAGAGTGGGACCAACAGCTACCGTGCGTAGTGCGTTTAGGCATGACATCACGTTTGCAATGCATATATATGTTAAAATACAATAATGTCAATTTACATTGACTTACAATTATATGGACGTCGGGTCCGCGCTAAAAAATGTCCGAACTTATAGGGCGTTAAAATCGTATACAGAGCGTCATTCACGCTTTAGTCTTCGTTTGTTCGACTGACAGCGAAGCAAGCAAAATTAGACAGTACTGCGATGACATTACAATTTAAATTCAACGTTTTAGCTTTTTCATATTCCTTGACATGTCACTACGTTTAAATAGGTTGACTTGGGACATTTTTTTCGTGGTTTCTGTATTAGACCCGTCGTCCATTTATTTGTAAGTCAATGTCAATTTAGCATAAGCTTATTTGTTATATTATTATTATGATTATTTTTTTTTTGCAAATCTTGTTATATTGCACTTTGTGTTTGTGATGTCAAATAAATATATATATTTTTTTTTAGGAGTGCGAGGGTAGTGCTACTCTTTGCGATTTAAAGCTCTGAATGGCACTGCAACTGTTACGGATAGGCGTGTCGCTTATCATCAGACGCACGATTTGTCGTTCCGTCAAATGGTATCATTAATAAATAACAGTTGCACTGCGCCCGTCACCTTGAGATTGACACCTTGAGACAGTCACCGTAAAGTTGACAAGTCCCATGTGCCTGTAGTTAGTAGAAATAGCCACAGAGGGCAGCACTTTGCTGAACGAACTCTCACAAGGCGCTCTGCTGCGGTTAAAGAATACCTCATTATTTACATCTTATCTATGTACTTGCAGCCGTCACGTTATTTACTTTCCCTTTCATATAATCCCTTTCCTCTTGAACTGCCGTATCTTATATTATTGTCGTTATTCAGTAAGAAATACGACCTTATTCCGTTCGCAATAGGGTATATTTTCCGTGAATCGTCGCATCAGTTTTTTGTTTATCTCACCTTTGGTTTAATAAGGTCACATCTGCGAAATGGCGACTTTTCAGTAGAGAGAGGTTTCAAGATTCTACGAATTAAGTTAGTCGATAACTTTTTGTGCTTAAATAGGAGAGTTAAAAAAATTTCGTCATCGTTATGACCCATTTGTACATCCCACTGCTGGCCACGGGTTTCCTCTCAGGCGAAGGTTTAGACCTCACACGTTTTCCAAAGGTTGTGAACCTGATCTTGTTCCGTTA
The DNA here is from genome assembly GCF_003589595.1 of Hyposmocoma kahamanoa. Lineage (NCBI taxonomy): Eukaryota > Metazoa > Arthropoda > Insecta > Lepidoptera > Cosmopterigidae > Hyposmocoma > Hyposmocoma kahamanoa. The sequence goes on along the minus strand of NW_020654175.1, from coordinate 336,105 downwards.
CACTGGAGGCCATATTAGCATAAAAGTGTACAACTTGAAGTGCTGTTGACTGCACCTATACTCCGTCCTACCATTTATTTAACTTTTGACGTAGGTATGCATGTCTCCGAAGTTCCGTAATTTTTGATATACAACAGTAGTCAAAAAAGGAAATACTGCCTGGACTATTTTATTTTTTAATTTTAGTGAAACGACATGCTCTTTAGCTGAGATATTTATCGGGCCAACAGATTATGTAACAAAGATTATTCAAGTTGATAAATTTTGGTACATGTCTCATAAATTATAACGAAGTGAAATAAATTATAAATTATTATAATACTTTCTTACTGTTTATTATAATGAATCGTCGGATTCTTCTCCATATGAACGGGAATCATCACATGAATCCTCATTAACATTAATTATTAATTCTTGAGTACACAAATTGTCCAACGCAACATCACGATCTTAATCGGACAATATCTTCTTTATGGAAAACTTCTTCATAAATAAAATCAATTGTTTTAAAAACTTTAATCGGAAACCCATTAGCAAAGTCAAAGTCAAAGTCAAAGATTATTTATTCCATAGGTAAAATAAATTTACACTTGAAATCGTCACATTTAAACTACTGCTCGTTCACTACGCTGACCTCCCTGAGAAGAACGAGCAAGAAACTCTAGGGATTGCTCTTTTTAAGTTCATTTAAAAAGAGCAATCCCTAGAGTTTATTAAATGCTATGGAATACACTTTGAATCAAATTTGTGTGGATAATTTTACGTTAATATTATGGATATCTTCTTTCTTATTGAAATTATGTATATTTTTACGAGCGTATAAAATATTTGAGTAAATGTACTGTGATGCCACAGTCATGATACCAGTCTCCTTAAACTTTTCTCTGAGAGAAACCCGAGAGCCTAGACGGTACACAGAACGAATCGCTCGTTTTTGCAATACAAATATGCACATCACTAATTGATTAGAAATCTATCTGTCAAAAGTTAAATAAATAGTTGGACCGACTATAGAGATAAAATGATCCCTGTGACATTTCGAACCGTCATTTCTCGTATACGGAACAGGGGATCGATTCAGAACCTATCGTAAGGTTCTCCCACTCAGTTGTCGACAGATTCGATTTGATATCGTACGATTGCTTTTAATTTTCATATTATTGTTATTACTCATATTCAATAAAAATTTAATTACAATCAAAAGCGACGTCTCTAGCCAGTGCTGGCAGCTGTAAAGGTTCGTAACTGGATGAAGAAATACTTTCGGATCGAAGGAATTTTTCCAAGTGTTCGATATTTATCCGCTCACGCGATGCGCTCCTCCTACCGCAAAACGGCGGCTATTTGGTTTCGCAAATTAGAAAAGCATTCAGTTTAAATACAAGTTTTTATAAATAAAAATTATTATTCTGCATTGCTAAATAAATGCCCTCCGTACTACCAACAAAAACATCTCAAATAAAATGCAGTAATACACCGCAAATCCTGCACTTAAAAAGCACTAATGAAATTTTTGGATTATTATACTTGGATAAATATGATAATATTCCGTTTGAGTGGTTCTAACGTTTACCATGAAATTACTTCCTAAAGTATAGTTTATAAACATTTATATTCAGGGTAAACTTAAAAAACGCTACTTACGGTATGTTTTCAATAAATAAACACCGAAATCACCAGCCCAAGCAATAACACACACGATTGTCGTGACGTATTTTTGAAGATGTTTATTTTTTTAAATGACAGACCCAGGCATTAAAAACTTTATGGTTTGCTAGAGTAGTTACCGAAATAGCAATTAATATTAGTTCTTTTACCTATTATAACTTCGATATCCGATAAATCGGTATAAAATCATCACCGGCACCTTTAGGTGTGGTATGCGTCTACAGCTGCATGTATCGCGTGAGCGGAATTTTTAATCTTAACTTTACTTGATATCTTAAAACGGATGAAGAAAACATTAAAAAGAATATCAGAACATATTACAATTACACCATTACAATGTAAAGGTAGTTAAGTTTAAAGTTTAATGATCAGAAGTCAGAATTAATTGGATAAACCAAACACCGGATAAACAAAGCGCCTTTATGAATTAAAGTCATTGGCACATGCCTCCCCAGGGATTCGATACGACGACCCATCAATGAAGAAGCAAACTCTAATAATGAAAATTTAAACCCCAAACACTGGCGCCCCTGCAACCCCTATTTTCCACGAAAACGATGTCGCTAAAACGAAAATTGATCTTAGATAACTCAAAACATTAAATCTGCGTTGTGAAAAAAATAACGCCGTCGCAATCGCTAACGTTTTTCTTGCGGTTGTTTTTTAGAAACGCTATTCAATAATAACGGTTCTGATAACGCTTCACGTTTTTTCTTTATACGTTTCGGAACTGTCAAACGTTTTAATATGTTTCTGAAAAGGATGATTGATTTGTGTATTTTGTTTGTTGTCGGTATTTTAGTCTATAGATCTGTGGCTATGTATTTTCTGTTACTTGAGATACACAGAGTTATTTGCAAAATGCGAACAACCTCGCAGGGCTATATTATTACTAAGTCATAAACAACAACTTTTGTTACATGATTTTTATAAAACATATTAAATACATCAACAATAAAAATAAAAACCACATCAAATTATAAACTAAACTCCAATGCTTCCAAATACACACGGCGCATCAGGAAGGCAGTTATCTTGCGTATTATCGCAGTAGAAGTAGTTAGTTAGCGTCGAACGCGTGCCAACTGTAGGTTTCGAAAGACCTATCTGAGCTCAGTCCGCAATGTTTGATTCGTATGGTATGGTTGTGTCGTTAGAATAATAACACAATGATAGTTTCATATCAAACGAACTGTCACAAGAGAGGCAAAAATCAAATTCATGTAGGCTAGTTTTAGTAGTAGGTTAATTTTCGGTTTTAGTGAATATTTATATAAAAATACAAGTTGAAACGCGTTACTTCCTTGTGGAATGTGATGTTAGTATGTATTTTATGTTTGTCTGACGTATTTTTACATTCATTTACCGCACATTTCGTCATTTTTAGCTAAAATTCTTGATCTGTTCGCGGTGCAAGTTGACCTTGAGCGCTGAAGGCCCGCCCGCTCGTGTAGGTCCTTTTGGCGTGCTTCAATTTGCCTCACTTAGTGCGGACTAGGTTTCTATGCGTTATTATTCTAAGGTTGTATCATTCTTTCGTGTAAATTCTCTAAAATACTAAAAAAGATGCCTTATTGTGCTGTTTTGGAGAGCAAAAATGATGGCCGTTGTGGTATTTCATATCATCGCAAAGTCTTTGTTTCAATTTTTTGTTACAAGATACGAAAGTAAAGCTTATACTTATTGAACTTATAATTATTGAGCTTTCAACGATATGCCAACAGGGTAAAGTATAAATTAAATTAACAATCCAGAATTTCTTATTTGTTTTTAAATTTGAAACTACGACCAATCAATGTCAAGATTTTGAAGTGTTTCAAATAAAGAATGTCAATACTGAGGGGACATCAAATGTGAGAACAAGTTCTGTTCTCATAGTAATTGAAGCTTAAGGCATTTCCATTGTTAACTGCCTCCGTGGCCGTGCCGGACTGCCACTGATTCCCGGGCCGGGAGGAATATTTGTATGGCCTACATTTAATTCTCTGGTGAGTTTGGGTGTAATTTGTGGTTGTCCATTTGTGTGTCCATGGCACCCGCGAAACAGAGTTTCCCTAGTACGTTATTATTATTGATTTTTTTCCGTGCTTATCGCACGAAAGCTGTACACGCCTCCGCGAACATGCCTGACACGCTGCAAAAACGTGACGGTCCCAACAGTATTGTGAACCCATTATTATACTGAACTCGCAGGGCGTTGACCGCCCGTTTAGTATGACTTGTCCACAAACTGCACGTGTAAAAGATCTGACAAAACGCCTTAAAAAGGGTGATCTGGCATTCCCGTCACCACGTGCAAACCTGCGGGACCACATATTAAAGCGCACCCTTTCTTCCTTTCTCTATATCCATGTCATCAAGGAGGCTCTCGGTAACCCAATGTCCAAGGTATTTAAAATGAGTCACTCTGTTAAGAGTAGCACCAAATAGCTGTATTGTAGGGCAATGGTTTTGTTACCAGCGTTAAACATTAGCAACTCGCTCGTATTCGTGTTACACCTCGGAGCATGGGTCACCGCGTACCCCTCACAGACCTTCTAAAAGTCTCACGAACGCACTGATCATCGGGCACAGAAGCACCATACCGTCCACGTAACTAATATTATTAGAATAGAATAGAAGAAGAATATAATACACATTTATTGCAACGCCACAACACATAGATACAAAAAACAATTATAACACAGACAAGCAAAACAAAATAAAAAGAATTAATAAACAAAATAAAAAATACAATAACATAAAACCGACAAAAAGCAAAAAATATAACGACTACAAATTTTGATGACATAAAATGTGAAATTTAACTATTGTATGCATTGACTTACAATTGTATGTTAAAATTTAATTATTGCAGAGAAAAACCCGCGTGTCATCGGACCTACTTACTATAAGCGTTTACTCGCTACTCTCAGGGTCGTATTCTAGAACTCTACTCAATGCTCAAGTCAGGATTTTAGTATGGTTTAAAGCACTCGAAATCATACTCAAGTACCTGCCATTAGGGTCGTATTTCCAGTGTTTGTGTTTCCATTGCAATCCTGACTTGAGCATTGAGTAGAGTTCTAGAATACGACCCTCAGACTTGAACCGTCAGACGAAACATTTAGGCGCCGGCTGAAAGACCTTTTCTTGGAAAATCCTTTATACTCTGTAAATGAATTTATGGACTTAAAATTGTAACGATATTGAGTATTTTCTATTTTTATTCTAATTTTTACCGCATTGATATGCTCCTGTATAATTGTTATCAACTTATGACGATCCTTGATGGAGAATGATATTTGATATGTA
>NW_020654175.1:291967-326143 GCF_003589595.1 Hyposmocoma kahamanoa | reverse complement strand
ATTTTACCTATGGAATAAATAATCTTTGACTTTGACTTTGACTTTGACTTTTCATGATATCGCCATCTCTGAGGTCCTGGGTCCAATCCCCGGCCGGGTTAATGTGCAAAAAGTAAGTTTTCTATATTCGTCCGGGTTTGGGTGTTTGTGGTACCATCGTTGTCTCCGATTTCCATAACACAAGTGCTTTAGTTACTTTGGGATCAGAGCAACGTGTGTGTTGTTGTTTAAGAGTATATACAAACTCAAATGTCTTTGGTTGATTCCACACAACAGTGAAAGTGTTGAATGAATCACTTTGGAAAAATAAGTGGATAATTGTACATTGATTACTAAAATCGTTCACGATAGAAAAAAAACACAAAGCTACCTTAAGATTTTACAAGAAAACCCATTGACTTACAATTACATGGACGTCGGGTCCGCGCTAAAAAGTGTCCGAACTTATAGGGCGTTAAAATCGTATACTGAGCGTCATTCACGCTTTAGTCTTCGTTTGTTCGACTGACAGCGAAGCAAGCAAAATTAGACAGTACTGCGATGACATTACAATTTAAATTCAACGTTTTAGCTTTTTCATATTCCTTTACATTTCATTACGTTTAAATAGGTTGACTTGGGACATTTTTTTCATGGTTTTTGTATTAGACCCGTCGTCCATTTATTTGTAAGTCAATGTTATCACTTATGTAATATCTAATGTTAAACAGGTTAACATTGTTTACTTAAGCTAACTTAAAAATTGCAACTTTTCACCTGAATCTATTTACTATCTATTTTCAATCCATTTACTAATTAATGAACTATGTAAACAGGCAAAAAGAAAAACTCATACAGCCAGCTACCAAGTGTAAATTTATGGACAACACGCCGTCTATAATTTTTAACATAGAACAAGTTCATTTATTTTGCAACTTTTGCATCTGTTATTGCAATTTTATTATCGAACCTTAATCGAAATGCTGACTTATGAGTTTTGCCTCTTCCAATGTCGCTATTAATAATGTTTGTACATTGATTACAATTATATGGACGTCGGGTCCGCGCTAAAAAGTGTCCGAACTTATAGGGCCTTAAAATCGTATACAGAGCGTCATTCACGCTTTAGTCTTCGTTTGTTCGACTGACAGCGAAGCAAGCAAAATTAGACAGTACTGCGATGACATTACAATTTAAATTCAACGTTTTAGCTTTTTCATATTCCTTTACATGTCACTACGTTTAAATAGGTTGACTTGGGACATTTTTTCGTGGTTTTTGTATTAGACCCGTCGTCCATTTATTTGTAAGTCAATGAGAAAACCGCTCTATTCAATACGTATTTTACGTATAGATACCGATGATTTTTTTATATTAGCTGAACTAAATAGAGCACATGTACTATACGTTGTGATTTTTCAAAAAGGTTATTTTGTTTTGAAAAAACAAAAGATCTGAAATAAAGCCAATGTCTATGCCGCACGTCCAAAGCAAAACGATTATTTCCCGTATTAGTATGGGAAATCAAAAAATTCTAGCTGAGGTAGTACCGACTCTTAATATTTATCTATTTATTGAGTCTGCCATGACTATGGGACTCATAAAAAGTCGAAATCCCGAATATCTAAGAACTCGATAAATCTTTGATTCTGTTTTTAACAGACTTCAAAAAAGGAAGTCTCTCAATTCGACTGTTTTTTTTTGTATGTAGAGGGTACTTCCATAGTGGTCCCATTTATTTTTGAAGAAAATTATCCACCTGTACGGGTGGCTGTTCACGCATGAAGATTCATTTTTATAAATAGCGCCTAAATTTTAATATAATGAGCAATTATTTTAATGGTTGATTTTGCTATTCTTTAATTCAAGGCGTTTTTCTCTCAATATACTTTGGGTAGTGAGAACCGATTTTTATTATCTCCTGTATCAAGTCCCGTATAGTGGCGAACTAGGCGTCCCCTAGTAAACTGTTTTTTTAGTACTCTGTACTGAGATTATTAGAATCACGTGTCACGCGTATCAAACGAACCATTATCGGAGACTGGAAAAGTGGTTTTAATATGATTCATTTAGCAAGGGAGTTTTCCTAATAAATTAAGGTAAAGTAATAACAAAACTAACTGAGTGACTAACTGACTAGCCAAGTCTAATTACGGGGCCCATCTCAGCGCGTAATGGCTAGAAAATTGGGGTGTCCTGATATTTTATTTAACGTAGGGCTGGGAAGGTTGAGCTGTCGATGGGATTTATTATATTAATTAGAAATTTGATGCAATATTCATTAGGCCGTGGTAAACTAAGGGTCGTATTCCAAAACACTATTCAATACTCAAGTCAGGACTTGGTTATGATTGAAAGCACTAGAAATCATACTCAAGTCCTTGTCATTAGAATCGTATTTCCAGTGCTTGAAATCATACTCAAGTGCTGACTTGAGCAGTGAGTAGAGTTCTGGAATACGACCCTAAATATTTGACCAATCAATGATGGCAGGTGTAAATAACATTTTTTATCAATGTTCATTACTTAGGCTGGCTCTGCGCACGGGCTGCTCGTGTAATTAAAATTTAAATAAGTGAATAGGTAATTGGGTTATGTAGAAGTAATACTTGCCTCATATGGTATATATTTAGTAGCAGTAGAGCTCCTTGAGAGCTCGTCCAGGGAAGTATTGCCACCTTACCTATTTCTGCCGCCAAGCAGTAATAAAGTAAAAAAGGTTCTGATGCAATTGCAGGCACATGAGACTTGTCAACTTATGTCTCAGGATGATCCTGGGAATATTCACAACATAGGGGTTAAACCCTCGCCCACGTCTAGTCTCCCGATGATGGAAAGGTGATGGCGGAATCAAATTATGCAATTCCATTACATACTCTCCGTGATATCCTGTAGAATATCGATAAGCAGGCAACTTTACGTTGTTCAAGGCTCTACAACTTCGCCTCAATTAATTCTGAGTCACTTAGAAACCTTTTGGCACGCTTGTCGATTGAATCCAAGGTAGCCAGTTGGTATTTAGAAGAGCCATCCCATGAGTGACAGCAGTACTCCATACAGGACCGAACTTGTGCTTGGTACAGCTGAAGCAACTGTCCCGGTGTGAAGTAACGCCTCTTGGAAAGGATGCCAAGCTTCTTGACTGCATTTTTTGGCCACGCATCTGCCAAAGTTCGGATTGGACGACAGGTCCATTCTAAATAGCTGGAGATGGTCGGCTATCGGATATATCACGAAAAGTCGGAGTCAGGTTAAAGGGACTCCGTTTTGTGGAAAAAGCGTTTTGGTAGCGTTAAATTTCACAAGATTGGCATTGCCCCAATCGGAGACTGCCTTAAGTGTCAAATTCAAACGACTCGGTTATTGAAAAGTGCACGCAACCGGATTCATCTCCTAATTGGTCACCCAAGAGGTGGAATATTTTCTTTAAATTTAAATGGAACCAACACTGAGGTCTCCTCCTTCCACAAACGCCGGAATTATCGCATAACATACAAAAAATGTTATCGAATTGAGGACCTCCTCCTTTTTGAAGTTGGTTAATAAAATAACTAAGTTTTTGATACCTATTAATACTTACTGCTCGATAGGAAAGGTCATGTTAGATGAAAAGAAACAAAATTGTAAGAATTCATTTGATTAATTTACTAAATGACTCATCTAGCATCAATTTCCGACTTTGAACTTGAGATATCTGATATATATAAAATCATTAGGAATGACACTGTTTTTCAAACAAATACTTACTGACAATTTTTGTGTTGGTTTCAAAACACTAATGATTTGAAACTTTTATTGAACAAATTTCATTACACGCGTGACTTTAAGATAATCGAATTTCGGGGAAAATATTTAAATTGTGATAACTATAAAACGGTCTGAAGTGAAAACCGTAAAAATCATATGTTTTTGTTTATTGACAGCCTTATTTCCTATGCTTTGCAGATGTGTGCAAGATTGAGGAATCACGATATTTTCTGCCACCGAGTAAACTCTAAATCTCATAGTAAACTCTAAATTTAATTTGCGAGGCTGAATTCAAATCCACGACGGTCTGCTTCTTCATTTGTTATTTTTTATTAAAAAAAAATCCATTCGCCAAACGACAATCAGTGACCTTGCAGCCATGTTTGGCACTGTGTTAATCTTTTGCAGTCATTGGTCGCCGGCGCTCGCGATGACATAAAATGTGATGTCACGGTGTTCTCCATGTTCGCTATTGTGGTGAAATATAAAATGTTTATCACTCGGATTTGACAGCTAAATGTGGATATAATAGCTTTATCGAGGCGTCATACTACGGGGGCAGGTGTGTTGAGTCATTGAGCCTGCACCGCGACACTTTCGTTACAATTAATGAACTGAGTAATGCTCGAATTTGAATTGTTACATTACAGGCGAATGCTCCCAGAACGCCCTAAGAAGAAAAGGTTGAAAGAGCAGGTTGGATCAGAAAAAGTCTACCCCGGTAAAATATCTTCCTAAATTGAACACCTTAAAACTACCTCAAAAAGTTCCACTAAATATAAACCCAACTTGAAATTCAAAATTAACTGCTTAACAAACAAAGTAATTAAGTATTAAAACTCGACCAACTACAAAATAACTTATTAACTCGAAATTAGCTTTTGACAGGCTTTGTCTACTCGGGGTAGCAGTCTTACTTTAAATCTCAATGCTTTCTGTATGTTTGAGACTATAGATTCGTTTATTATTTTTTTAATGATGTTCTTTATAAGAATTGAAACTATTTTTTTGAAAAAAAAGGAGATTGTATACTTTCGGTTGTATGTGTGTTTTTTGATAACTCCGTTAATTGTGGACCGATTTTGAAAATTTTTTTTTTGTTGGAAAGGGTGCACTCTCGTGGTGGTCCTATTATCGCAAAGTCAGAATTTGATAAGTGAATCCCAGGAAAATCGAAGAAAATCCTCAGATTTTATAGGCATGTCCATGTACTCACCAATTTCTCCATCAATTGTGCATCGACTTTGAAAATTCTTCTTTTGTTTGAAAGGGTGTACTCTCGACGTGATCCCTGATGCTGTTCCGAGTTCGTGTCGGCTATCACAAATTAACTAATTATTTTCCGCTAATAAAGGTCGACTTTTCACTTGACACAATATAAATAATCAACATATCACTGTGACCATAACAACCAGAAACGAAAATACAAAATGTACAAAGGAGTCCGTAACAATCCCATTGTCATCACAGAACCTGATGCCCCCTTATGGAAATCGAAAAAAGTCGATAAGCAAAAAGTTACAATTATTATTATTCTATTAACTGTTCAAGCGAGACTATGGGATCCGTTCATAGTCCGAAACGTTGGTTTGTTTGACAGAAAAACACATTTTTAACTAACTTAATTCGCGACGGGATTTAACAATTCGTGCGCCTGGTGGACACACCTGTCCATAGCAGTTGCATATCCACTCTAAGCTTTAAATCGATATTATCACATTTCACCTACGCACTAGGTGTTCTTAAATGTAACTCCGACTTTACAGGCTTACTACGCATATGGATACTCATGGTTACGGTATATTATGCATTGGGGACAAAGCACGGACGCGAATAATGTATTCATCTTGCAAAAGAAATACCTGCGTGTTCTCTTTAATATAGGCCCTCAAATGGGGGGGTCTTCTCCCACTCTCTGTCTGAACAATTACTGTGAAATAGGTAATACTCGACTAAATTATTAGCATTTGATTTGGTCGAATATTACTTATTTGTTGGAAAACACACACTGTTGATCGTTCCCTGTACCTTAAATACCGTAGGTAGAAAATTTCACGAAAAGAAGACTTTATTTTAATTTCAAAAACAATTCGAACTGCATTCATAGATTTTTAAATAATCGCCTGTCTGAACCGGGAATCGAACCCGCCAAATGTAAAAAAAACCTGTACTTTTATTATACTAATCGAAATCCTCAATCATAAAGATTGTTTTCTTCTAAATAACATAGCATCTTAAATAAAAGGAAGACCATGAAATTGAGTGAGTGTGACTTGTCAACTTATGACTCAGGGTTATATAAGTTTACTGTCTTTGTGATTAAAAGCTGTGGCATTGCATCTATTATGGACCTGGCGCAATTGTCCTTCCCGTCAGTTGCTATCATAAAAATCCCCTTCACAAAGAGCAAAAAAAGATATGTTGTGGTAATAAAATTCAATCGGAAATATCATCTCAAAACAAGTAGCAAAAATACGACAAGAAACTTTGCTTTTCTAAATTTACTGTCAATAACATTAAAATATTGGTTTCTGATAATATACTTTGACGGTAAAGGAAAACTGTCAAAAATGGTTCACCGCCCAACGTGTGAAAATGGCCTAAACCTTCTTCTTGGAGGAAGTGTTCAGTGCTGGGCATGTATAATTGTTTTCATTTTTTTAAGTAAATGGATTTGCTCTCTACCTAGCAGAGCTCTGGAGCATGGATATGATCTTCGATGATACCAGAAGATGCTTATTCAGTAGCACCTTTAAGATACTTGAGTTGTATGAGCTCGGAAATACAGTCGCAGGCAGGGCAAGTCCATTCCTAGGCTGTGATGGAAGAAGAAGGATGACATCCCGCCCCACAACTTGATGCCCGATGGTGAAAGGTGACGTGCGGGATGAGCTGATGGAGCTCATGGGCACACTCACCGAAATATATCCGCTCACGCGATACATGCAGCCGTAGACGCATACCACACCTAGAGGTGCCGGTGATGATTTTATACCGATTTATCGGATATCGAAGTTATAACAGGTAAAAGAACTAATATTAATTGCTATTTCGGTAACTACTCTAGCAAACCATAAAGTTTTCAATGCCTGGGTCTGTCATTAAAAAAAATAAACAACTTCAAAAATACGTCACGACAATCGTGTGTGTTATTGTTTGGGCTGATGATTTCGGTGTTTATTTATTGAAAACATACCGTAAGTAGCGTTTTTTAAGTTTAGTATTACTGCATTTTATTTGAGATGTTTTTGTTGGTAGTACGGAGGTATTTAGCAATGCAGAATAATAATTTTTATTTATAAAAACTTGTATTTAAACTGAATGCTCTTCTAATTTGCGAAACCAAATAGCCGCCATTTTGCGGTAGGAGGAGCGCATCGCGTGAGCGGTTATTCTGTAGGAATATGTTCAATGATGACAAACGAAAGATTGAAATCTATCTCTAATAAATAACCTTAAATGACTTTAGTTGCTCACTTTACAAAGTACCAGAATACCGACAGTAGTTTGCAAAGATTGTTCAGGGGAACATGGTTAACGACTATTTTTAAAATATTTACGTACTATTTTAAAATTCGATTTTAATTTCAGTTTTAAAATTCAATTTTAAAACAGGACGTAAATATTTTAACAGTTGGTAAAATCTAAAACATGTGCCTCTGAAGAATCTGCAAATCTTGCTTACGCCCTTTCTATTTATTGAGCAACGACGATATCTAAATTCAATCGCGCTATATTTTTTTCGTTAACGTTATCGATAAAAATCACATCCCTATTTTCCATTACAACTCAGCGTTTGAAACTTTCTAAATTAAAATTTGTTTTATCATGAATTATTGTAGTGATATTGTTTTTATCGAATTTTATCGATAGCGTCCCAGCTCTATCCCCTCAGACGCCACTATCGATCCAGCATCCGAGTTGTATCACCTTTCTACTCGGTCGTTGACCTTGTGACCCTTTTTTTATTTCTGTCCCATCGCTATTTTATTAAACATTATTTGAAGTTATGTCGCAGATTGATATTGTACGGAGTTAAGTGAAAACTAAATGTTAGTTTTTATTTCGAAAAATATACTGTATATATTTAGAAATATACTGTATATATAAATATAAATATAACGGAGACAGAGCGGTGCTAGTCCAGTGGGAACAATGTTGCTGTTTATTTGAGAGATCGAAGATTCGAACAAGTCGTGCACATCAGAGCCTTAAATCGCAAAGATCTCAGTAGCACTACCACAGTTGACAAGTCCCATGTGCCCGTCAAAACCGGAACTCTATAATAAGTAAAGTGGCGTACAACGTTTCTTTTGTGCTGGTGGTTAGTGAATGGCGATCGCATACCGTTGTGATTATCTACCCTCCCTACTTTTGTGACTTTATTTTTAATATTAGTGCATTTTATCCTGCTTATAAAATTTTTTTTCGATGTTTTTGTTTGTACTGTGGTTGGCTGTTTTTTGTAGTTTATAAAAATTAGAACTATCTGGATTATGTAACAAATTTATGATGTACCAAAATTAAATGTGAAATTGTATGTAAATTTATGTGTCCTACGAATCAATTTCACTATATATTTTTCCCAATGTTATGTTAAAGCTACAATAATTAAAATTCAATTAAAACATACTACGACTTTAATGTCTAATTAAACACGACACACAACTGTCAAATATTTGACGTCTCTTTGCAAAATTCGTTTAAATTGTAGAATACATTGTCAATTAACCATTTATTCAAATAAGCCTTGAATTGATTATCATTTAAGTCTATAATGTTAATCGGAAGTCTATTAATCCTGATTGCCGACCACTTATAGAAATAATACACAACACTTAACACACAACATACAACACTTATGTAAATAAGTGTTGAGGTCAAAGAAGAGGACAAGACGGTTCTTATTACTTATGTTAACGGAGTGTACATTGGATATTTTAGTAAAAAGATTACTGCGGTTACGTACAAAGATATATATTTCTGTTAATGTCTTTTCTTTGTACAGAGTTCTGAGGGAATAGTACTTGTATAAATATTATACCAAGGATGCGAACTTAAGTCCTTCAACATATGTATTTTATATTAAGTAACAGTAGAGCTCCTTGTGAACGAGTTCGTCCAGGGAAGTACTGCCATCTTACCTTATTACTGCCACCAAGCAGTAATGTGAGCATTACTGCGTTCCGGTTTTGAAGGGTAAGGGTGCTGGTGAAATTACAGGCACATAGGACTTGTCAACTTATGTCTCAGGGTGACGGGCGCAGTGGCAGTGCCCCTCAGATCTTTGCGATTTTAAGCTCTGAGAGTCAGGCGCACGACTTGTTCGTCCCGTCATTTGATATTATAAAAACAAAAAAACAAAAAGTAACGTACTAGTTACATAAGTATAAAACGCGCACATCCCTATTATGTATCTAATATACACTTCGATCCATTATTTCGGGGCCACAGGAAAACACTATCAAATAAAATATTTATATATGAAAATTCAATTGGTTGCTAGACGTTGATGGATTCTGCAACAAGGTTCCCTGTATCGGGAAATTATTTTTTCACTCGACTACGGCGAATCGAAACAGGTGAATGGTGGAAATGTGTGTTTTTGGTTCAATTTCACATTGAATTAGTTTAAAATAAAGTATAACGTTTGACAACTTGCAATCTTTTAGGCATCTAATATTATATACATTTTTAGTAGCAGTAGATCTCCACAAGAAAGAATTTATCCAGAAAATAACTGCAACCATATTTATTCATCTTAACTTATTTATATTTATACTTTATATATTCTGCCGCCAAGCAGCAATGTAAGCATTTTTGCGTTCCAGTTTTGCAGAATAAATTTTGATAACAATAAGGTACTCCACGAGTAATTTGTGGATCGTAAGCACATTTTTACGCTGCATTCGATTCGCATTACTTCGGATATCGCTTGTTTTATTTTTATTTTATTACAAATATGAATAAAGAAATGCTAATTAAAAGTTTCCACATTATGAAAAAAGAGCATTGACTTACAAATAAACGGACGACGGGTCTAATACAAAAACCACGAAAAAAATGTCCCAAGTCAACCTATTTAAACGTAGTGACATGTAAAGGAATATGAAAAAGCTAAAACGTTGAATTTAAATTGTAATGTCATCCGCAGTACTGTCTAATTTTGCTTGCTTCGCTGTCAGTCGAACAAACGAAGACTAAAGCGTGAATGACGCTCTGTATACGATTTTAACGCCCTATAAGTTCGGACACTTTTTAGCGCGGACCCGACGTCCATATAATTGTAAGTCAATGAGAAAGTCTATCAGTCACTTGAAAAGAAGTTACAAGTCATAATAGTTTTTATATTCATAACGCTCTTACAGACAATATATAAGCGACTGTCGTCATTGACTTGGTTAAATGATTTTAATGATCTTGGTAGAAAACTATTCATTCTTACGAAACTTCCTAATTGTCCGAAACAATTACTGCCAAATAACCAATACTTGACCAAATGAAAAGACGCGTGATGCGAATGAAGCTTCATTCTTGATACTTGTCTATTAATTTTGTCGAATTTTACTTATTTGACAGTAATTGTTTCGGACGGACGTCAGACGGAGATCGAGAGTAGACCCCCTTATACGAATCGGACGTAGTGTTCATACGCTCTTTAGCATCCTCAATCAAGGATCAGGTTTTCAAAGCGGAAATCCTAAAAGGTGATCGGCTCGTGGAGGATTTCAATAGGAGTTCACTTACCTATACGTATTTTAAATTATTTCAATCCAATATTCCAATTACATTGTTATATTTTTAAGCAATGCCACTGAACAACACTACGCTTCATGATTGAATAATATTGATTTTTACATTTACATTTACATTTGTTTATTTGACAAATAAAACTGGCAACAGCCCACGGAGGCGGAGTGCAGAATCAGCTAGTCGTCGCATCAAACATGCACGGTATGGCAACGTTGTGCCGCTCTAATCCTGCAAATTTTCTCATACTAATCTTTTGTTTCACGTGTAGCGTTGTAAAGAAATTTCTCTTTCGCACTCCACTCAAGGGTTAGTAATGCTCTCTAATTGATGTTTGTCGCTCATTAATAAAAAAAAAGAAATGATAAATATAATAATAAATTAATAATTTTATTTTGGTGCGTTGGGTAGGAGTGACAGTTCACTGCACCAGCGCTCCTTAGGACCATAGCTATAGTAGCCAAATAGTTTGACCTACCGCCTATTAAGCAAAAGATTGTGGGTTCGTATGCGTATATTTAATTTGAAATTTACTCGGTGAAGGAAACCATCGTGAGAAAACTGCAAGTCGAAGTAGGTTCACAAGCCACATTGGGCCTGCATGGCGGACTACGTCCTTAACCCTCGCTTGAAAGGAGACCAGTGCCATGAGACGTATAAACGGGTTGATACCACAGAGATATATCGGGCATGTGGCAGTCCCGGCGATTCACTTGTGCGTAATGTTTCCTGTTGTTCCGCCCTTGCTTAAACTGAGTACATGCATAGACACAACCAGTCAACCAAAATATTACATAATGAGCTCGCTTTGTAGTAAGCAACAGAGGATGCCTCAACCACATCATTACAAGTATTCACCAGAGCCTCGAAAACGACCGCACCAAAATCTATTGGGACCGATCCTTTATCACAGACAGGGCTATTCTTGCGTATAAGCCTGAAATATGATACTGTATTGGTCGCAGACCAAAATATGTGTTTGGTCGCAGTCGAGGCCATGTCTTGTGGACGTTATCATGCCAAACGCTGATGTGAAAACCAAAACCAAGAAACGAAATTACCGACATTCGAGATGTGATGTCCGCTAAAGTAATCTCATTTATTTTGTCCTCAAATGGGTTAATTTTAGCCAATCTCGTTAACTATAAAGGGTTTTCCATCAAGGGTGGTTAGATTTTGATGGTTCATAGCGGCCATGTTGTTGAGGCTGTTTTTGTCTAATCTGTTGTTTATTTTTCAGTCACTAAAGACATCGTGGCAAGTTACAGTGTCGAGCAATACGTGCAATTGATAAAAATTTATTATCAAAATGGCTGTTATATTGTAGCAACGTTAAAATATAATATGTTAGTTTTAATTAATTTTTTATTGAATTGATATTCAATGATTTTTTGTGAAATCACTCCACTAGTTTGTTATAATTATTAATACAAAGATCGAACACTCAGAAAAAACACTCAGAAATAATTCCTTCGATCCGATCGGATTCGAACCGACGTCTTCTTGCATACCGTGCCAGACGCTATACCAACTAAGCCACGGAACGAACCAACGGACCTCACGAATCTTTCTGTGCTTGCGTCGTGTCTTTGTACTTGGTCTTTCAACGACTTTTTAAAAACAAAATAGATAACTCCTTTTCGACAAATGCCACGCGAGAAAGTAGTGAAAAAAAGGCAAAAAGTTCCCGATATCAGGGATAGATGGAGTGTTTCTCAAAAAATAATTTGTGCTTGAGTTAGGTACAGGGTCAAGAGCACGTGAAGCTTGACACTTAAGATTTAAATCCAACTCTATGCCGCTTACGATAAGAACGGTCCAAAGTTCAAAGTGTTAAGCTTGACGTGTTCTTGACTGTACCAGAGCATGGTAAGTATTAAGTCAGTTTTTTTGTTATGGCTTTTGACCATACCTTGTAAAAATATTTTCTTCTCAAATTCTTCTTGTCACAAACCCACGGCATCATTGAGTATCTATTAACTCTGTTTAAAGCTTCTGTAGTTTATTTTGATATAATAGCACTGAATATATTTTATTCAATTATGTAAAATATAATCTCTACAACTTCAAACTGGAATATCATTAATTTCAGACTTCTCAGAATAACAAACCTTTTTCAGAAATTATAATTCTCTATATTTTCATGTGTTTTTCATAAACAGACGCGTACAAATTATGTCAACAAAAATTTATATAGGAATTCGCCAATGTTCTTTCACATGTACATAATTTATTTTGTTTTGTGGTTATGAGAATAATTTTTATGATTTTCTTGTAATAAAAGCACTTTTGACGTATAGTCACATGTACTTTACAGGGGTACAGTATAACTATAACGAATAATATTCCTATACATAGGTACCCATACACTAGGGGAAGGTACTTTAAATATTGTAGACAGGATATTTTGATTCATGGAGACATTTTCTTTTATTTTCTTTTTAAGCGACTGATTACTGTGGTTCTCTAAATCGCAAAGATCTGGGGACATTGCTATTGCGTCTGTCCGTGTACTTTCACCAGCAGAATCATATTTGTTCCGAATCCAAGACTATATGCAGATCTAGAAAACGTGGACCGACTTCGGATGTCACTTGTGCACTAAGTTCGATCCGAGAAAATACAAATATCGCTTGTACACCTAGAGATAAAATGATCTCTGTGACATTTCGGACCGTCATTTCTCGGATTCGGAACTGGAGGTCTATTCTCGATCTCCGTCCGACAACGGTCCGAAACAATTACTGCCAAATAAGTAATACTTGACCAAATGAAAAGACGTGAGATGCGAATGAAGCTTCATACTGGATACTTGCCTTTTAATTTTGTCGAATATTACTTATTTGACTAGATTAGATTTACGTTTATTTGCCAGAATACAGTAAATATACAGGTCTTAAATTAAATTGGTACAATGTATTCAACCTGCAAGCAGGTGTGCAAATATATTGGAATTTACTGGTAGAGGTAATTGAAGTTAATTAAAATGTCAAATATTTCTAAATTTAAAGTATTCCTTATTACTATAGAAGCAATGTGTCATAAGCCATCTTGTCAATTGTAGTTTAAAATTATGTCCGTGTAGTAATTTAATGTCACTTGGTAAATTATTAAAAATCTTAATGCACATGTTGTAGCAGTTATTTGTATAAATTATTTTATGGCAACGAGGTTGATATAATTGATTCATAATTTTAGGCCGTGTTTGTCTTTGAAATATTTCGCCACGTATTTTAAAATGTTTAGGATTAGTCTTAACAAACACACAGACGTCTCTGATATACATACAGGGGAGAGGTAAGATGTTTAGTTTTTTAAATAGGGGCTTGCATGTGTCATCTGCTTTAGCGCCACAAATTGCGCGAATGCATTTTTTTTTGTATTATAAAAACCCTACCTACATCTACGGAGTTCCCCCACAGTATAAGCCCATAACTTAATACAGAGGAGACAGTGATTGTTTCGGACGGATTTCGGTCGGAGATTAAGAGTAGACCCCCTGACACGGACTATGACTACTGGAACGGGTGAATCTGCCACGCAGAGGTCCCGGGGTCGATTCTCGGGCCGGGAGAAATATTTGTATAAAAAAAATGTAGATATTTCTCCCGTGAGTATGAGTGTGTGTGTTAAAAGAAAAGGACGGAGTGCGCAAACTCTCTAAGTCTTCAAAATTAAAACACAATAAAGCTCATATTACTGCTTGGCGGCAGAAATAGGTAAGGTGGCAGTACTTCCTGGACGAACCCTTCCACAACTAGAATATTTATTTTTAAAAGTAACACATACTTTTCTCCAAAGGCTTTTAAAAAGTTGCTTGGTTCATCTGGGAATCGAACCGATTAAATCGACACCTCCAAAGAACACTACTCCAACTCAATTTTTGAACCTGTCTTGTTTTTATTTGGTTTTTTTGTTTCTTTGTTTTTTTTTCACAAAATTCGTTGATTTTGTTTCGGGTTTGTTTTTAATTTCTTTATTTTTTGTTTCACAAAATTTGGGGAGCTGATAATAGTAAATAAATACTTATGGCAGTTTACAAAACAGAAAATTACCAAAAAATAAAGTTGGTGTAGTGTTCATTGTAGGTATCGAAATGTGTCTGTATTTTAAATTTGTTTTTATTACAAAAATCATCGCCACGTAGATACTTATAGTCTATATTATCAGAGATACCGCTATTAGTATTAATTTTGAAGGTAATCTCCATGAGAAGCTGCGCATTATGGGACTGCATTAGCTGATAAAGTGCGTATCATTTCGTAGATTGAGAAGAATACTTATTCTCCATTACTTTCCAAAAGGGCAATGAAAATATAATAAAAAATCTCTCCGACTCTGTAGTTTTTACGTTTTATGTCTCTCCAGGGGCAGGGCGTTATTTCGTATAGTACAAAGAAAATAGAATGAGGGTAGATGAATTATTTATGTGTCTGTGTCGTTTTATTATTGTTTTTCTATTAATTTTAGTAATTGAAAAGTTTGCTATTTATAGTTTGTTTATTGTTCTATGGTACACCATTGTGGCATAAATACTCTCGCTTAATATTTGTAGTTAAAAAACGCTTCATAGTTAAAATAACCTGAAAACATTTGAGGATACTTAAAACGAGTTTTGAGCTAATATCGCCATCCAGTTCGGTAAACGTTGAACGCATTTTGCATATATCAGAAAAAGGCTAATAAGGTTTAATGTCGTGAAAAATTAGCATTTTTCTTTTAGTCAAAATGCTTGCGATTAAATAATAGAACAGTTAAAAATGCTTTTTGATAAAAATGGATTACATAGCGGTATATACATTTATGTCAGGGTTGACTTTGTTTCTGGTAGTATTTGTGTATCTTTTTTACCATGAACAAGAAAGCTTGAAACAAAAATATTCAAATTTTTTTTTTATTTGTTTTTTTTTTTCATATAACAGAATCGGAGGAGTACCATGTGATCATATTATTAAAAATGCTTTTATAACATGAATGAGATCAAAATAAAGCGAAGTATACATGAAACTGTTGTAACCTAAAGGTTTGACCTATCATCTCTCAAGATGAGCCTGTAGGTTGGATTCCAAAGTCAAAGAATCATTAATTCCATAGGTAAAATAAATGTACACTTCATATTTTAACCTACTGCTCGTTCACTACGCTGACTTCTCTGAAAAGAACGAGCAAGAAACTCTAGGGATAAGCTCTTTTCAAAATAAACTTAAATGCTATGGAATACACTTTGAGGGTCATATTCTAGAACTCGACTCAATGCTCAAGTCAGGAGTATGGTTTAAAGCACTCGAAATCATACTCAAGTCCCTGCCATTAGGGTCGTATTTCCAGTGCTTGTGTTTCCACTGCAATCCTGAGCATTGAGTAGAGTTCTAGAATACGGCCCTGAGTCATATTTGTGTGGAATCCAGACCCATGTCGTCTTCCATACATCTTTATCTAACACGTAGTCTTCAATTTGAGAATATGACTTTTTAATTAAAATACTGTTAACGTAAGTATTAAACTTAGGAAATGGTAAATTTAAAAAAAGCTCCTGAATCTTATTAAACGAAAACGTAGTACCATGCATTTGGACTTAGTTCTAAGGTTAATATTATGGATTCTTTAATGAAATTATGTATATTTAATCCTAGCACCTCATGAGTTTTTCGGAATTTATGTGTGAAGTTTAATTTGAAATTATATATAGTCGAAGAAGGTTTACAGCCCTCGGAAGATATGTGAAGTCCCCAATTCGGAGAGAGGAGTGGCTTTGTACGTGCGTATATCAGATTGTAAATTTACTAATCGATTATTTCGAAATGTTTCTTACAATATTGATTATAATCGTCTTCGCTGGAACCCTTCAGATATTTCACAAAATCCCCAAAAGATTCATCTTCCAGAACCCTATACACTTGCCGGCACGTGTGTAGTAATGGCGATTGCCCTTTTTTCTGCCGCAAAGTGTAATAAAAATCAATCAAGCCCGCCCCGTAACGTTTGCTTAAAGTAATTGGTACAAAAAGCCTTTTCGAACTTTGTTGGCTTGGTGGTTAAGAATATGCGGGAAAAGTCCCGGGTTTGATAATCGATTTTATTTAAGGTGTGTCACGTGTCTGTTCTCAAAGAGCCTTTGTTTCATGGGTAAATAAATTACATTTAATGTCGTTTAATGTCGATTAAATGTTTATTTCATCCTATTATACCCAAGATGCTGCGAGAGGTCATTGAAATTAAAAAACATCCTAATTTCAACAGGGAAGATGGTTTCTCCGTACCACCAGTTTGGGATCCAGTATTTCCTCTAATGAAAAATCCCAAACAGACACAAGACTGCAGTACTAATTAATATGTTTTAGTTTATTTTAATTTCTATTTATAATTAATAATAAATTGAACTTAATAAAAATTCATTCAATAAAATAATTTGTAAAACGTAATGTAGCGTAAATTGGAATGTCTCTTTGTAAAATTAAACATAAGATAATTAATAACTTTTGTAACTATGGTGAAAAAAAAGGGTGGTTTGCATTAATATTAGACATAACTGGTTGATGACTGTACAACCTCAGTCAACCGTGACCATGGGATCTGTAAAGGGCCCGAAACGTCGGTTTGTTTGAAAAAACAAATATACGCGATTGAAATCCGGAAAAATAGTTTCATTTCCTATTTGTAACAATCGCGAAAATCTAAGAACTCGATCGATTAAAGTGTATTATAAAGACGTAAGGAAGATTCCGCTAACAAAAAGTAGTGAGAAATTCTTGAGTCTTTTCTTGTTTTTGTAGCTCTTTTCACCTCCCCGATATTTACTCTTTAATCTTTATAATTTATTTTAATATTGATAACGAATTTTTTTATATTATTTCACTTAAATTTATCTATATTAGTGTCATAAATACATACATCATATATTATTTATATAATTCTTGGGGTTGTTCTTTGTAATTTTTCGAAGTGGAGCCTGTTTCCGTTGTTTTTAAATATTTACGTTGTGTTTTAAATTCAATTTTAATGCTTGAACTTAATTGAATTTTGAAACAGGACGTAAATATTTTAAAATAGTTGTTAAAACCTAAAAAATTTTTCGAAATAGCGTTTTTTACTTCGACTTTATAAAACATCGACGACTTGTTCATATTTATAATAATATTCATATTAAAAAAGGTAAAATGGCTTAAAAACTACTTGAGCCGGAGTTAACGCGTAACATATATATACAAAAAAACAATACAGACAAATTGTAAACAAATTGTATTTTTCTCTTACCCCACTTGACCTTACCATAGATGGAGATAACCCGGAAGAGCTAAACGGGTTACTACTATAGATTCTTGTCGTCCAAGTACGCAGACGCTGTTTAATAACCTTTTGTACAAAAGTTTTTGTTTCATAATAGCTTTAAACTCCGTAAATGTAAAATTTTGAATAGCAACAGGGGTCTTATTATAAAAGCCTACACATTGCCCCTTAAATAAATTTGTAACTTTGTTAACTGCTATAGTGTTACAGCAGTGTAATATAAATGTAATCAATTTCAAATTTAGTGACATCGTATTTATCATATTCCATTAAAATTAGTGTTGCGACGTTTTGTATATTCGTCGTCTGGTCGAATGTTCAAAACGTGTGTGGCCGAATAGCTGCGTATTGTATATGCGGCCACTTACGAAAATTGACACTTATTTATCTCCTTCTTTTTAACCGACTTCAAAAAAAGAGGAGCTTCTCAACTCGACTTTATTTTATTTGTGTGTCTGTGTTACGCTATCACTCCAGCATAAAAGAACCGATTTTTATGATTCTTTTTTTTGTTGCAAATATTCCACCTTTGAGGGTTTGCCACCCTCAAAGGTGGAATATTTGCAACAAAAAAACTAGGGGATGAATCTGGTATCGCGCACTTTCCAGTAATCGATTGTTAACTTTTTAGGTTCAGCAGTAACTAAAGTTTGAAGTCGGTTTCTATTTTTATTTTTACTGCAGACGGCCCGACATTCCCGGACTGGGAAAAATATTTGCATGGCCTACATTTACTTATCTCGTGTCATTTGCGGTTGTCCAAGTGTGGCCATGGAACCCGCAATACAGGGATTTCCTAGCCATAAGTCCGCGCGTTATATCGATAAAAAAATTAACCTGTCAGGCGTGTCAGGTGAAGATACACTGTGTCCTAACATTTCTTTTTTAATGGTGGACGAAAAACATAGCTTTGCTTTAGAGATACCATTTGGCGTTAGACGCTACAGTGCCAACATCACTAGAGACACGTTGTGTCTCCCGGTTTAAAAAGTTTCCTATACCAAGTCAAATTACATGATTCTACCTGCTCCATTATCATATAGAAAAATATATGCGAGGCATATTGACTTTGACATGATATTAGTGACCGAAGTGACTTCTGTGGTTACAGAAATAATGTTTGATCGAAAATCATAACCTCGAAAGTAATTTTGAGAGGATAATCTTTTAAACTTAACTTAACCTAACCTAATCGAAGGCAATCGTGTCTTTGCGATAAACATCCGTGAAAGAACAACGGTTTCGTTATAATTCGGTTTTCGGTGTAATGAAAATTCGAACAAACGTTGGTTTGGACAAAAAAATTTTCCACTTTGTGTGATAGGTTACCGAATTTTGTTTTCAGGAATATAGACTGTCACGATATTTTACTACTCATTTAATATTTTTGTGTAAAATTAAAAAAACCAGCACGCTCAGGAAATCCTTACCAGATACTCTGCCAATTAAGCCACGGAAAGAAACAAAAGACCTTACGAATTTTTCTATGTGCTTCTTGCAGAACTTTCTTTTTGGTTTTCTAACGTCTTTTACGCCGTAGCGCCATCTGTATTCGATCTTTGTATAATAATTATAACAAACTAGTGGAGTAATTTCCTAAAACATCCTGACATTGAAAAAAAAACTAAATTGTAATATTAGTGGTTTTTAATTTTTATAGACAATGTATTAACATTTCCTCTATAAAGTATCAAGACATCTTGTTCACGTAGTCGCCTAAATATCAGTTGTTTCTACATTCGGTTAGTGATCCAGGCGTTTGATCTAAGTATATATAATCATTATTGTTACAAAGACCGAAATAACATAAAGAAAAATTGTTTCTGTATGACTGGTCTCGAACCAGCGTCTGTTGCCACACCAGAGCATGTTGATTATGTGGTTTTCTAAGACTGACTTACAAGTAGACGGTATTGCATTTTTTACAAAAGAGCAGTAAAAAGGAGACAAGATGAATTTTATCACTTTCCAAAAGAACAATAATGTCATAATTGAGTTTTCTTCAAATTTGATATACATACATTCATTCTTTAAACGATTAAATAAATTTACACAGTCTATAGATGTTCTCAGTGTTAAATAAAAATGTTTCCTTCTAGGTATAAAGTTTTGGCGCCCAACGTGGGACCGTTGATGTATAAAAAGGACATGAGATAAATTGTATCAACATCCAAAACGTCGTACATATCTTAAACGACTAAATAACACAGTCTATAGTAAAGTTGTTTTCAGTGTTAAACAAAAAGATTTTCTTCTAGGTATAAAATTTAGGCGCCCAGTATGGGACCATTGACGTATAAAAAGGAGATGAGATGAATTGTAT
Organism: Hyposmocoma kahamanoa; assembly: GCF_003589595.1. Taxonomy (NCBI): domain Eukaryota; kingdom Metazoa; phylum Arthropoda; class Insecta; order Lepidoptera; family Cosmopterigidae; genus Hyposmocoma; species Hyposmocoma kahamanoa. The sequence goes on along the minus strand of NW_020654175.1, from coordinate 306,057 downwards.
CAACATCCAAAGCGTCTTAGCAACGTTTCCTTCAACTTTGATATACTTACATATATACCTTAAACGAATAAATAAATGTACCATAATTCTTATCAGTGTTAAATAAAAATGTGAATCTCTATGTATAGAATTTTGGCGCCAACGTGGGACCGTTGGAAATAAATATTCTGAATGCGAATAATATCTGCAATTGCAAGGCCGTAGGATAAACACAGTAAGTTGTAAAAAGCAATACAAAATCAATTGTGACAGACAGAGGCGGACGCACGACGATGTAAGTCCAGATTGCCGATGTTTCTATCGTATATAAAGAAAACCAGATCATTGAAATAAAATTTTCGTACCTCATGACATTTTTACGTAAAAGTGTTAAATGACATCTCGTTTATAACCGCACCGTTATTTAAGAATCGTGCGGGAAAATCTATATCTCAGACTGAAAACACTTAACCCCTTCCTTTTTACTCCGTAGTAGCCGAGTAAAAACATTAATAATTCCTTTTACGACAATAAGGATTATAATAAAACATTACGAATGATTTATGAAAGGTAGCCATTACTTTAATATTAATTATTTTAAATAACTCTCCCCTCAAGGTAACAAGTGACAAACACCCTACAGACGATTGTAAGCCTTAACCCGTGGGCATAACATGTCTTTCAGATTAAAAATATACGTAACAAAAGACGTTAAATCCCGCTTCTGATCCTTAAAGATCAATATAACGACGTATATTTTTTTAAAACAGTCTCACTTACCTTTCACCGCCGTCATTTAACACTGCACTAAAAAAATTACTTAAAAATAAACAAAAAATAAAAAGACCTACGTTCGTTTACAAAAAATAAATTTAATGAAACAAAAATTATACTCAACAAAACATAACATATAAAAGGTACAGACGGCGAAACATTTCGGAGTGTAAATTACAGAACACGAGACATGGTCTCGTGGCAAACGGTACTGGCTCTCTAAAGATATGGAGCCGGGGGAAGTCTTTATATACCATTGCGCGGGTAGGAGGGGGACGCGGCAGCCATTTTGTACGGTTGCCGTAGCAACGAGGAGATGGCCTATTACTGGAGGGTGGCAAGATTAGGCGTACCGATAGCAACGTAAGGCCGTAAATGGTTTTTTCTTCGCTTTCTTTCAATCGCATTTGAAATGAATGGATGGAAAAGCAAAAGCGGAAGTATTTGGGTATTTGGAAGCTGTGTTTGCAATCAGAAGTGAAAAATTCTTTTAGAGAAGTCTTGCTACCATACCTATTTGTGCCGCCAAGTAGTAAACAACTTTTAAAGGTTATGGCATTGACTTACAATTATATGGACGTCGGGTCCGCGTTAAAAAGTGTCCGAACTTATAGGGCGTTAAAATCGTATACAGAGCGTCATTCACGCTTTAGTCTTCGTTTGTTCGACTGACAGCGAAGCAAGCAAAATTAGACAGTACTGCGATGACATTACAATTTAAATTCAACGTTTTAGCTTTTTCATATTCCTTTACATGTCACTACGTTTAAATAGGTTGACTTGGGACATTGTTTTCGTGGTTTTTGGATTAGACCCGTCGTCCATTTATTTGTAAGTCAATGGGTTATGGGATGCTACTTGTCATCTTTATGTCACAGGGTGATGCGTGTCATGGCAGAGTTCTTCAGATCTTTGCGATTTAAAGTTGGCACTGCAACTGGCTGCCCGGTGGTTTGGCACGACTTGAGCGACCCATCACTTGATATAATAATTGTTTTCATTGCAAAAAAAACTGACTTCAAAAGTTTGCTTATCGATTTTTTTCGATTTCCATTGGATCCGCTCATCAGATGTCAGAATCAATTCTTGATGACAATGGGATTGTTACAGACTCCTTTGTACATTTTGTATTTTCGTTTCTGGTTGTCATGGTGACGGCAATTTGTCGATTACACGTGTTGTGTCAAGTGAAAAGTCGACATTTATTTGCGGAAAATAATTGGTAATTTGTGATAGCTTAAACGAACCCGGAAGAGTATCAGAGACCACCTAGAGACCACCTTTCAATCTAAAAAGTAATTTTTTAAATCGGTGCACAGTTGATGAAGAAATTTGTGAATACACGGACATGCCAATAAAATTTAATAGAAATAGAAATAGAAACCATTTATTGTAACGCCACATTATAAAAAAAAAACACAAAAACAAAGACTAATATAACTAAAACAGAAATAACACAAAGAACAGCGTAAAAACATTTCAACAAGTTGCATAATACTATACTGACATGTGTGCGGCTGTGGCGTGTACAAAAGGATCTCATTCAGCTAAAGTCACAACCAAGGCTAGGTTGTGACGCTGGTTTTCAATGGGCCCTAGCCGAGTGAGTGAGAGTGACAGACGTATGCGTCCCGGAACAGATAATAAAATAAAATAAACTACGTAAATACTTAATCATGAGTGTGTATAGTGTTATTGCAGTGTGTACTCTTATATCGAATAAATACTTACATAATCTTTGCAATATATACATACAGGTATAAGTGTGTAAATTTGAGGATTTGCTTTGATTTTCATGGGATCCCCTCATCCGATTCTGACTTGGCGATAATGTGACCACCATGAGAGAGGGTGCACTCACTTCAAACAGAAAAAGAATTTTCTTTTCTTTTTTTTCTTTGGAGAACGTAACATCTCGAATTCGTCGTTGTTCAGCTATTAAGCGCTAGATGGCAGCAGATTGATTGAAATTTCAATATAAAATAAAAAAAATGTGTTTTATATGTATTGATGGTATAAACTTTCAACGATATGCCAACAGGGTAAAGTTTAAAACAGGTTCTGCTAGTAATCGAGGGTTAAGGCAATTCCATAGTGTCTTTCTCCCGTGGTTTTTATAGACACCATTTACCACGCCGTGGGCCACAACTAGAAATGTTCGTACGTTTAATTTTGGTATGCAATATGATCACTTATACAATACAATGAAAATTGACCCAAGTAACTATCACCGCGTATAAATTATGGACTGATTTGTTATACCCCTGTGCCCAAACGATAGTATAAAAAAGAACACCAAGCTTAGTATAATTTTCCTTCAATTAGTTTGTACGTCTCATGTTTGACTGGACATTGTGAAACTATACTTATTTCGTACATGTCAACTTCTATACAATTTGTGTTTTCACAAATAGTTTATAAGCAAGGTGCAATACTATATTATAATTTATTATATACTATAGTATATTTTATACTATATTATAATTAGAAGGATTTTTTTCTAAGTGTTGGATCTTTGTATTAATAATTATAAAAAATTAGTGGAGTAATTTCCCAAAAAATAATTGAATATCAATTCAATACAGACATTTTAATTACGGATAATTGAGACATTTCTAGCTAGGGCTGGTAGCTGTCAAGATACCTAACTGGGTGACGAAATACTTTCATAAATTTCTCATAGATGGCGCTACGGCTAAAAAGTCGTTGAAAACCAAATGCAAAGATAGGACAAAAAACAAGCACATAGAAAAGTTCGTAAGTTCCGCTGGTTCGTTCCGTGGTTTAGTTGGCATAGCGTCTGCCACGGCTTGCTAGAAGACATCGGTTCGTATCCGGCCGAATTTTTTCTAAGTGTTCAATCTTTATATTAATAATTATAACAAACTAGCGGAGTACTTTCTACTAAAAAAAATATTGAAGACAAATCTAAAGTGCATTACAATTTGATATTAAAACAAACTCATGAAATGCGTCTAAGTTTTATTTACACAGGACTATACATTAGTCAGGTTTCCCTGATATTCTAATAACGTCCGCAATGATTACATATAAAATTATAATTTAGTTAGATTGCTACTTAACAATAAGGCGTCTAGTTGTACATTTACTTACCCTGTGACATTTACATTACTGTGCTGTGCTATCATTGTAATTTTTGACGTGTAATAAAGAATGCTTCATTAATTCATTCATTCGTCATTTGCTTAAAGCACAAATACACGGTCTTATTTTGACTCTCGTCTCAGTGTACTAGTGTATAATGATCTGTAGTTACAACACGTATCATCAACAACTAATCCGACCTATTACGATTGGCGCTCAACACGGGACTCCTATATGTATAATTGTCCCGCATTGGGCGCCAGTTTTTAGAATGAACTCCGACGACCTTTTCATTATAGTTATTAGCGGTTTTCAATTACAAACAATGATACATATATTTGTTATGTTATGTATCCCAAGCAGCACACCCATATATAAATATATACTATAAGATATCTAATAGAATTTAATTCGATTGAATATTTTAAGAGTTCAAATTCCCTCAAGATATCTCGAAGAAGGTTTCTATATAATTTAAAGTAAAAGTGGGCACAACTTTATTAGCGGATCACAAGAGTGCTTTGAGATTCTATCTGTAGGTAGTGTTAAGAGTGATTCTTATCTTTTTTCTCAAGTAACCCTTCTAGCATGCTAGAAGACCATTTGTAGAATGTAGACAGTTTTTATTTAGTCTTGTACACAGTTTTTAGATAATTTATAGTCTATGATAGTTTTCTTGGGAATGCTATTTTAAAACCAAAATACTAAAGCGTTACAAACATAAGACGCAATTCTCTTAATACTAATAGATTTTAAGTTTAATGGCTTACAAAATATAAAATATCAAAATTGCAACAAGGTGAAATTAGATATAATATTTCTGACTCTTTCGCGCAATGTTTAATCGGTTGGAAAGCGCGAATTGACGTGCGACTCTAAATACATTGTGAAAAGTGTTGTAAAAACTGTCATAAAAGTAATGCGTTCGCTAAATTTTAAATATTTATGTATAAAATATAAACTTAATAAAAATGCAGTTATCGATTTTCGGTTTTAATTATTTACTTATAGAAAACTTAAATATCCAAAATAACTCACAAAACAAACCATTTCCAAGAAATTCTAGGCTTCTTCAAGCTAATTTCAACTTAGATTTACTTATTAAAAAGGAAAGAAATTTTTCTCGGCTACTCGGCTACATTGTCATTCTTTAAAAATAAAAATGGCGATAAGAATTTATAGCTTTTTTAAAACACTGTTGGAGCATTTTGTCTATAGCTTTATCTATAGAAAAACTTTAGAATACGAAAAGATTATTTTTACTTGCTTTAGTGTAGTTGATCTTGTAGAAGAATATTCACTCCTATGAAGCTTTTATGATTGTCTTCAAAACGCGATGTTTCTAAGCGATTTTTTCTTTTGACAGTATTACAAAACCTTTATAAAAGTATAGTGAGCGTATTATGGAATAAAAAACTTTTCAAAACACTAGGTCAAAAAAAAAAACAATTTTAAAAATCCGATTTGTCGCAAAAAACGTTATTCTGTATAATTATATGGAATGTGTTATATATGACTAGAAAGGTGGATAAACTCCCTACCATATAAATATAAGGAATATTTTAATGACATACCTAACTTATGTTGGAAGAAATAAAATTTTCATTACAAAGTTGATGTTATTTCTTCAAGCCAACCACATTTCACACAATGATTTCACTGTATTCTATTGAGACGGCACAATACACATACACAACATTGAAGTACAGTAGTTTACGCGCTCATTTCAATTGTTTTTATCATTTCAGGACACGGAATTACTTCACAATGTTTATTTATTTGTCAACAAACAGCCATGACCGGCTCGCGCGCGAATTATGACTATTGTATCCAGTGTTGCCAATTTGTGGGGAATTCCTCAAATTGTGGGGAATTTAAACTAGATTGGGGATTTTGTGGGGATTGGCGCTATGTGAGGAAAATGTGGGGATTCTAACATTTTACCATTTTGTTTAATCTATCAATTGTTGGTGCATCACTAGTTTGATCGTTGCGGTTAGAAACACTGTGATGGACTATATCGAGGTGTTTTTCAACATCGCACATCCCTCGTATTATTAACAAGCAGCTTAAATAGAATTATTATTAGAGCACTTGGTTCTGAATTGTAAAATTACCAGTCGGTGCGTGTTAAGTTCGCGATTCTTTCTCCCGCTTAGGCCGGTCCCCGGTATAAAGCAAAACGAAATCAACTATTGATAAACAAAGCCGAGCAGTTGGTACTTCCACACCATAACTTACCACTCGTCAACTTTAAATATTAAATATAAGTAGGTCGAAACTCATCGATTATTTCTAACATTAACATAGTGTCACCAAATGCACAACAAATAATCAATTTACTTAATTTTGTAAGGGAAAGAAAATTGATTTTTTTTCAAAGACTGTTTACAGATTAATGTTGAATCTAATTAAAATAAATAAACGATTTAAGGTCATCTAATTTTATAATTAGTTTTATATTTTACATTCTGTTTACATTCACAGCAAACGTAATAGATTATTACATTTTGAGTTTCTTAATTCTTTATTATATTTTGAAGCGATATATTTCTAATAAATAATGAAAACTCGAGATTTGGGGAATTTGTGGGGAATATGAACTTTACTCTTCCCAAATTTGGGGATTTTAACCGTGATTTCTGGGGATTTTGAACAATTGGCATTGGCAACGCTGATTGTATCGAATGATGTGACTTAATATCCAAGGTTTACCATCTCCACCAGATTTTTTAATATTCTTTACTTTATCCATTTTGCATGAACTCTTACAACGTCCAATAGAGTAAAAACCCTAATTGTAGTATTTTTTAAATAAAATCTATTGAAGACGCGATATAACGTGTTTGTCATAAGCACAAACACTACAGAATGTCTATAAATTAAATATATCTAGAATAAACTTAAGAACACTAGTTTTTAGAGTATTAGTAGACTTTACTCTTCTACACTTGAACTTCTACAGATGAACTTAAAATAATGACTATAAGAGTAAACCTCAAGAGAGATTACACTTAATTAAGTTGTTTGGTATTAAGAAGGTTTTAAAATTTTGACTTGAGTGAAATAAGTCTATAAAAACAATTTCTTTTTTGTAAAACCATTTATAGAGAACTATTATCTAAATGTATACCATATTAAGACTGTTTATAGATATAACAGTTTTAAGGCATATTAAGTGTGATCCTTGGGATATTAAATAAAAAATGGTTTATCTATTAAAATATAACAGGTAGTAACCAATGTGGAGATTATAGGGATTGAAACCACAACATATAACGCAAGAATTGGTGGACTTCCAAACTTTATGTCCTGAAGGTGGGTAAAGCTCAATTACCAGCAGGCGCACGACTCGTTCATCTCGTTATTTGATATCATCAACTCCTGTTTACCTCAATGATTCGCCATTTCAGAGTCGCGCAGCTTAGGTACCTTGAGCATATTGTGAACGAAGAACTGAAAGATGACTGCGATATGGAAAGGAAATGCAGGGCGCTGTCTGTCAGGAGGAATATGCTGGCTTGGAGATTTGCTGGTTGTACACTTGATGTCACGGTCACGCTTTTCAAGGCATACTGCCAAACCTTCTACACCAGCAATCTATAGACTAGTTGCGTACAACAACCTCTTCCGGTTGATGGTGGGGCTTCCTCGTCACTGCAGTGTATCAGGCATGTTTGTTGTTGCCTCATTAATACACAGGGCGCAGGGACAGTCTCTCTACTCGGCAGGTTTAACAAGCTGCATGCTATTCGTGACCTCGGTGACCCGGTGTCTTTTTAGTAGCAGTAGAGTTTCTGTCGGATTGCGGATCACCTCGGCCTTCACCTGAGGCCAAGGCAAAGGTCAATTTCGATTAAAGGGATGCGTTCTTGCCCTGTAGCGAAGTTAGTAGCGGGAGAGCTCCTTGTGGAAAGCCAAGCAGTAATGTCAGCATTACTGTGTTCCGGTTTTGAAGAGTGCTGGTGAAATTACAGGCACATGGGACTTGTCAACTTATGTCTCAGGGTGACGGGCGCAATCGTAGTGCCCTTCAGATCTTTGCGATTTAAAGCTCTGAGTGGCACTGCAACTGTTATGGACAAGCGTGTAGCTTAATATTAGGCGCACGACTTGTTCGTCACTTGATATTGTATATAAAAAAAACTGAGCCGACGGTAGGTACTTCCAGCTGTTAATTATTGTTATAACAACGTAGTTATTACGGCTTTGTTTATTAACAATCTAAGGACCATTCAGTTGTCTGAAAATAAAGATATTTTATTTCATTTTATTATATCATAAAAAAATCCGAATCACGTTACATTTACTCAAATATTTTATATGCCCGTACAAATATACATAATTCTAAAAAATCTTGTATATTTTCAAATTGAAAAGTCATATTACAAAATTGAAGAGCATGTGGTAGATAAAGATGTATATAAGAGAATTTTGACTGGATTCCACACAATTATGATTCAAAGTGTATTCCATAGCATTTAAGTTTATTTAAGAAGAGCAATCCCTAGAGTTTCTTGCTCGTTCTTCTCAGAGAGGTCAGCGTGGTGAACGAGCAGTAGCTTAAAAATAACGTTAAATAAGTCTAAAAATTCTACCTATGGAATAAATTATTATTTTACTTTGACTATTGAATATATTCTGAAATGTTTATAATAATACAATTCTATATACTAAAGACTGTTCTGCGAACCCTCCTTAACTCCGCGTCCGCTTCAACCCTCCCTAACGCACACAATGACACAAATACACAGACGCCCCCAGCATCCCTCCGAAACCTCTCAACTCGCACATACTCACCGATCAACATAACAATACAACTCACTTACTTCATTTTCAGCTTTATGTCAAAGAGCATAAAGACTGTAACAGAAATAGGGGTAAAATTGTATGCAATGTAGAGTCGATGTTGCGTTTTCCAACTAAAAGCACTGTTGGTTCTGTGTTGGTACAGCAGCCACAGTATAGGACAGATCAGTAATTGTACTTGATATTAGTTGATATTTCTACGTTTTCCCGCTAGGGGCGCCACTAAATCCTTGAGCACAAAAAATTTAAACCGACAAACAGTCAGCGTCCCATCTGGTGGTTATAGCTTCACAGAGACTTGTGACAGTTAGGAATTAGCAAAGTAATATTAAAAAGTAAGAAAAAAAGAACGGAGTGATGCTTGTAAAACATTTCATTATTAGTCTGTGTGATGTGGGTCATGGAATATGACACTGTAATATTAGTTTTACAGGAATGTAATGAGATATTACATTACTTTTCGAGGCTCTGTTTTGAGCATGTCTAGGTGCAAGCTGTTCGCCGTGCAATCCTTTAGACATAAGTGGTTTCTAGGACATTCAACCAGCTGTTCTCATGCCTGGACAGCTCTTAACTTTGTACAAGACACAAGTCCGATCTTGCATGAAGTATTGCAGTCACCTGTGGGATGGCTCAGCGAAGTATCAACTTGAGTTTCTTGATTTGGTTGAACGTTGAGCTAGGAGACTAAATGGCGACGATAAACTCCAATCTAAACTTCATAGTTGAACCCACTGGCGCTAAGTTGCCCGTCTGTCGGTTTTCTACAGAATATATATCAGGATGAGCTCCATCAGCTCATCCTGCCCGCTTATTTTATCATCGGACATCCAGACGGGATATCATCCTTACTTGGTCAATATTCTCTTCAGACGTACTAAGAGTTTTTCATCATCTTTTATTATGCGCACAGTTCAGTAATGGAAGTCCCTGCCTACGACTGTGTTTCCGGGCACATACAACCCGAGTATCTTTAAAGGTCCGAATGAATATGCATCTTCTAGAGGAGCTCGTTCCATCGCAGATCCTATCTTTGCTCAAGGGGTAGGTATTGGTCATGATCATGTCCATTAAATTTAAAAAAAAAAGCTTCATTATTTTTCATTACCTGTAGTTGACTTACTGCGAAAAAATGTAGGCTACGTCAGATATAAATATGTACTGTGTTCAGGCGTGTACGTTGTAGGGCAAAACGCACACTTTACAGCCATCACACACTAAGGTAGGCCATACAATTACTAGGCATCGCTCTTGGGTGCGCAGCATATCGTTCTAGGGCGTAGATGCACGAATTCAAAAAGCACAGTATTACTACCCCTTTGTGGTTAGAAATCTAGATTTTTAGGGCTTTTATTAAGGTCTAGTTTTAATTTTACTTAATATGCAGTAATTAATTTACTTTATTTAATTGCGTTTTTGTTTAGTTGTTACGTAACAAATGACTTATTATAATTCTTAAAATTAATTAGCTCAAGAATATGGTCGTCTCTTTCTTTCATATACAAAATTTTATATGACTATTTCACAAGGCTATAAATTACACAAGACTAAAATATATTTTAGTAAAGTTATTTCTTAGTCATATTCTAATATACAATTTCAACCTTAAAACGAATATAATAGAGGCGTTTTTAAAGATACGGTAGTGAATGGATACCACTGTAACTTTTTGCCTGTACTGAATGTTTTATTACGGTTCAGTTTTTCTACTCAATACAAGATGGCGCTAGTTGTATGTTGGGTAATTAGAATGCACTCAACTGAAGAATTACACAATATGCTACGATAAAACTGTAACATTTTATTGAATTCTGTTGTATAGATTATGGTTACCATAATGATAAGTCCGAATATTGCTGTGTATTAGAAGCAGTAAAAAAAGAAAGATCTTGAACTTGACAGCTGTTTTTTGATTCATCAATAGTCTGCCAGCTTGTCAAGCAAAGACTGGTGTTATGGTAGCGTTCTTTTTCACGGAGATGACCCTTATTGTGGAATGAATGAGAAGTGTTTTATTTAAAAAGTGTGCGGCTACTCTATAACAGATGGCGCTGCAAGTAAACGTCTTGGAGTACTAAGTTGTACACGTGTTAATTCATACCGTCTAATTGTCTAACTTTTTATCTATTAATACATAATCGACATTTTTAGCGAAATTGTGTTATTAACATATAAATAATCGAAAACGTGTTATACAATATCTTATTTAGTTTCATTTTTATTGCAGTGTTCATTAGTAAAAAAAATTTGGTGCCAGTATGTATATCGAAGTTACCAAATTGCAAATGCATTAGTTATGATGAGGAGGGCAGAGTGGCAGTGTACCTTAGATCTTTGCCATTTAAAGCTCTGAGTGGCATTACAACTGTTACGTACAGGCATGTCGTTTAAAATCAGGCGAACGATTTGTTCGTGTAGGTATTATAAATAAAGAGAAACAATCGCTCTTACTCTGGGTTACCACGAAGTCAATAAATGAAAACAATCTAAGGCGCCATTTGCAATTTTTAGACCACCATAACAATTTGTCTTGTTAGCGTATGTTATTGAATATTTAAGAGATTTATTTCACAAAAATAATTGTAAAGAAATTTTTATTTTTATTTATTATCATTATTTACGACTTTAGTTTCTCAGTTACGTACATTTGTGCTGATATAATTGAACCAAATATTTATTTTTAAATAACAAAAATGGTGTTTGCACTGTGAAACAAAAGAAGCAAATAATAATTTCGAAATATTTGCTGTAAATAAAATAGTAGGCACTTTTGCGTTGACATATCAACGTTAAACATTCTCCTTTGGGGAGACCTGCGGTCAGTAGTGCGACGTAATATGGTTTGTCGATTATAGACAATTTTTAAGATCGATTTAACTCATTTCGATTTGTTTGGGATGAGTTCACGTACAATTTTAGGCGAATTTTTCACAATCGTAAAAGATATACATATAGATAGATAATAATGAATGCCATTAGGAAAGAATAGAGCAGAAACATTATAATAAATAAATACTAGACAACATACGTTACTCTGATCCCAAAGTAAGTGACAAAATCACTTGGAAATCGGAAACAACGGCGGTACCACAAACCCGAGATAATATAAAAAAGTTACTTTCCTACATCGACTCAGCAGCGGCATATTTTTCATATTTTTTTTGTTTCTGATAGTGTTCTTCCGATCCAGAGCGCATATATTTGTTTATTCAAACAAACCAACGTCTCCGGCCCTACACAGGTCACGTCACGCGGTCATGTTCATCATTTAAACGGTTAGAAACGTTGATTTGTTTGAAAAACAACTAAACACGATTAGATTCCTATATGTAACAATTGCGAAAACCTAAAACTCGGAGAAAAAATATTTTAATAATTATGACATATAGTATTAAAATGGTGACAATGCTTTCCACAGACTAGTGCCTAAAGTAGAATGATCCTAGATTTCAGACTTCCAGGTCTCTAAGTAAGACAATTTTTGCCGCCACACAATAATGTGAGCAATTCACGTTTAAGTAAGTAATCTGTGGCATTACTTCGTTCTGATTTTGAAAGATAAGCGTTTACGTATTCGATTATAAACGGATGGACAGCGAGGTGTTCACATGACATGTTTTCATGCGTTTAAAAGACGTATACCCGCGGTGTTTACACATAATCGCTCTGAAAACACGTCTGTCTACACTGACTTCTCTGAGAAGAACGAGCAAGACGTTGTCTCCTGTTCTCACACACCTGTACCGCCTCTCACTTGAGACTGGTGTAGTTCCCAGGTGGTGGAAGCTTGCAAACGTGCAACCTGTGCCAAAAAAGGGACGTAGAGCTGACCCTGTCAACTATAGACATATCTCAGTCACTTCCATACTCTGCAAGACTATGGAACGTGTACTCAACAACCGTTTCCTATCTTACATTGTAGACAACGACCTCCTCAGAGACCACCAGTACGGATTCCGATGAGGGGATCTTGTTGTGTATGGCTGTCATATGTGGAGCGAGGCTATAGAAAAGCAAGGCGAAGCACTTGCAGTGTCTTTTCCAGGGTGAGGCGTTACTTTACACCGGGACAGTTGCTTCAGCTGTACCAAGCACAAGTCTGATCGTGCATGGAGTACTGCTGCTACCTTTGGGATGGCTCTGCGACATATCAACTGGCCACTTTGGATTCAATTGACAACCGTGCCAAGAGGCTTATAGGTGACTCGGAATTAGTGGAGGCGAAGCTGCAGAGCCTTGAACACCGCCATAAAGTTGCCTGCTTATCGGTATTTTACAGGATACATCACGGAGAGTGTGCGATGGAATTACACGATTTAATTCCGCCTTCCCCTTTCCATCATCGGGGGACTAGGCGTAGGCTTGGCTTCCACCCCTATGTTGCGGATATTTCAAACATTCGCACGAAGCGTTATGCTTCCACATTTATGTGGCGAGCGGCTATGGAGTGGAATTCCCTGCCTACAGACTTGTTCCCGGAACATTATAACTTGGACCTTTTCAAGGCGAGAGTGAATAGGCATTATTTAGGTGTGCATGCTCCATCGTCGAGCTCATCGTCACTTTCCATCAGGTGAGATGGAGGTCAAATGCACACTTATATTTTATAAAAAAAAATAAACTGTAGAGTTTGCTCTTTTCAAATAAAATTAAATGCTATAGAATACACATTGAATCAAATTTATGCGGATTCTGGAACCGTGTCGTCTTTCCATACATCCTTATCTAACTAGTCTTCAATTTTGTAATATGACTTTACAATCAAAATATTTAGAAATGTAGTTTTTAAACTTATGAAATGATAATCTTAATATATGGAATCTTATTATAAAAACGTACACACTTCCCCATAAAAGAATCTTTTACCTTGGTTAAACGAAATCGTGGTACCATGAGTTTGGACTTAGCTGTAAGGTTAATATTATGGATATATTCTTTCTTATTGAAATTTTGCTATTGTTAATAAAATGATGTATGCTTTCCTTCCAAAAGATACTTCAATACTAGACGTCTCTTGTTTCGTGACTATTCGATAAAAAACGTGTGACTTCGCGCCGTGTGAAAGAAATGAATACTATGCACCATGCAATACGTTACAGTTCATCGGATTTGCTTGACAAGTCCGTTGCGTATTCGATAAACGTATAGAGCTGTGTGCGTTTTTCTACAGTACTTTGCTGTGTGTGTGTAAGGGTGCTGGAATCAACGTTCAGTCGATAGCCTGTAGAATATTTATCAACTGCAATCACCAGCTCTTCCCACGTTAATTTAATATAATAACCGAGTTCTTAGGTTTTCGCGATTGTTACACATAGGAAATGAAATTATTTTACCGGATTTAAATCGCGTATATTTGTTTTTTCAAATAAACCGACATTTCGGGCCCTTTACAGGTCCCATGGTCACGGTTGACTGAGGTGGTA
>NW_020654175.1:218247-256967 GCF_003589595.1 Hyposmocoma kahamanoa | reverse complement strand
TTTTAATTTATTCTAATTACCATTTATAATTAATAACAAATTCAAGCTAATTAAAAGTCATATCGTTACAATAAAATAATTTGTAAAACAATGTAGAGTAAATTGGAATGTTTTTTTGTAAAATTATTATTAGACATAACTGGTTGATGACTGTATCAACCGTGACCATGGGACTTGTAAAGGGCCCGAAACGTCGGTTTGCTTGAAAAAACAAATATACGCGATTTAAATCCGGAAAAATAGTTTCATTTCCTATGTGTAACAATCGCGAAAACCTAAAAACTCGATACGGTACTTGTCAAAAAGTACTAATACCTGAAAAATATCGAATGAAAAGTACAGAGTACAAAAGAATCGGTATCGGAAGGGAAAATCCTCGATACCAAAAAGTATCCCTGACTTGATCGTCTCATGACAAACAAACATGAATTACTTATATATTATATTTCTGCAGGAATACTTAGTACTATAACAGATAACGAAATTTAAATACAATTTTCGAGATATCCATCTCAGTAAGATAGTAAATGCGATGCCGGAAAATTGGCTGTCGTCTACAGAGGGCTGTTTAAAATCTTTGTTACTTTTTTGGGAGCATCGTAAAGGCCGCAAGTTAGTCAAGTAAGTTGTATAGCACACTCAGTAGTAACATTAACTGCCGTCCACTAACGAAAACGCGGGTAAGTGAGTGAGTGAAAAAAAAGAGCACAAGATTCTCTTTTAAAAACTGTTACAATTAGTTCACGTGTTCGATTTATGGGAACTTGCCCTAACGATGCATAGCTGAAATATTATTAAACAAGTTCAATATTCTAAAACTGGGTTATGGTTTTTTTATGATATCTCTTAAAATTATTTTGTCAGCCGCGATTTTGTTAACGGACGGCATTGCCAATGTTTTTTTAATGGCAACTTTCGTCACAAATGACTTGGATGTATAGTGCATGCAATCATTTGCCTCTTCATAAGAGGAAACTTTTGTCTGTTTAACGGGTAAATGTCTAATGCTGGGAGTGTAGGATTGTCATATAACTGATCTATGGTAAATGTGCACTTTTTTAATTTGGTATATTATGTAGTAATAGTTCCATCTATATTAGTTGATCTACGGATAAATTATAAATGGACTTCATTCAAGGTAACACTGTTATTATGTTTAAGAATACTAAATTCATATTTGATGTCGAGTTAGGTTTTCGCGATTGTTACACATAGGAAATGAAACTATTTTTCCGGATTTAAATCGCGTCTATTTGTTTTTTCAAACAAACCGACGTTTCGGGCCCTCTACAGGTCTCATGGTCACGATTGATTGAGGTGGTACAGTCATCAACCAGTTATGTCTAATATTGATGCAAGCCACCTTATTTTTTTACTATAGTTGCAATAGTTATTAATTAAATACCTTATTTTTAATTTTACAACGAAAACATTCCAATTTACGCTACATTAAGTTTTACAAATTATTTTATCGAATGAATTTTTATTAAGTTCAATTTATTATTATTATTATTAGAATAAACTAAAACATATTAATTAGTACTGCAGTCTTATGTCTGTTTGGGATTTTTCAGCACAGGAAATACTGGATCCCAAACTGGTGGTACGGAGAAACCATCTTCCCTGTTGAAATTAGGATGTTTTTTAATTTCAATGGCCTCTCGCAGCATCCTGGGTAGATAACGGACTTCTTTTGCAAGGACCTGGGGTTTGTCAAAGTTCATTGAATGTGAAGGTTTATCCATGACATGCTCGCAGACTGCAGACTTGTTTACGCGACGGTGTTTGACATCAGCTATATGTTCTTTGACGCGGGTACAAATACTTCGCTTTGTTTGTCCAATATAAGACGTCGGTTTGTTTGAAAAAACAAATATACGCGATTTAAATCCGGAAAAATAGTTTCATTTCCTAATATTTGATCGTTAAAAATTATATTTGATCCTTTTTTTTATTATAGGCCTTTTTTTAACGATTGATGGTTTATAGCCAGTACATCTTTTGATTTGAGATGTGGTGCTGCTACCTTCAAACGTTGCCACGAACGAAACCGTGCTTCAGCGTGTTCGTATATCCCGGAAAATGGTGCCATCTACCAAAAGGCGCAAAATAGAGTATCTTGGTCACGTGGTCTGGAACAATAGACGCGCTGGGCGAAGAAAGAAATCGTGGCTGCGGAACATCCGGGAGTGGACCGTCGTCGAACAGCTGTTTCGGTTGGCTGCTGATAGAGACGGATCCAGGAAGCTGACGGCCAATCTTCAGCATTGAAGAGGCACTCTAAGAAGAAGAAGAATATCTTTTGATAATGATATCCTAATAAACCTTGGTTGCTTGGTTGTAACCTCCATTTAGTAAGTTAGAACACGGCAATGCTCAGATTACTGCTTGGTGACAGAAATAGGTGAAGTGGGAGTACTTTCCTGGACCAACCCTTTCACAAGGAGCCTTATAAAATCCTTGCAGTAGAACTATCGTGTTACAGATGGTAATTTTATTGATTTGTTCGTGGATACTGTACCAGTATTCAGTTTTATAAAGAAAATAATCCACGTACCCCTTAAACTAAAATTTAAATTAAGAAATAAAAACATTTTAAATTGCACTCAAACAAAAAAGCACTTAACATCCTAACCCCGTCTCAAGGAAAGTACAGTCTGCAACAAAAACAATCCATAAAACGTATTAAATTTGTAATCTGCATGCAAATAATGAATTAGATATTCCGAAGCGGCGGATAATTGATATTTTATACAGGTCCTTCTGCTTATGCTGGGTGCGGAAAGAATAGAATGGACATAACAACTGAATTGATTCAATGATTTGAAACCTATCACTGTTTTAGAACTCACACAAATCCAGGCGAGTTTTTGAATCAAGTACCTACTATTAAATAAATAATAATAATAAATAATTAGTTGGTACAGCGTTTGGCACGGTATGCTAGAAGACGTCTGTTCAAGAACGGCCGGATCGTAGGAATTTTTTTGAGCGTTCGATCTTTTAGCTCAGCGGAGCTTCGCTCGGCTTCAAACTGCTTTTGGCGATGAAGCACCATGCAAGACGACTATTTATAGTGGTTTGCACAATTCAAACGCGGTCGTGTGAATCTCAGTGACGAATTTCGTCATGGTCGCTCGTCCACTGCTGTGAATAAAAAAAACATCGATGCTGTGATCAAAACAGACAGGCATGTGACATACCACGAGATTCGGGCATCTTTAGGCATAGGCATGAGTCAAATACAATCAATACTACACAAACATTTGGGTGTGAAAAACGAAGGAATTTTTTCTGAGTGTTCAATCTTGGCATTTATAATTATAACAAACCAGTGGAGTAATTTCATTTCAAAAAATAACTGAATATCAATTCAATAAAAATTTAAAATAATAAACAAATCATTTGGCATCCAAGGCCCACTTGTTAGTAAATACAAACAATTGTAACTTATGACTATTATTTGTAAATACAGACACAAAACACATAACACACATTATGACGTCTGAGGCGCCGACTACCCCATCCAGAACCTGAATGAAATGACGAAGGATCGGCTATCCAGCTTACCCGTAAAAGTTTTCAGGATACCGTTAGAACTAGAAAGCAGTCTAGAACAAAAAAGTCATCTACTTGAGCTAACTTCGACGAACATCATCCTAAAACCATTATTATATTGAAGGCGCAGGTCGCCAAGGGTCACCTACCACCCATGCAGAAGGATTGACAATATGCCTTGAACAAAGTCAGGCTTAGGCTTCCTCACTACAACGGGCGAATCTATGTGCCAACATATTACATCTGGCAGCCAACGCCGTATGTTCCCGATCAATATCAATTTGGTCTTTAAGATCCTCCGTCAGTAATGTCCTAGGTATTTAAATTTGCACACCCTCTTGAAAGGGCTGTAACCCTAACTAGCCGTGAACAGGTTCACGGCAATGAAATGGGAAACTTCCGGTCCACAAAATTTATTAAAGAAGTAAAGTTTAAAGAAAGGCTGTAACAATATAAAGGTAAATGTAAAAAACAGGTATAACAGTATAAAACACTCCCTACACTTTATTATTAAGGCACTTACCCCTAAATGGGCCGAGAAACTGAATTAGAGAAATAGATACATGAAGGCTGTAGACTTATAAATTGTTACACATGATTAGCTTATTAACAGCTCCGACTGTTGTGCGGTCGAGCTGGGAGTGACCGTGGTATGAAAACAAAATGAGAAAGTGAAGGAAGTTGGAACAATTCAAATTTAAATACAAGTAAAATAAAAAAAATGATAGGATACAAGCGGAGAGAGGCGATACAAAGAGGTGAGATGCCGGTGTAAGGAGGTCACACCGTCACACTCTTAACATAAAACAATATATATATAATATAATATTATATAATATATACGTTAAAAAGTAACATTTGGTGTTACATTGCGTAGGCATAGTTTTACGTACCAATTAAGCGATTCCCTGACTCCTAAACTGATCCATCATGAACACATACATTTTTTAGGTACCTTATTACATAGCGCTATACATAAATGTTAACTGAAAATTTTGTAAAATTTCAAACATGCTGTGAGTCTGTGAACGAGTGAGTGTATCTAGGGGAGATGTGATAGAGTATCTGTGTATACGAGTATGTGTTTTAAGGTTCAGTAAAAGAAATACGAAGGATAACACAGTGCAATTATAAAATTAAATGACTAACGTAATTTGTTTGCGATGGTTCATTTCTCCAGCCCCAGTGTAACGGAAAAATGAGAGCACACAAAAAGATTCCACGCTTATTTATATCATTGCCCAAAAACCGCCAAACACCACATGAGGAATAGTTTCGGAGGTATTGGCTAAGAGCAACAATAATACTAAAAGATGATAACAGATGTGGTACAGTCTATGGTATTAAGACATAATGCTTGGCAACACCGAATAAAAAAAGTAAAATGTCATCTGCAATTCAAATTTCTCAACAGTAACAACAACTAATTGAATGAATTTGTACGTTATTAAGCTGCTGCTCGGTCACTACGCTGACTTCCATGAGAAGAACGAGCAAAAAACTCTAGGGCTTGCACTTTTCAAATAAACTTTTTTTTTATTTAGTATCAACTGACGGGACGTAAAAGTCGTGTCCTCCTCCTTCTGTCTATAATAGATGCAGTGCCATCCAGAGCTATAAATCTCAAAGAACTGAGAGGCACTGCGCCCGCGCGCTACTCTGAGACATAAGTTGGCTAGTCCCTTGTGCCTGTAATTTCACCAGCACCCTTACCCTTTAAAACCGGAACGCAGTAATGCTAACATTATTGCTTAGCAACACACATTCAGGCTTGCATACATCCTAATATTAAAATTACTAAGAATAAATTAAAAAATAAAAACACGCCTCGTATATTTTTGTCATCATCAAACCATTTTGTTCATTTCTCCATATTCTCATTAATTTTATACTAGTTTAACAAATAAAAGTAAAATAATATTGATTGTAGTGAATGTTTGATGTTTTAACTACCATGATATTATTCTATTTTTAGTGAAACTACTCCAATAGTTATAATTATAAAAACAACACCTTTAATCAACGAAGAAAGACTTTCATCGATATCTTACAGATGGCGCTACGGTACACAAGGTATGTCCACATTCTTCTGTCTCCATAATTTATTTTGCTCAGTGTTCAGTGGCGTGTGCTATTCAAATGAGACAACGAAACGCAGTTTGACAAACGTTCACTTGTTGCGTTCTGTTGTGATTTGTTTTCGTGCATTTATTGTTCTTTACTCAAAATGGAGCTTTTTGAGCTAAAGCCTTTTGTGTTTTAGGGTCATTGACTCAACTGCTTACAAATTTTATAACTCAATATAATATAAATAAATATTGAATAAGTTCTGTAGTTTAATGGCTATATAAGTTAAATTATGAAGAGACTGCGGCATTACTACTTAAGTTAGAAAGTATAGTACATTATTGCAAAGGCCGGGAAGTAAGCGATTGCTGGACTAGTGCAGATTTGTATTATAGTTGAGACAATCAGTTCTGTAATATTCATTTTATTTTACTTTGTTTTATAGTAATTACGTACTAGTTAGGTATAGAGGAGCGAGACCTCCTGATACAAGTAAGTTCATGCTCAAAAAAAGGCTCAATGTTGTATGCAACTTTGTTAATATTTGAGACGAAATAAAGTATTTTTAAACTCCAGTTATTCCATTAAACAAATCAATTCATTCAATTAATTAATCGATTTGTAGTTGGCAGTTACAGTTGGTTATCACTAAACTGTCTACGGTCGGGTCAATGATCTGTGTGGTTAAAACGTTAAAATATTTAGCGCGATACATTGATTTACAATTATATGGACGTCGGGTCCGCGCTAAAAAGTGTCCGAACTTATAGGGCGTTAAAATCGTATACAGAGCGTCATTCACGCTCTAGTCTTCGTATGTTCGACTGACAGCGAAGCAAGCAAAATTAGACAGTACTGACATTACAATTAAAAATTCAACGTTTTAGCTTTTTCATATTCCTTGACATATCACTACGTTTAAATAGGTTGACTTGGGACATTTTTTTCGTTGTTTTTGTATTAGACCCGTCGTCCATTTATTTGTAAGTCAATGGCGCGATAGCAATTGGCAACGTTTTAGTTTTGGTTTTACCGTTGACAATTAGCGCGATTGGCCCCTTGTTTGTTTACTTTTCTGGAACATTGGATTGGGACAGATTTATTATAGTTTCGATCCCAAAGCAGAAGGGTCGCTGAGCACTCGGAGTAAGTATTTTATTAATTGACTCCGCATAGCAGTAAGAATTAAATTTTAACTCTTTCTGCCTACACAACAATGAACTACTAGGTAACAGATGTTTCAACTAGCGAAACATAAAAACTAAATTTCATTTTAAACTACCGACGATTAAAAATTACATTTTAATCTCATCGCGTATGCCAACAACGGTTAAGTCTAACGATCTTAACGGCTATTTTAAATGTTTTACTATTTCGCATTTTATTCGGAAGTAGTTTCATTTTATGGCGTCAAATGTAACTAGTTTTCTTTTTAACAGTTTTGATATTAAAAATGTGCTATTGTTTGTTTTAGTTAAGTCAAAGTCCAAGTTTAAATAATCGTTTATTCCATACGTAAAACAAATTACACTTGAAAAGTCATTTTTTAAGCTACATCTCGTTCACTACACTGACTTCCCCGAGAACAACGAGCAAGAAACTCTAGGGATTGCTTTTTTCTTCTATCTAAAACGTAGTTTTGAATTTTATTAGTATGACTTTTCAATTAAAATGCTTTTAATGTAAGTTTTAAACTTATGAAATGATAATCTTAATATATGCTCCGGAATCTTATTGTAAAAACCGTTTACCTTAGTTAAACGAAATTGTGGTAGCATGAGTTTATACTTAGTTCTAAGGTTAACAATATGGATATCTTCTTTTATATTAAACTTATGCATATTTTTATGGGCATACAAAATATTTGAATAAATGTACTGTGATGATACCGCTACAACCCTGACAAACTTCCTTAGCCTCTTCTAATTCTATCATTGTCTTCAAACATGCTCTAAACGAGGCACTAACCCGGTATTTTTTAGGACAAAACTATTGTGAACACACACTCTCTCCATGTCTATTATTATTATTATCTTCATCTTGTAAATGGCAAATTTTGAATATCAACCGGAATCTTATCATAGAAGTGTATAATAATCTTTGTAATAATAAACTTTATTTGTCTGTTATCAAGGTCCTTACATAAACAAAGTTATAAATAGCTAACTTGATTTTTTACAAAGAAATTAAAAGCCTTGGTAAGAGACTGGAGTCCATACTAGGTGTTAACCTGTGTGACTAATCTCCGGTCTCCTACCTTCGGATATAATACAATACTTCTATTGTAGGTCTGATAAAATATTAAACATGTACCCTGTAAGGGCGCAGCAATCTCAATTTTAACATATACAATGTTAATTATAATATTATTGCAATTATAATAAATAAATTATGTAAAGATTTAATTTTAAAATGATTGTCAAATTTAAATTTATTTATTAATAATTAATCAATTAAAAAATAATTAAATACAATTAATTGTCAATTAATCGTCAAATTATTCTAGTATTGTATATCAATAACAAATTTGTCAATTAAATATTCGTAATAATTGCATTTATTTACTCCGTGATATTATTATTATGCATTTATTTTATTAAATTACATAATTAAAATTTAATGTTAACTTGTTAGTAGGCTCTTGCACTTGTAATTTTAGGTTTGTAAATTCAGAGATACGGGTCCTTACAAACCACTAAGCCTGCTCAGACAAGAAGTCTTCTGTGTCCTGGAAGTTGAGACCAAACAACAGTTTGTGACTTGACTTGAAGACAAAAAATACTATAAATGGTCAGAAATGAATTTATTGTTTCTCAAAATATTCTCCGTTAGTGTTAATGCACATTTTCATACGAATGAACCAATTTTAAAAACATTTATGCCACTCCTCCGTGACAATCTCTGAAACATATTTTTCATACTCTTCGACAGGCTCTTCAGGTGATGAAAATCGTTGACCGCGTAACTGGTTCTTTATTTATGGAAATAAATAAAAGTCACAAGGTGCCAGGTCGGGACTGTACGCGGGTTGGCTCATAAGGTCAACGTTGTTCACCTTCAAAAATTCATTTGTCTGTCTGGCCTTGTGAGAACTGGCATTATCGTGGTGCAAGATAATACGGCGTTTACGATTATTTTTACGGAGTTTATCAATAACTTCCGGCAAACAAATGGTCGTGTACCAATCACTATTCACGGTACAACGATTCTCCAAAGCACGTGTCCAGTTTTATTAAAAAAAGATGCAATCATCCGCTTAGATGCACTTTGCACGCGCGCCACTTTGGTTGGTTTCGGCTCATCTGGAAAGACCCATATGCTCGATTGCAGCTTTGTTTTGGGATCATAACTATAAATTCATGTTTCGTCACCTGTTACTATGTCCCACCCTGTGGGATCCACCGAGAGCACAGCTTTTTCACACCCAAATGTTTGTCTAGTATTAATTGTATTCGACTCATGCCTATGCCTAAAGATGCTCGAATTTCTTGGTATGTCACATGCCTGTCTGTTTTGATCATACGGCGCACAGCATCGATGTTTTTGTTGTTCACAGCAGTGGACGGGCGACCACCATGAAATTTGTCACTGAGATTCACACAACCGCGTTTGAATTCTGCAAACCAGCTATAAATAGTCGTCTTGCAAGGTGCTTCATCGCCAAAAGTTTGAAGCCGAGCGAAGTTCCACTGTGCTGTTAAATTACACTTAAAGTCGTAGAAAATCATAACACTAAAATTTTCACGAGTTAAGTCCATGGTGATGTAGACAACCAATGTCCAAAATGACGCCACAATGTAAAAACATGTGACAGTCAGATAAAACAAACTGTATTCTACAGCCAAAGAGTTCCATTTTCTAATGTTGTAATAACTTTTTCAATATTGTTTATGTAAGTGGCCAGTTCCAGAAACTTAAAGTGCGCCTTATGTATACTACCCATTATAAATTTAAGACTGTGTTTTACGACCGTCAAGTATAGTTTTGTTTTTATTCCTCGTATTAATATTATGTCTGTCACTATTTTCGTTACCTTTCTTTTCAATATTTGTCTTTTTTACGATACCAAATGACGGGACGAACAACACTTACTACTGGTGTTAAGTGACACGCCTGTCCGTTGCTGTGCCATTAAGAGCTTTAAATCACAATGAAATGACTGACAAGTCCCATGAGCCTGCAAATTTACCAGCACCCTTACTTACCCTTCAGTACCGGAACATAGTAATGCCTACGTAAATAAAAATATGATAATGAAATTATATTTATAACATTGATATGTTATTTTAATGATATATTTTTATTTAACTTATTAATCATAAACATTTAAACATGTTAATTCACATAGCATTATTCGAAATAGTAACTGCGTAAGAACAAGAGTTGTTTAACGTTGAAGTCAAAGAACTTTTATATTACGAAAATAGATAATTTTGTTTAATATATTTGAAGTAATGTACTTTAAATATGTGTTAAATATTTTATTAATTTGTTTTCACACTACACACACTTATACCTGTATGCTTAGAATAATAACGCATAGAATGATAGTTTCATACCAAACGAACTGTCACAAGTGAGGCAAAATTCAAATTTATGTAGGCTAGTTTTAGTAGTAGGTTAATTTTCGGTTTTAGTGAATATTTATATAAAAATACAAGTTGAAACGCGTTACTTCCTTCTGGAATGTGATGTTAGTATCTATTTTATGTTTGTCTGACGTATTTTTACACTCATTTACTGCACATTTCGTCATTTTTAGCTAAAATTCTTGATCTGTTCGCGGTGCAAGTTGACCTTGAGCACTGAAGGCCCGCCCGCTCGTGTAGGCCCATTGGGCGCGCTTCAATTTGCCTCACTTAGCGTGTGCGGACTAGGTTTCTATGTGTTATTATTCTAAGCCTGTATGTATGTATATTGCAAAGATTATGTAAGTATTTATTCGATATAAGAGTACACACAGCAATAACACTATGATATAAGTATTTACGTAGTTTATTTTATTTTATTTTCTGTTTCACTCGGCTAGGGCTTGAAAACCAGCGTCACAACCTAGCCTTGGTTGTGACTTTAGCTGAATGGGATCCTTTTGTACACGCCACAGCTGCACACATGTCAGTATAGTATTATGTAACTTGTTGTTGAAATGTTTTTACGCTGTTCTTTGTGTTATTTCTGTTCTAGTTATATTAGTCTTTGTTTTTGTGTTTTTTTTTCTATAATGTGGCGTTACAATAAATGGTTTCTATTTCTACATTACTGCTTGGCGGCAGAAGTAATAAGGTCACACAAGGGGCTCAGCGCTAGTACATTAAATTACGTTTTCATAAATATACTGTGATGTTAGTGTAAAGTTTAAATTTATCTCTGAAAGATACTTTGCGACCCAGTCAAAATAACCAAAGACTACTGCTTGATAAAACTCATCTTTTCGCTCCGTTTTCATAGATTAAATACCTTTGTTAGCATTTAAGAACTTAATTAAAAAAATTGTATTTACCATGCATCGAAAAAGAATCTCAAATTCTGCATTGCAGCATTTTTCGCAAACATCTCTTCGGGTACATCCGTCTTTTCCACCTGCAAAATCGAACCGAGCAATAAAAAGTCTGGAGCAGATCAAACATTCATATAACAGCTCGTACTCCGGCACAGTTATTGATTTTCACCGTGGAACTGCTGCGCCAATAGGCGCTAGGCTAAACGCCTCCCTCAGTTAGGCTTGAATTTATAAAAAAGGAAAATTGGATGAGGTTGTGTGTGGAACATCTTGAGCAGAGTTGCCTGAAAATGAGTAACAAAGTGATCGGTTATTGTGTATCGGTGTAGTGTGTGTTGGGTGTGATATGTTATTGCTGAGTATCGTCTTGTATGTGTAATTAAACCCAGCTGGCTATTCATGAAATGGTACGGAAAAGCTATCAGAAACAACCCTACGATCCTACCTAACAGCCTAGCCCTGACCACACACTACTATATATACATATATAGATAGGCAGAGGAAGCCTGTTACCATGCGACCTAAGGTAACAGACGGAGGGTGGAAAGGATAGGAGGAAAAGAAAGGAGGGTGCAAGAAGTGGATTTTCTCACTGCCAGTCTCACAGACTCACAAGACTGATCAGGTAAGTTGACGGCTAAAGGGGTATTGGCCGCAGTGAGAGGATGGTGTAGTCAGGTGAGTATATATCTACAATATAATTTTAAAACAAAGGAAACGTCTACTTAGCAGGCTGGTATTGTGCATTTTTATACGGTCAGTGCACTGCTGAGTAGTCTATCATCGTTACGTGGTAATTCATGTCTGTTAGGTTCATCTCATGTGAACGTGAATAAAACAATGTTATTACAGGCATTGCATTAGCTATTTACTTTTCATCTTACTTGCACGTAAATAGCATGATTGCATGCAGACTAACTTGAACTACAATGCCCCAAATAAAATCTTCGTGCCTTTTTTTCTTCTCATTACACGATTATGGCTGTAATGAGAAGAAAACAGGGGTTTATTTGGAGCATTATAGTCAAGTTAGCCTGCTTGTAATAATACTAGTTTCTCGTAAATATGATGAAAAACATCGCATGTTTCATAGGAGTTACGGGAGTTACGACTCCAAAAGCCCTCGGTCTTTGACTTCGGGCTTCTAATAGAGTCTCGTTCGTAATTTCTTGTTTACCGCCCTTGCACAAGGTACTTACCTTCTGTTTAGTTTAGGTACCTATGGACATGCAAAAAGTGAAGATACTTTTCGGTATCGAGAACTTTTCCTTCCGATACCGCTACTTTTGTGTTCGATACTTTTCAGGTATTAGTACTTTTTGACAAGTATCATATCGAGTTCTTAGGTTTTCGCGATTGTTACACATAGGAAATGAAACTATTTTTCCGGATTTAAATCGCGTATATTTGTTTTTTCAAACAAACCGACGTTTGGGGCCCTTTACAGGACCTGTAAAGGTTACCAAATAGGTTTTTGTTATTAAGTGATTATACAGAGAAGGAGTGGGAAATTTATGTAACACAAATTATGTGAATTTTGTAAGCAGTAGAGCGTCTTGTGAAAGAGTTCGTCCAGGGGAAGTACTGCCACCTTACCTATTTCTGCGCAAAACAGTAATGTCAGCATTACTGTGTTCCGGTTTTGAAGGGTAAGGGGGCTGGTGAAATCACAGGCACATGGGACTTGTCAACTTATGTCTCAAGGTGGCGGACGCAGTGGTAGTGCCACTCAGACCTTTGCGATTTGAGGCTCTGAGTGGCACTGCAACTGTTATGGACAGGCGTGTAGCTTACCACCAGGCGCACGACTTGTTCATCCCGTCACTTGATATTATAAAAAAAGACGGAAAATTTGCCTTGAGCTATCGAAAGTTGTCTAAAAAGTATCATATCGACACTTTTGATCCGATACTGTGTCCCTATAAGTACCAACCAGTCTCTTGCAAACAATCTCGTGTTAAAATTATCTTTGTGGAGAAAAATAAATGTACAAATAATTAATACTCTGTAATATTTAATGAAACCGAAAATAGACTTTAATACTTGAAATAGACGCAAAATTAACTGGAAAGTTAACTGTTGGAAGGTTCAAGAGTTCACCATCTTTTTCACATAATCTTTTAGGGGAGTCTCACGCATTATAGTATCACCCATGTATAAAGAGAAATTAGGTGATCACTTTGAACTGTGCGCACAATGACAAATGTCGGATGGCATAAAATGACTAGTTGAGGAAATGGCGACTAAAATATTTTCACATAATTGACGAGTTTCAAAATTAACCAGTTGACGAAAATGGC
Source organism: Hyposmocoma kahamanoa (assembly GCF_003589595.1). Classification (NCBI taxonomy): domain Eukaryota; kingdom Metazoa; phylum Arthropoda; class Insecta; order Lepidoptera; family Cosmopterigidae; genus Hyposmocoma; species Hyposmocoma kahamanoa. The sequence continues at coordinate 243,542 of NW_020654175.1, read as the reverse complement.
GTATTACGAAATAGCGAGTGATTCTTCATCAAGAGAGACTTTAATTTGATTTTGAATATGTTCATTTGTGTAATTTTCTCTCATTATCTTATTATAAATTAATATACATCTATAAACCGTTTACTCTTTTACTTTTGACCTTTTCGGATATTCTCTATTTGATTAAAAATATCATCGAGTGTATAACCAGAAATAGAGACGTAATAAGGGCCATGCATTCCTGGTACCTCATCAGTGATACATCACTTATAAATATCAACTCTTGTTTGCACTGAAATATAGACAGCGCCAACAAGTGACCTGTGTGTTACGTCTCCGTATATTCCAAAAATATTCTGTATCTATTGTAATAAAGATAATATCTCTAACAATGGCGTCCTGAATAATTTGGGGACTTTTCTAAATTGCTTTTGTTGTTCTAGTACTCTGCCCTAATTGTCACCTAAAAAAAGTTACATTTTAGAGCTCCATGTGCAAGAGTTCGTTTAGGGTAACTTTTGGGTTTACTGCGTTCCGGTTTTGAAGGGTTAAGGGTGCTGGTGAAATTACTGTCAAAGTCAAATAATCATTTGTTCCATAGGTAAAATAAATTTACACTTGAAAACGTCACATTTAAGCTGCTCGTTCAATGCGCTGACTTCTCTGAGAAGAACGAGCAAGAAACTCTAGGGATTGCTCTTTTCAAATAAACTTAAATGCTATGGAATACACTTTGAATCAAAGTCTTCAATTTTGTAACTTGACTTTTCAATCAAATTGTTTTTAAAGTAGTTTTTACATGCACACGGGCGGGCGCAGTGGCAGTAGCCCTTCGATCTCTGTGTGGCATTGCAACTGTTATAACAGGAGTGTCGCTTACCTTCAGCCTTGGCTTATTCGTCCCGTCACTTGGTATAAATATTGAAATAATGAATAAAAGAAGTCAATTACGCTGAACAATAAAACTGAAACTAAATAAGTTAATAAAAAAACTGATTAGAGTACCAAATATCTATTTGTGTAACTAATTTCTTGTGATAATAAACAAATCAACTAGATGGCGCTTATTACACAGTTTTTATGGTTAGTGCCGGCTATTTTTTTATATTCTTAGTTATGACTCATGGTATGGAAATTCACTGGTTTGAAACCAGGAGACAGGCGTGGTTGTCTTCCAGACATTTTCAGGATACACTGAGATCATTTTCCTTTGAAAACATTGTTTTACTAATACTAACTAGAAAACAGTGAACTTTTTTAGGAGAAAAAATTTAAATAGGCTTGCAATGATTTCTGAAAGATTCACACGTTAACCCAGCACGTCTCCTTGGTTAAACATATTAATTGTTCACTTGAACGATTTCATACATGTGAACGATGTCATTAACGCGAACATGCCGTGATATAGTTTATAAAGGACGATAAATAGTACGTCGGGAGATAAAGCCAGGTCTCCTTTATGCTTTACACATGTAAGTCGACTTCTTTGCTTTAATTGGAAAGAAATAAAGGTTGTTTATTTTGAAATTTCATTTAATCTAATGGTCATTTAACTACAACTAGCAACTAACTGTGATTAGTTAGTTCTAATTGTGAATAATAAGATCGAACACAAACAAAACTTCACGTTTAAAACCAGAATCGATAGTGTCAATGGCAGGATATTGTAAGTACGTAGGTAGGTTTGCCATTGAACTACCACACAACTGCCATTGCAATAGGAAATGAAACCATTTTTCCGGATTAAAAATCGCATAAATTTGTTCTTTCACCTCAACGAATATACGCAATCTAAGTCTGGAAAAATTGCTTAATAAATGAAATAAAAATTAAGATTTTTATGTAATTTTCGTGGTAGTTCTAGCAAGGCAGACAAATCGATCATTTGTGATTGAACGAAATAATGAATGAATGTTATCACAGTGCCATATATATGGCATAGAGTGGACTCAGTTGCGACTCAACTGCCATAGCAACTAGAATAACAAATATTATCATAATTGCATTACACGAGTAATTTCAAAAGTTTTCACGCTACACTTCCTTTTCATAATAATGTAACGCCTAAATTTTGTAAAGAGCAAATTATTTTAATTACATATTTTGCTGTGTTAAAATTGCAAGGCGTTTTTCTCTCAACATACTCTAAGTTGTCAGAAAAGATGTTTATTATCACCTGTGTTAAATCCCGCACAAACGGGAGTTTCAATAAAATTACAATGACCAGAGCTTCCAAGGAAATTAGCAGGTATCCGTGTTATTTGGTGTTATTATATTACTCCCTTTGTTAGGGCAGAATAGCGACTTTGTGCTTACAGGATGTTACCTCGTGATCGCGACGGTAACCGTTATCATGAGGGTGTTTTCAGAGTATTTGCTAAAATAAAAAATGTTATAAGTTGAAAAGTAATGTTGTTTAATGAAATAAAATTAAAATGTAAAATAAAGTGTCGTAAATGTTTTAAACATGTTAATTTTAAATGATTATTGATGTTTATTATTTAGAAGTTGGTAACTAGCTATGTTAAAAATACAATAAAATGTCATAATACGATGTGTCACATGACCAAAATAACTAGAATTGGCACATCTTAATACAGCAAAATAAAACTAGAACTAGAACCATGTTAATGCAGCAAATCAGAGTTAGCCAATAATTGGTGGGCGTTTAAACGAAAAGCACTTGCAAAAGTTTGCTTTTTAAAATAAGCACTTTAGCACGCTTTTCAATTTAAGAGTTAGCAACGTTATTTTTCAAGTCCCGCCATCTAAGTTTCTTAAAGAAATTAATTCGTCAATGTGTGTAAAACTCGTGTTTTAGAAAACTACTATCTTAAAACCTTTCGTGGTCTACTCTTACTGTTCGCTATTAACACAATATTGCAAGTTTCCTTAATTTAAAAGACTTAAACGACTTTAAAATAAAAAGTGTTCCTATCTCTACCAATAATGATCTTTCATAAACTAACGCTTTTCAAGAATACAACATATTTATTCACTGAAAACTAAAACCTGGCATACATTGACTTACAAATAAATGGACGACGGGACTAACACAAAAACCACGAAAAAAATGTCCCAAGTCAACCTATTCGAAATTTAAATTGTTATGTCATCGCAGTATCGCGCTGTCAGTAGAACAAATGAAGACTAAAGCGGAGTGTCGCGCTCTGTATACGATTTTAGCGCCTTACAAGTGCGGACACTTTTTAGCGCGGACCCGACGTCCATATAATTGTAAGTCAATGCTGGCATACGAAAATTATACACATATCTTATTTAACTTTTGATATGGTATGCATTTAAAGTTAAATTTATACAATAGCATCTTAACAATTAGAATTAAGTAAGTCAAATATTAAACATAATAATAAACATTAATTAAATTTAACATTTTATATTACCAATGTAAAAAAATATAAAAAGTCATGAATATTACATTGAGTAACCATGCAATACAAACATCGTTCTATTGTAAAATTCTAAATTAGAGCGTTGTTTGTTCTTTTTTTATGATACTAAGTTATGGGACGAATAAGTTCTATTGTAAGCGATACGCCTGTCCATAACAGTTGTAGTGCCACTCAGAGCTTTAAATCGCAAAGGTCTGAGACTTGAAAAGTCCCAAGTGCTTGTAATTTCATCATCATCCTCACCCTTGCTGGCAGAGACACCACTACTGCTTGGTGGCAGAGACAGGTAAGGTGGCAGTACTTTCCTGGACGCATTCTTCCACAAGCAAAGTCTACTGTTACTAATTTTGTTATTATTGTCGTTTTATTCCTCGCGTTCCAAGGATAATCTAGTTTTGACTATGTTAAAGTTGCCTAGATTTTGTTTGACGATCTTCAATTTTCTATGGTAAGATATGCAACTCCCTCGCTGATCCACATCAAAGATGACCCTGATACATTTCTTCTGGGTATTTTAAATTGTTGCAAAAGTGTACAGCAGTAATTCCCGAACCTTTCTTAACGTATCATTTTTAATTCTCATGTCAGTTTTAACTTATGGATATAGCACATCCAGAATCTTAGTTGATCCATTTCGATCGCGCCACGCCCACTCGCAAGCCACGCCCACCCAGCCAGGCGTGGTCGACTTCCTATATACACAAGATATCGTACAACGGTACAGAAGCCATATCACAAAACAAAGCCCGACAGCTATTGTTCAACTTTTTAGTTTCCTACATTGTACAACGTGTAATTCTGAAGCTAGGTTGCCTTTTTGCTTTTCACGTAATAGAATCTTTGTCCCGCTGAGACGTGTTGTTAAGGCAATTTATAAACTGGGCCCTAGAGCATCTTTGAAAGGAGTTAACATTTTTACACTAGCGTCACATTACATTTCGCACTGTTAATAGAATAGTGTATTAACTCAAAAAGAGTATATTCTCAGAATCAATGACAACCTAATTACTGCTTCCCGTGAAAGATCATTAAAATTTATGTATAGGTTAAAAATTATTACAGACATGTAACAGTTTCCTACTTGCCAAATATATTTAAAAATTAAAACATAATTTCATATTTTTGGATAATGACTGTTTTGGCCAGGACAAGCTCACTTATAGTGTCTCATTTTGAGTTAAGTATATAATAATATGTTTTAATTGTTTCTTATAATATTCTAACGACGGTTTTAGTGACGAGTAGAGAATTAAATTTTAAGTTCGGCAATAGTACTTATAAACTTGAATGTTATATATTTTGAGTTACAACAATAATGTACTAGCAGTGTGATTTATGAAAATATACGTTTAATGAATTGTTGTGACTGACATAACATTAATACGAGGAATAAAAATAAATTAGCTGTTCTTGATAGTCGCCTTCATAAATTCACAAATTCATTTAAGGGGGCAATGTATAGGCTTCTATAATAAGATTCCTGTTGATATTCAAAGTTTCCCATTTACGAGGTTTAAAACTATAGTGAAACTATATACTAAAGGTTATTTACAGTTTCTGCGTACATGGATGACAATAATCCGTGGTCGTGATCCGTTTTGTAGTCTCAATCTAAGACGTTTGAAATACGAGAAATATTGTAAATGTTGAATGTATTCAAATGTATATTTAAAAGAACAACCCCTAGAGTTTATTGCCCATTCTTTTGAGGGGAATCTGCCTCACGAAAGAGCAGTAGAGTTTAATCAATAATGAAATAAATATTTGAATCATACTTGTCTTCAGATTATCATCACGGTTATACAGAGTCATAACAATCAAAGCTAAATTGCAAATGGTCTAAAATGTTTTCAGTATAGTACAGAACTTAAGACGTTCTAGATTCTTCCAAATAGACTTGTATTTCTAAGGCAAGTGCAAGAAAAGAACTCCGCATGCAACAGGACAACGTCAAAGTAACATATGCATCGCATTATGTAATCTGTGCCGTAAACACGTAGAGAATATAGTTTTAATTTTAGTTTTGTTTATTAATTTCAGTTAATTTTTGAAATGAAGCACTGCATGAAATTCTACGAGTATATAAACCTTATTGCTTGTATCGATTCACTACGCGTTTACGCGCTAATGACGCACGTATACGCGCAGATTACGGACGTTTATAGCGCGTATAAAATACGTCGTGTGCAAAGGGTCTTAGTGACAAATAGGATGTCAAAGGGTATGCATACGTCACTTCACTCTTAATGCGTGAAATGACTTCATTAGTTTGTTATAATTATTAATACAAAGATCGAACACTTAGAAAAGAATAGAACGAACCAGAGGACGTCACGAATTTTTCTATGTGCTTGTTTTTGGATGTTTGTATTTGCTTTTCAACGACTTTTTACCCGTAGCGCCATCTATGAGACATCTATGAAAGTATTTCGTCACCCAGTTAGATACCTTTACAGCTAACAGCTAGAGATGCCGCTACTAACTTGTAATTAAATATTTTATTGTCTGTATTGTATATCTTTTATGAATCTTTGTATTATTAATTATAAAAAATGAATTTTCATGAAATTCCATATAAGCCCCTTGCTTGCAACGCGATGTTTGTGCGCGTTTGAGTCTGCGGCGTGCGCACGCGCTGACGGCACCGTGTGCAAAGACAGTGTCAAAATCAAGTAGTCTTTGTTTCATAGGTAAGCGAATTACGCTTGAAGTCGTCATACTGACTAAACTCTACAACTCATTGGTAAGGCAGATTCCTTAGAAGAATGAGCAAGAAACTCTTGGGGTCATTTTTTATTTTTTCACGCCGAGCCATAACAGGTGCAGTGGCATTCAGAGCTTTCAGTCGCAAAGATTTTATGTGCACGGACACTGCGTCTGAGACCTAACTTGCGGGTCACGTACAAGATTTAGACGCTGAGTTTGCGCCCTGCTTTACGTGAATCGACTGATTCACTTATTATTATAATTTAGTTGATTTAATAACTCTGTCGCAATCGGTCACATAAGCATCCATATAATAACTTGTATTTAAACAAAAATTTAACTACCTACAATCAAGACGTCAAAGCCCATACAAGTCCCATGTGCCTGTAATTTCACCAGCATTCTTATCCTTCAAAACCTGAACGCAGTAATGCTCACGTTATTGCTTAGTGACAGAAATAGGTAAGGTGGCAGTACTTCCCTGGACGAATTCTTTAACAAGGACCTCTACTGCTAGTGAAAATAATTTATAGTAATTCTGCTTTTTGTGCTTATGTAAAACTTCACATTGATACGAATTTAGCAGACGATACAGATCCGAAAAAATAGTTACATTTTCAATGGAAAAAGTTTACAATTTAAGGGCTTCGGAAAAAATAAAAAACCTGATTATTATTAATACAAAGATCCGGCCGGATTCAAACCGACGTCTTCCAGCATGCTGTGCCAGACGCTAAGCAACAAAATACCAAAAAACAACAACAACTAAAAATAATTGAATATCAATTCAATAAAAATTTAAAATACAGTGAATAGCGACATCTCGCGCCAGGGCTGGTAGCTGTAATGGTATCTAACTGGATGATAAAACTTTCATAGATTTTTCACAGGTGGCGCTACGACTAAAAAGTCGTTGAAAAACCAAATACAAAGACACGACAAGTACATAGAAAAATTCGCTGGTTCGTTCCGTGGCTTAGTTGGTATAGCGTCCGGCACGGTGTGCTAGAAGACGTCGGTTCGAATCTGGCCGGATCGAAGGAATTTTTTCTGAGTGCTCGATCTTTGTATTAATAATTATAACAAACTAGTGGAGTAATTTCACAAAAATAATTGAATACCAATTCAATAAAAATTTAAAATCCTGATTATTTCTTATTTTCACATCAAATGCCGCCATTTTTCATTCGACACAATTCTGCTCCCCTCACAGTCCGGCGTGTAAAAGTCGTTGGCAGAATAAATAAAATATTTAAGCTTCACTACACACCCTCACAGTTTCGTGCAAGTTGTAAAAATGCATCGTGTATTTAACCGATTACGGCAAAGTGGAAATACTCTATAATTCACATATACGGGCTGAGTATGCAGCGGATTAAGCTCTTCTGCATACGCAGTCCGTAGAATACGTGAGCTTACTAATGTTGCTACTGCTAGACTAGTATACTTTAGTTACTTCCATAGTACAATGTCCTACGGGATTCTCATGTGGGGTAAAGCGGCGGATATTCAAACCATATTTGTATTGCAAAAACGAGCGATTTGTTCCGTGTACCGTTTAGGTTCTTAGATTTCTCTCAGAGAAAAGTTTAAGGAGTCTGGTATCATGACTGTGCCATCACAGTACATTTACTCAAATATTTAGTATGCCCGTAAAAATATACATAATTTCGTTAAGAAAGAAGATATCACTAACATTAACCTTAGAACTAAGTCCAAACTCATGGTACCACGATTTCGTTTAACCAAGGTAAACAACTCTTTTATGGGGAACTGTATACGTTTTTACAATAAGATTCCGGAGCATATATTAAGATTATCATTTCCTAAGTTTAAAACTTACATTAAAAGTACTTTAATTGGAAAGTCATATAACAAAACTGAAGACTAAGTGCTAACGATATATGAAAAGACAACGTTTGTCTAGATTCCACACAATAATGATTCAAAGTGTATAATTATAGCATTTAAGTTGATTTGAAAAGAGTAATTTCTAGAGTTTCTTGCTCGTTTTTCTCCGGGTGGTCGGCGTAGTGAACGAGCAGTATCTTAAATGTGACGTTTTCAAGTGTAAATTTATTTTACCTATGGAATAAATAATCTTCGACTTTGACTTTGATTTTGATCACATGCCAGATAGCTTTAAGCCTCTTCCATTAATCAGTTTAAAAAAATGATTACTTAAATGGCTAGATTTAGACCAATTGTTCTACTCAGTTGACGATTCTATGATATATAAAGGCTGATTGATCGATGCATACATTCTTTATCCATTTATCTAATCTAATAAATTATGACATCCACCATTATGATGATGAAACAATTGGTGGGGCCCCGCAAGTTGTGCGTGTGCCGGGTTTGAGAGATGTAGGCTTTCAGATAAACCCGAGCAAAAGTGAGCTTTTTGGTTGTGGTGCTGGAGACGTAGGCTTTTTGTCGGCCTTTGAATTTTTGACACCGGGTATACGACGACTTCATAAGTCGTCCTTATCTTAACTTGGTGCTCCCGTCTTCCCTGTAAAGATTTTACCTATGGAATGGAATAAATGATTATATGTCTGAAGGCTGGTAAAATTACAGGCACTTGGGACTTGTCAACTTATACCTTAGGACACTGCGACTGTTATGTCTAGCTTACCACCAGGCGCACGATTTATTTAGTCCCGTCACTAGATATTATAAAAAAATATCTTAATAAAATTTTCTTTACCCTCAATAATAAAAGTGAAATAAAAAGTAAAATTTAATTTCGAAAGCGGAATAAAATAAAGAAAACACATTATCCTCTTTGTACAAACACATGGGACCGAGTTTTAAAGTTTAACCATAAATATCCAGCCAGAATAACTGTGTTGCAGTTAATTTACCATTAAGTTAAATATGGACTTCTAAATAAAACCACTTAAGGTTTTATTTTAACCGTCTCATTACAGAGCCACGATGCCAATTATGGAACCGCACACACTGTCCAATCAACTTTGGGGGTTTTTTATTATGGTAATTTCTTTTGCATTTAGCACATTTATTATCCTTGTCTTCTGATCCAAGGCTGCTATCTAATTAGTCGAAAATCATTTGAACATTCATCCATTTCACACTGTTGGTCCATTTTAACCAACAGTATAACTATATTATAAACACAAATGCATTGGCCTATCAACAAATGGAAGTCGGGTCCGCGCTAGGTGTTCGAACCTATAGAGATAAATAAAAACTTGTAAAATTTACTCAAATAAACTAAAAAAACAAGATTTTGTATCATATTTTCACTAAAAAAAAATATTTTGTTATCATAGTTATCATTTAAAAGTTTTAACTAACTGTATAAAAACAGTTGTAATAGTATAATCGTAAATGTGAATTACAAAAGCAAACAAAATAATCAAATAGCTAACTGTCCTTTTTTTACACATTGCATGCGTAAAAGACGGAAAGAGATTCATTACGTCAAATTTCAAGAAGCCAATATAAATTTCTTGGTCAATTTCAATTTCGTTACTCTTGTGTTCAAGTAATTTTCACTTGAAGCTAAATGTGTTGCACTTTGTTAAGTTTCCAGTAGAAGTTGAATATGGTGTTTTTGGGTCCATAAGTATATTATTGCAAGCAAAATTAAGCAGTGCTACAATGACGTTACAATTTAAATTAAATGTTTTAGTTTTTTTTATATTTCGTTACATGTCACTACGTATAAAATAGGTTAATTTCGGATATTTTTTTCATGGTTGCCGGCAATCGTTTCATGCAAGTTAATTGTACATAAATTACAAACACTGTATGCTTACATTTAAGAGAACTATAACTCTTAACACGGATCTGTACTAACCCTGGACAGATCACTCACATTCAAACTGCACTGTCAAAAGACCAAAATGACCTCCTTCGACGTCTAACATCCACCAATTGGAGAGCAGCGCCAGATGTCCTACGAACTACGGGTTTAGCATTGTGTTTCTCTGCTGCTGAATACGCGTGTCCGGTATGGCATAGGTCTGCAAATGCTGGACTTGTAGACGTAGCGCTTAATACGGTATATCCTCTACCTGGTATTGCACCACCATACGTGTATCGGGATGTAGTATGCTCCGCGGAGAAGTACAAACAAGAGAGTGACAGTGGTCCCCCTTTTAGAGTGACAGGGCCACCGAATTCCCCGAGCTCGCCTCAAAAGCCGTAAAAGCTTCCTGCGCACCACAAAGGCTAGTGACCATCCAACTGTCACTAAGTGTGCATTGTGGAAACGGAAAAATCCCCCACCACCTGGTTTCATCGTACCTCAAGAGCAACTACCACCAAGTTGCGACCTGCGGTGGGCCGTGTGGAAGGCCTTAAATCGCCTTCGCACTTAGATAGGACGGTGCAGAGACACGATGTGCAAATGGGGTTTCAAGGATACTAGTCAAACTCAATGTGACTGCGGTGCTCCAACGCAGTTCTTGTGTCCTAATACCTGTAGCAGGGAAGATCTCTACGCGGCCACGGACAGCGCAGTCAAAGTAGCAACGTACTATCCGCTCACGCGATGCCCTCATCCTACCGCAAAATGGCGGCTATTTGGTTTCGCAAATTAGAAAAGGATTCAGTTTAAATACAAGTTTTTATAAATAAAAATTTATTCTGCATTATTCTGCATTGCTAAATAAATACCCTCCGTACTGCAACAAAAACATCTCAAATAAAATGCAGTAATACACCGCAAATCCCGCACTTAAAAAGCACTAATGAAATTTTTGGTGTACTTGGGTAAATATGATAATATTCCGTTTGAGTGGTTCTAACGTTTACCATGAAATTACTCCTTAAAGTATAGTTTATAAACATTTATATTCAGGGTAAACTTAAAAAACGCTACTTACAGTATGTTTTCAATAAATAAACACCGAAATCACCAGCCCAAACAATAACACACACGATTGTCGTGACGTATTTTTGAAGTTGTTTATTTTTTTGAAATGACAGACACAGGTATTAAAAACTTTATGGTTTGCTAGAGTAGTTACCGAAATAGCAATTAGCATTAGTTCTTTTACCTTTTATAACTTCGATATCCGATAAATCGGTATAAAATCATCACCGGCACCTCTAGGTGTGGTATGCGTCTACGGCTGCATGTATCGCGTGAGCGGTTATTCAGGGTTAATATTGTCGTTGAAAACAAAACACAGACGTTTAATAATACAACTACAACAAAATGTCCATGCCATTGGTTGTGCCAATAAAGAAAAAATAGTTATTCGTTTGACGCAAGTGCTTGTATTCAAACCTGACCAAGCCGTGGAGGCGAAGATTCAAATATAATTCCTGAGGGTAGTGAGGGTTTCAAGGCACGAGACGCAAAACAATTTTGCTCCCGAGCGAACCACACAACTTTTCACCGAGGGAAATGGTAGATGAAAGAAAAACAGTTGAACTATAAAACCTTTTCTAATGAAAATAGAAAGTTTATTTTCGGATGCTTTCTGAACTTGCATCTCATCAATTTTTTTCTTACTTGTACTTTTATTTTATGCGATTAAGTGATTATTGAAATTATTTTAGTTCTTCGACGAATTGAAATAATTTAACAAACACAATTAGTTATCATTGTCAATTTAATGTCAACAATAATAAGAACCGAATATATCAACGGATTTGTTAAATTACGACAAATCGCTTAATTGAACGTGTCATCTTTTTTTTTCATCGAAAGAAAAGTTAGGTGTACCACAGTTCATCGTCAATTATGTGTTGTTAATGTCAATTAAAAATCTGGGCGCAAAAGCGCGCAAAAAGCGCGCTTATATAATAATATAATGAAAACTATAGCCTTTCCGAGCTAGTGAGGCGAAAAAATACTTTTTGACACTTAAGCGCCTAGTTACATGAGGAGAAAGTTTTCGCCCAGTTCCCACCTTTTCGCCCTCATGTACATTAATGGCTAATTTGAATTCTGTTTACTAAGCTACAACATATAAATTCATCTGAATAATACAACCGCGCGGTCGCCACGCGGAGCGCCCGCGTGCCTGAGACGATCATTTAAGTTAAAACGTAAAAACTAAATAAATACCAATGTGGGTTGGTAACTTCACATGTTTTGCAAAGGTTGTGAACCTCCTTCGATTCTCACGTGGGGTAAAGCGGCAGTTATACAAACCATAGTTGTATTGCAAAACCGAGCGACTCGTTCTGTGTACCGTTTAGGTTTTTGGGTTTCGCTCAGAGAAAAGTTTAAGGAGACTGGTATCATGACTGTGGCACCACATTACATTTTGTCAAATATTTTGTATGTCCATAAAAATATGTATAAGTTTAATATAAAAGAAAATATCCATAATATTAACCTTAGAACTTGGTACCACGATTTCGTTTAGCTAAGGTAAACGATTCTTTTATAGGAAACTGTCTACGTTTTTACTATAAGATTCCGGGGCATTTAAAAGCACTTACATTAAAAGTATTTTAATTGAAAAGTCATACTATAAAATTGAAGAATACTTATTTTTGTGATAAAGATGTATGGAAAGACAACAAAAGTCTAGATTCCACACAATTATGATTCAAAGTATATTCCATAAAGTTTATTTGAAAAGAGCAATCCCTAGAGTTTTTTGCTCGTTCTTCTGAGGGAGGTCAGCGTAGTGAACGTGCAGTAGTTTGAAAAAGACGTATTCTAGTGTAATGTTTTATGGAATAAATGATTCTTTCACTTTGACTTCAACGTGTAGGTTTTATTACATACAATATTTTCCTTCACTGAAAAGCTCATGGTTTTTCAAATTAAATTTCTCACATAAATTCCGAGAAACTCATAGGTGCGGGCCCGCAGTCGAACCCATGTCCTCTGCTTGAGAGGCGGTATGTCGAACCATTAGACTACCACAGCTTCCTTTATTTATTAAGGCCTATGCTCATCAGTGAGACGTTAACGGATCGACGATAATAGTTTCTTAAATTAGTTCAACTGAGAATGAAACCCGGACCCCGCTACAACGCTGCGCGGCCGACATTACAGAAACGGTAGTTACATTAATACTCCCGGATAAACCGTTCCCACGCGTCTTAAATATCCTTTACACAGCGTGTTCACATTTCTCAAGACGGATCAATATACTCAGACGAGTGCTTGTTAATAATACAGGGTGCTGCATTTTATTACATTGCGCTACGGCCCGTGAAATATTCAGTTACTGCAGTTTACTACCTACTACTGCAAATAGTGGCGGGGCGTGTTGAATAGTTTTTTCATTCGAGATTTATTCGAAACTTGTTCGAGATCGATAAAACACAATAACATTATTTACTACAGTTCATACAAATGACGATAGGGTGTGTTGGATGGTTTTTTATTCGAATTTCAGTTTGAATCTTTTTTCGTGTGATATATCGATAAAACATCAATAACCTGTTGGAGAATAAAGGGGAATGTACATTGAGAGTGGTTTGTTAAAAAGTCTATAATATAATTATCCCTCGAACAATGCCCAAGTTACATACAGTCCTGGACCAGCTAAGAAAGGTTGACGGACTTTTTTAAATAAAGGGTTTCATTCCGGCCGCGGGAGAAAATACGACAGTATTTCGTAAATAATTCGATGGCTCTGATTGGCCGGGGGCGTCAGCGGTGCATTAATAGGGTACGTACGGTGTGGGAGACACCGTATCGGCATATACATGCATAACATTCTAATAAGAATTGTAACCCTATTACTCTCGCCACTTTGAAGGCCAACCAAATCGCTAGTCAGTCCCGTCCCTCACGCACCAACCGTCCTCGACGGTGAGGTCGCAGAACTCCTCATTTCAGCACGTATAGTGGTAGATTCTACCACTACACATACCATAGCACGCCCTTCTGGCGGAAGTCTTCAGTAGCGCTCTGAGCCAAGGTCCGTGCTCACTTGGGTGCCCTCAGGTCCGCTACATAGCTATAAATGTGTGTTACGGGTTATGAACCTTCAGCTCGCCCTTTTCTTCCGGTGGCGCAGTTAAGGCCATCAGCGGCCAACTGCAAAGTGTTCTTCAAAAAAAAGAATTGTTTTCCTTCATTAATTATTACGACTTATAAGATTACGGAACTAAGTCAGATGGACATAGATTACGATAGTATTCAAATAAGATTCACAATCGTGATTCATAAGTTTCATAGAAGATTATACAGTCCATTTAAAATATTAACTGTCAATAAATCGGAAGAAGAACGAGGAGACCCAACAATTTATATTTCCATATAGTGTCTATTTACACAGAATTTGTATCTTTTTAATTATGGGAAGTGGATTGAAGCAACACTTTCTTCTTGAGGTTATGTTATGTTCACATTAAAAGTAATATTTAGATTCAATATGACACACGAATAAGATAAAAATGGTGAAAAAATGATACGATTTTTTAAACATACTTTAAAAAAATTAATGCGTTGTTAGCATTTATTTTTGAACATAGCATAACTTAGATTTTGACATTTAACGTTCTCCAACGTTGAGACAATTTCTTCTTGAATTTTCTGACAACTTTAAAGTTGATAGTTAAGTTCAAGTTAATAAAAACTTATCGATGCTACAGTTATTGTTACTTTCGATGATAAGTATCTCAAGTTGAAATAAATCGTTTAAGATATTTATGACAAGTGTACCTCTAGTGTAGCTTTCGGTTCTCGGTACCTCTAGTGTAGGTTTAGCCTTTCTTTTTTTTGACGGGGGGGAAATCTTTATGGATACCCCTGAGCCCAGGGAGACTCAGGAGTTATGTGGGGACTCTCCCTCCAGACTGGAGGGACTACCCCACTAAAACCCCCCCGGGTTTCCCTCTCGCCGGTTGAGTCGGCGCCGTGGGATCAGTGAACATTCGCCACGACGCCGCACGGCCGCCCTAGCTTACGCCAGGGCTCCCGCGCCAACGGAGGGGCGAGTCGGTTGTCCTCCGACCCACCCCCCAGACGAGTGAGGCCGTGCAATGCAGACTCCGGAGTCCCTGTCCAGAGCCCGCTGGTCTCACTAGGGGATCAGGCGAGCAGCGAACTGTCTTCGCCTTCTCCGCGTACGTCTGCGCCGGAGCGGGTGCGCGTCTGCCGCGTCCTCGCGCACCCGCTCCGCGGCCTCCTTTTGCGACATAACCTCTGCGCAAAAGGAGGCCACCGCCTAGTGTAGGTTTAGCCTGACACTTTTATTAACTCTTCTTCTCTTTGGGGTAGGCAAGAAAGACAAGAGTCTTAGATAATTTTACATCACATCATCCGATTCAGAGTCACACCACGTGTGGTAAGCCCCGGTAACTGTTATGAGAAGTATATTAATAGATTGTAATATAGCATATTCCCGGGAGTCGGCCGGGACAAGCGCACTATAGTTTACCTATAGGACTTATCCGCTCACGCGATACGCTCCTCCTACCGCAAAATGGCGGCTATTTGGTTTCGCAAATTAGAAAAGCATTCATACAAGTTTTTATAAATAAAAATTATTATTCTGCATTGCTATATAAATACCCTCCGTACTACCAACAAAAACAACTCAAATAAAATGCAGTAATACACCGCAAATCCTGCACTTAAAAAGCATTAATGAAATTTTTGGTGTACTTGGATAAATATGATAATATTCCGTTTGAGTGGTTTTAACGTTTACCATGAAATTACTCCTTAAAGTATAGTTTATAAACATTTATATTCAGGGTAAACTTAAAAAATGCTACTTGCGGTATGTTTTCAATAAATAAACACCGAAATCACCAGCCCAAACAATAACACACACGATTGTCGTGACGTATTTTTGAAGTTGTTTATTTTTTTTAAATGACAGACCCAGGCATTAAAAACTTTATGGTTTGCTAGAGTAGTTACCGAAATAGCAATTAATGTTAGTTCTTTTACCTGTTATAACTTAGATATCCGATAAATCGGTATAAAATCATCACCGGCACCTCTAAGTGTGGTATGCGTCTACGGCTGCATGTATCGCGTGAGCGGCTAATTAAGGTTTTATAACTAACAAAGGAAACCAACACCAATCTTCATCTTCGCGCATTTATTAATCGGTACTACGATAATCTACACATGCACTTAACTTTATGCTAGAACTTCATTAACCATCCGGGTTACTACCCTAACTTAATCTATTGACGGCAGCAGGCTAAAGGGTAGGCTTACGGAGGGAAAAGAGAGCAATTCGCACGGCCTGGGATTGCGCGTTGGTCACTTGGTCGCTTGCGGACAGGGGTAGGTGGGTTGCGGAGGTGGAGGGTGAGCAATTTGCACGGCCTGTGGCTCGCCATGTGTTTTACGGTACTAACTCCTCCAGCGAGTGTCGCTAGCTCCGGCTAGCGGTTTTTTATAGTCTCGTCCTCGCGCTCGGCCTTCCGCCCGCAATCGGCCGGTGCTTTGTGGCGGGTCTCAAAACAATTGTTATATTCTCACAATAGGAGAGAAAAACTCGTCACAATTTCCTGTTAGCATAGCGTTTTATGGTCAAATCCCCCTTTCGCGATTATTTATTCGAGAGCATTTCAATAATATCATACGGCAGTTACTTAGTAAAGCATTTAAGTTAACACAAAGACTAAAATTAGCTACAAGTTTAATACCTCGAATTGTTCATATTAATTGACATCACTAGTGGCCAAGAAATTGCATTGTAGTGACCGTAGGGACGTGCAGTACATTTCGTAAATTATATTTTTATGTGCAATAATAATTCTTTTATTTCCACATTTAACGTGGAGATTTATTTCAATATTTTTTAAAAATACGTACGGGAATAAGAATAAGATTGGCGAACCTTAACTTTCTTTTTATAACATCCACTCCAAATTCATACCATTGTTAGTAAGGTCACAAGCATCGAGTATTAACCAGAAATGGAGACGCAATAAGGGCCATCTATACCTGGCAACTCATCCGGTAAACCAGCCTTAAGTATATTACTTTTAAATATCAACTCTCGTTTGCGCTGAAATCACAAATTAGAAAACTGAAATAGTACAGCGCCAACAACTGACCTGTGTGTACGTCTCCGTATGTTTCAAAAATATATTCTGTATTTATTGTAACAAAGATAATATCTCTAACAATGGGGGCTGTTCCATTCGGTGGTGTGGGAAAAACTGCAAAACATCTAATTACAAAACAAACTGAATCACATTCCATCGGTAATTAAATATTAAATATGTAATTTTGCAATTTTCGAAACAATTGACGACACCCGTCAATTGTCTTCAATTGTTTCGAATCCGGACTGACCAATCGGAACACAGTTGTCACAGTAATGATTTGGCAGAATAGTTTTCTAACAAAATGTCGATGGTTACAAGTGATCACGTGAAAAATGGTTTTATTACTAGAATGTTTTAGAAATAATATGAAACAAATGTACATGTGAATTTTTATACTCCACTATTTATGCATAAAAAAATATTGATAATTTAATTCGTGACATCTTTACGCGTCTGTCCTGGATTGTTTAATATCACATTGTGTATAAAAGGTGGTAAATAACGAATTACGAACGAAACTATTTGACGCTTTCGGGGTCGACGTTCGTAATTCCTGTACCGCCCGTGTTACATACAATATGTTCCATCACATTTGCGAGGAAGTAAATACAAAGATAAATGAAAGAAAAATAAATATCGCTTAACAGCCAACGATATCTATGTACAACACAACAATTACTATTTTTGTACCTTGTTTAACTTTATTTAGCCATTTTGTATTTAGGCCTTGGTCAATATTACGAATTTTGCAAATGGCAGGTTGTTTTTTTTATTTTTCTCATAAAGAGATGGCCAGTTATCCTTCCCTAGATAATACAAGTCAAACTTTGTAAAAGGAAAAAACGCATGCAGTCATGATGTATTAGATATAAAATAAATAATTTCCAAATACTAAAAATTATGCAGAATTAGAATTTATAAAATTAATTTAGTATAGTATTTTTTCTATACTTCGAGCTTATGCGAAATACGTTCAGATTTTTCGAACACCTTTTCGCTTAATCTTGACACTGAGGCGTACAGTGCAACATTGTTACCTGAATAAATAAATAAATGAATTACTGTCATTAGTAGGCAGTGTCATGAAAAAGCCTGTGGGAGTAATTTAGGACATTACGGTCGACTTTGCTTGCATGTTATGACGCAGTTTACGAGTATATGTGATGAAAAGAGCTTTACCATTTGTTAAATACGTTTGTTGATGTTTGTCCTCTCACCAAGTTTCGTATTCATTCGTAACTACGTTGAAGGAGCTAATTGATGTACATTGTTGTCATTGGTGACGTGCACTAAAATTCATGGATGTATAATAAATATTACGACACAACTTGGCATTTGTTTTTCGAAATTTGAAATAAAAAAATCTTATACGGTCGTCATTTATAGGATAGTTGTCCAGCATAACTACTCAATGCAAAACAAAGCAGTTTCGAATTGACGATATATTATGTATTATTTAATAAAATACCAGATGCAGTTAAAGAACTAAATTGTAGGCAAAATAAAATTACATAATTTGTTAGTTACACAATGCTACTACAATATAAATGATTTTTTAATTGATAACATAAAATGTAAAATTTAACCACTGTGCGCATTGACTTACAAATAAATGGACGACGGGTCTAATACAAAAACCACGAAAAAAATGTCCCAAGTCAACCTATTCGAAATTTAAATTGTAATGTCATCGTAGTATCGCGCTGTCAGTAGAACAAATGAAGACTAAAGCGGAGTGTCGCGCTCTGTATACGATTTTAGCGCCTTACAAGTGCGGACACTTTTTAGCGCGGACCCGACGTCCATATAATTGTAAGTCAATGACTGTGCGTGATTGAAATAAGAGTTGTGTAAAATATTCGCATGCCAAGTTTTGGTGAAATGTACAATCTAATAATAATATATTATAACACCATTGTAAACTACATTTTTCAGCGAATAAATATCTTGTATTCTTGTATTCTTGTAAACATTTTTATTTTCGTGTTATTCAAACTTTTTAATAAGCAACCCCTTGCAATACTTGTTATAAATATAAAAACTTATAGATATGACTCGCATTTGATTACATTTCTTTCGATAATGAATTGAGTTTTGACCTCACCATTCTAATCTGTCAAAACGGCCATCATGTTAGTGTCTATTATTAAATTGTATTTTTTTTATACATTTTGGCTACTAAATAAATTTTTTATGAATCATAAAAGTAATTTTTTAAACCTTTCGAGGAGACAGGGAAACAATTTCAAAAATATCTTTAAAGTGTTCTTTAAGAGGGTGACAATGCAGTAATGTCCCATTTGCAACTTAACGTGTGTTTAACTGCGCATCGTTCGCTCTTTACTAGGGTCACCATGGTTTATTGACAACTGTTAAAAAGACAAATAGAAGAAACAAAACAATTCTGGGCCACAGTAGTAGGTATGCTGTATGCCATCAACACGACAAGAAGACTTTTTAGTCATACTTACTTTATAGCTGTTACATACTAGTTGTAAAGAAGCGAGAGCTCCCGATGAAAGTATTTTTAAATATTTAAAAGAAGGTCTCAGACTTTATTAATTTTATTTATATTTGATATGAAGTAGTTTTTCAATTTTTTCATGCATCTACCTGTGTTTTACGAAATAAACTGTACAAGATTTTTCTTTTGATACCAAGAGTTGGGACGAACAAGTCGTGCGACACGTCCGTCCATAGCAGTTACATTGACACTCAAAGCGTTAAATTGCGAAGACCTGAGTCACGTCACTCTGAGACTTAAATTTATAAGTCCCATGTGCCTGTAATTTCACCAGCACCCTTGTCCTTCCAAACCTGAACGCAGTAATGCCCACAATACTGCTTGGAGGAAAAAACACGTAAGATGACAGTACTCGTACGAAAATAATTGTTTAAGTTAACCTGCGATGTGAATACTAAACTCTATAGAAACCCGAATAGACTTGTACTTGATACATATTCCTATGAATGCTAAATACTGTAAAAGTTGTTTAAAAATATATGTTGATATATCATAAATTATCACTTGAGAATAAACTCTTACATTTAAGTTTATTTCAAATAAACATTTGACAGGAAATAAGATGTAAGATTTTATCTTGAAGATTATCATTCTTGACAAAATTAATTTGTAACTTGGCATGTTTGTGACATTTTTTAATATTGCGTGGTGGTAGTCTAATTAACATTACATAACTAGACATTTGCATGCTATTTAATATATACGAAATATGTTTGTACTAACACTGTCTCTTGTAGTAATATTTTTTGTTATACCATGTTTTAAGCAAATAAATGGATTATTATTTTAAATTTTTATTGAATTGATATTCAATTTTTTTTGTGAAATTATTCCACTAGTTTATTATAATTATTAATACAAATAAATAATAAATAAATTAGATGGCGCTACGATAAAAAGTCCTAAAAACCAAATACAAAGATACGACGCAAGCATATAGAAAAATTCGTAAGGTCCGCTGGTTCGTTCCGTGGCTTAGTTTGTATAGCGTCTGGCACGGTAAGCTAGAAGACGTCGGTTCGAATCCGGCCGGATCGAAGGAATTTTTCCTGAGTGTTCGATCTTTGTATTAATAATTACAACAAACTAGCGGATTATTATTTATTGGACAAACTCTTTCTTTTCGTTTCTTTGAAATAAGATTTGTCAGCTAACGAATTTGTGGTCACCCCGTTCGCAAGGGCCGTGAGTTATGTTCACGGCTGTACGACACGACAGTGTATTCCGTGACGGCTCACAGTATCATCATAATTGGTTTAGCCGCTGGGTTCAAGAGAATTTTCGTAAGAAATTGCAGGGAGTCAAGATAGTGCTGGAAAAAGCTGACATGATACCTCTATAACCGCTCACGCGATGCGCTCCTCCTACCGCAAAATGGCGACTATTTGGTTTCGCAAATTAGAAAAGGATTCAGTTTAAATACAAGTTTTTATAAATAAAAATTATTAATCTGCATTGCTAAATAAATACCCTCCGTACTACCAACAAAAACATCTCAAATAAAATGCAGTAATACACTGCAAATCCTGCACTTAAAAAGCACTAATGAAATTTTTGGTGCACTTGGATAAATATGATAATATTCCGTTTGAGTGGTTCCAACGTTTACCATGAAATTACTCCTTAAAGTATAGTTTATAAACATTCATATTCAGGGTAAACTTAAAAAACGCTACTTGCGGTATGTTTTCAATAAATAAACACCGAAATCACCAGCCCAAACAATAACACACACGATTGTCGCGACGTATTTTTGAAGTTGTTTAATTTTTTTAAATGACAGTTAGAGTAGTTACCGAAATAGCAATTAGTATTAGTTGTTTTACCTGTTATAACTTCGATATCCGATAAATTGGTATAAAATCATCACCGGCACCTCTAGGTGTGGTATGCGTCTACGGCTGCATGTATCGCGTGAGCGGATAATAATAATAACTTCTTTTTTATAATATCAAGTGACGGGACGAACAAGTCGTGCGCCTGATGGTAAGCTACACGCCATAACAGTTGCAGTGCCACTCAGAGCTTTTTTTTTCAATTGCGAAGACCTGAGGGGCACCGCCACTACGCCCGTCACCCTGAGACGTAAGTTGACAAGTCCCATGTGCCTGTAATTTCACCAGCACCTCGGTACTTAGCGGTTAGCACCGAGGCCTCCATGATCGAGTGGCTTGAACACCAGTTTTCATGCTGTCGCCATCTCTGAGGTTCGATCCCTGGCCGGGTCAGTGTAGAATGTGTGTGTACCGTCGTTGTTTCCAATTTCCATAGCCCAAGTGCTTTAGTTACTTACTTCAGGATCACAGCAACGTATGTGTTGTTGTCTGATATTTAATATTTAATTCCGGTAGGACAAATTTTGTAAATTTTGTCTGTTCTTAAGTATAGAGATTTCCTAATTTGAGACGAAGCGATTGGTATAGTTGTCTACACATTATTTCTTTATCTATACATTATAATTATTATTACCATTGATATTATCGAGTTCTTAGGTTTTCGCGATTGTTACACATATGTACACAAATGTAGCTATTTTTCCGGATTTAAATCGCGTATATTTTTTTTTCGTTTCGGGCCCTTTACAGGTCTCATGGTGACGGTTGACTGAGGTGGTACGGTACAGTCATCAAACAGTTATGTCTAATAGTAATGCAAACCACAATTGACTTACAATTATATGGACGACGGGTCTAATACAAAAACCACGAAAAAAATGTCCCAAGTCAACCTATTTAAACGTAGTGACATGTAAAGGAATATGAAAAAGCTAAAACGTTGAATTTAAATTGTGATGTCATCGCAGTACTGTCTAATTTTGCTTGCTTCGCTGTCAGTCGAACAAACGAAGACTAAAGCGTGAATGACGCTCTATATACGATTTTAATGCCCTATGAGTTCCGACACTTTTTAGCGCGGACCCGACGTCTATATAATTGTAAGTCAATGCAAACCACCCAATTTTTTCTCTATAGTTATAGTCAGTTTGCGCTATTATTTACAATGAACCTATTACTTACAGTTGCTTTATTATTTACAATTGCATCATTGTTTACAATTACACTTTTATTTTACAATTACACTATTATCCATAATTATATCAAATTATATAAGTCTGTGTCGTCTATTGTAGTCCGTACCATGTGTTCATAGTACCTCGATAGATTACGAAATAATAGGGGTTAAAGTATGAAATTGCCGATTTGTACTGAAAATCTAAATTGTTTATTTTTTAAATTTTTAACAAATTTATTTAATCAAAATAGTTGCCATTATTATCTATACATTGCTGCCATCTAATGGGAAGGTTATTAATGCCTTTGCGATAGAACTCCGATGATCTAGACTGCACAAACTGTGTGAAAGCATTTTGTACTGCCTCCTGGGAAGAAAACTTCTTGTCACGTAGATAATTGTCCAAATCACGAAAAAAATGGTAGTCTGTTGGAGCAAGGTCTGGTGAATACGGAGGATGACGAATGGTTTCTAACTGCAGTTCCTGAAGGGTCAAAATGGTTTCTCGTGCTGTGTGAGGTCTCGCGTTGTCGTGGAGCAATAATGGTGAAGATCGATTCATGAGTCGGGGCTGTTTTACTGCTAGTTTTGTCAACATGGTTCGGAGTTCGGCACAATAGACATCTGCCGTTATTGCTTGACCAGATCGGAGAAAACTGTAGTGAATAACACCATGCTGAGACCACCAAACAGTTACCATTACCTTTTTATTGGTAAGTTTTGCTTTAGGACACTGTTGTGGCATTTGACCTGGGGTCAGCCATTGCATTTTTCTTTTCCGGTTATCATAAAGAATCCACTTTTCATCACATGTTACAATTCGATCCAATATTCCTTCATTTCTGTACCGGTTCAACAAGGCAACACAAGTTTCAACATGCGTTTCTTTCTGCAGATCAGTCAAATCATGAGGCACCCATTTTTCGTATTTTTTTATTTTATTGATTTGACGCAAGTGAGTCAATATTGTGGGTAAGGTAACGTTAAACCATGCCGCTAATTCCTGGGTAGTTTGACTAGGGTCGGCTTGGAAGCCGAGATAGTGGACTATCTCTCTTAATTCATCGTTATTCACCTGTGTGGGCGGTCTTCCTCGTGACTCGTTCTTTAAGTCGAAATTTCCATCACGAAAGCGTTTAAACCAAAATCGCACGGTGCGTTCATTAGTAGACCCCTCTCCAAACGCAGCATTGATATTGCGGGCTGTTTCTGCCGCGTTAGTTCCGCGTCGGAACTCGTATTCAAAAATCACTCGAATTTTCGCAGTATCCATCTTTCTTGTCTAAATTGAATAACAAAAACAATTGAAAGTCGATATTCAAATGTTTCAAATTAAAAAAAAAAAAATCACCGAAACCATTTGAAAAAAGTTTCATTCGAAAACCTCAAACCATGAAGATTCTATTAAAATTCAAAGAACCTATTGCAATAAAACGGCAATTTCATACTTTAACCCCTAATATTTAATTACTTAGGTGGTCCGGCCGCAGAGGATTACACCGCGGACTCCGCTCTTCGAGCGCGCGGCCGCCGCGTGGGTTAGGGCGATGAAATTCGTATCGAATAAATGTTACCACGGCTTTTTTCATAATTATTGCTATAAATATTGTTGATACATTCTGCATACATCTAACTAAAAAAAACAAATAAAAACACAACAAAGAAAACATATTTGTTTTTAAAAACCACCATTTATATCTATTTTATAAACAGGGTGTATTCGTACATCGTATCACGATTCCCGTCACGTCCGTTCGCTCAGACGATTCAGGTGGAAAATTTACGAACACGCTGTATATGTATGTTTATACAGGGTGGTTTTGAGTGGCGGCTTAGATATGGCGTGATGGAAATTTTAAATATTTCTTTTTAGATAAATAATTTTTACACGGATGTAAAAAAATATTATTTTTAAATGAATTTGATTCAGAACAAGTAACTTACGTCAGGCGTTATTCCGGAGCGTTTTTTCAATAGCCTCATATTCATCATCATTTTGGCCGAAAGACGTCTCTGGACATAGGCCTCCCCCAAAGATATAAACGGTATAAAAGAAAGGCCATAACGACCAGTCTTGTGCGGCTTGCAACCAGCGGACACTCGCAAACTTTCACCAGGACATAGGTTTAGCTTGGTGTCGTCTGCCCATTGTCAAACTTAAACTTATTTCATAGGTAAGCTAATTAAACCCAAATTCCACTTCCTACCCCCGCTAATTCGTAAGGTAGATTCCCCTGAGAGAATGAGCAAGAAACTCTAGGGGTTGCTCTTTGTAAATATATATATTAATATTTCCTCTGATGAAAAACCCTAACCAGACAAAACTGTTGTAGTAATTAATGTTTTTTATAATTATTAATATAAAAATCGAACACTCAGAAAAATATTCCTTCGATCCGGTCGGATTCAAACCGACGTCTTCTTGCATACCGTACCAGACGCTATACCAGCTAAGCCACGGAACGAACCAACGGACCTCACGAATTTTTTTATGTGCTTGGGTCGTGTCTTTGTATTTGGTTTTTCAACGACTTTTTAGTCGTAGCGCCATCTATGAGAAATCTATGAAAGATTTATCACCCAGTTCGTACCTTTACAGCTACCAGTCCTGGCGAGAGATGTCGCTATTCACTGTATTAATTAAATTTTCATTGAATTGATATTCAATTCTTTTTTGTGAAATTACTCCACTA
>NW_020654175.1:216745-218237 GCF_003589595.1 Hyposmocoma kahamanoa | reverse complement strand
TTTCATTGAATTGATATTCAATTCTTTTTTGTGAAATTACTCCACTAGTTTGTTCTAATTATTATTAATACAAAGGTCGAACACTCAGAAAAAAATTCCTTCGATCCGGTCGGATTCGAACCGATCGATGTCTTCTTGCATACCGTGCCAGACGCTATACCAACTAAACCACGGAACGAACCAACGGACCTCACGAATTTTTCTATGTGCTTGCGTCGTCCGAAGAAAGAAAGAATTGAATATCAATTCAATGAAAATTTAATTAATGTTATTTTATTTATTCTAATTTCCATTCTTAATTAATAATAAATTTAATTTAATACAAATTCATATTGTTAAAACGTATGGTATGGCTCTGCTACATACCAACTGGCCACCTTGGATTCAATCGATAAACGTGCTAAGAGATTTATAGGTGACTCAGAATTAGTAGAGGCGAAGCTGCAAAGCCTTGAACACCGCCGTAAAGTTGCCTGCTTATCTGTATTCCACAGAATATATCACGGAGAGTGCGCGAGGGAATAATAATTATACGAATTAATTCCACCTTCCCCTTTCCATCATCGGGGAACCAGGCGTAGGCTGGGGTTCCACCTCTATGTTGTGGATATTCGAAGAATTCGCACGAAGTGTTACGCTTCCACATCTATATGGCGAACGGCTATGGAGTGGAATTCCCTGCCTGCAGTCTTGTTCCCTGAATGTTTTAACTAGAACCTTTTCAAGGCGACAGTGAATAGGCTTTATTTAGGAGTGCATGCTCCATTGTCACTTTCCATCAGGCGAGATAGAAGTCTAATGCGCACATTTTTTTTTACAAATAATAATATAATAATAATTTGTCGTTCGTCGTTCTTTTATCGTTTAACATTTTCAATACTTCTTCATTGGTTTTCTTTTGTATCCAACTTATGCTCTTCATTCTCCTCCAGCACCACATCTCAAAAGCTTCTAAATTTTTCCCTATCTCTTTGAGTCAGAGTCCATGCTTACATTACATTTAAAAAATTAACACACGTGTCGAGTCAATGCCAAAAGCCAGTAGAAAACCTGTGTTATATTTATCGAGTTCTTAGGTTTTCGCGATTGTTACACATAGGAAATGAAACTATGTATTTTTCCGGATTTAAATCGCGTATATTTGTTTTTTTCAAACAAACCGACGTTTCGGGCCCTTTACAGGTCCCATGGTCACGGTTGACTGAGGTGGTACAGTCTTCAACCAGTTATGTCTAATATTATTGCAAACCACTCTATTTTTTCACTATAGTTACAATAGTTATTAATTAAATACCTTATTTTTAATTTTACAAAGAAAACATTCCAATTTACGCTACATTAATTAGTTTCATTTCCTCTGTGTTATATTTCTTTGGCCCAGTAAGCACCCACCTCTATGCCCTTATCTGTTGCCTTTATCAGGTCTTCGCGGGTGCAGCAAAATTAATTTATCAAAATATAGTTTATATTATGACGAATAGTAATTTATTTA
>NW_020654175.1:213847-216735 GCF_003589595.1 Hyposmocoma kahamanoa | reverse complement strand
CATTCTTAATGAAACAGAATCGAAAGTGAATGGTTTGTGTAAATATATATTATGTCACACATAAACAGACGGATCTCTAAAACGTTTCTTATTGCGCTATAAACGTCTCTATATATAAAAACAACAACCTGTATACGATAAAGTACCTGTATCGAAAGTATCCGACGGAGTAAGAGCTGTATTTCCTTCTGAAATTATAGCATTGCCGTTATCGGGGATGGAGGATTGTCGATATTTTTATCGATATTTAGCTTGTGTTTTTATGCTTCATATTGAAACCAATAATCTTACATAATATCATTCTATCGAACTACCATTAAACTACTAAAGTCTTTTGAATTTTAAATAATTATATAGCAACAGAACTATTTAGTAAAGAATTCGTCCAGGTAAGTGCTGCCACCTTACCTGTTTTTGCCGCTAATAGACCAGAAATAGGGACGAAATATTCTGTATTTATTGTAATAAAGATAATATCTCTAACAATGGCGTACTATTTCATTCGGTGGTGTGGGGGAAAAACAGCAAAACATTTAATTACAAAACAAACGGAATCAAATTTAATCGGTAATTAAATATTAAATATATAATTTTGCAACTTTCCTCCATTATAGCAAAGCTCAAGTTAACTGGTCGATTTTGAAATGAAACAATTGACGACACCCGTCAATTGTTTCAAATTCGCGCTGCTCAATCGGAGCGCGGTTGTCACAGTAATGATATGGCAGAATAGTTTTCAAACAAATTAAATGACATTTCGACTCTATTTCTGGTTATATACTCGATGATTGCTGCATTTCGGTTTTGAAGGGGTTATGTCTAAGGGTGACGGGCGCGGTGGTTGTTCCCTCAGATCTTTGCTATTTAAAGCTCTGAGTGGCACTGCAAGTGCAGCGACACACGGAAAAAAATGCAACACAGAAACTACAGATAGTCACAATTATTACACACTTTATTTATGACTGGTTCAACATTGATCTGAAAAATACTTTCATTTCTCACGTGTTCATTGTTCATGATCTCCAAAGTATTATTCCACTGGGGTGAATTTTTTTTCCAGCAGTTAAAATTCTCACCAAAAATACACTCATCGATAATACAATTACCATGACCACATCACTAGCCTAATAGTCTAGCAAAGTGCAGTCTCGCCGTCATAATATCGATAATGTACTACACTAATTATCCACATCGATGCAAGCACATCACTAATGCACAGCCAGAGTGCTATTTTGAATGCAAAATTAAGGAGTAAAGTGCCGAGTTCATTTCTGAGCGTATGTTTTGACAACTTCTTGCTGTGTGTACTTTATACTGAACATGGATCTCTTGGTTGGTGTTTAGACTATAGTCTATTTGCCATTAACATTCATGGGTTGTTACGGAATCTTACCGTCATATTAAATTTCAGAATATGATAGTACGGGGTATCCCGTTTCGCTTTATTGATATCAAAAAATCAACTACATGGTTTGCAGTGTGATTTCTGCGACGTCACTAAGAAGTTCCAACAATAAATTCTGATTTAAAATCGCAAATATTTGTGTTTGCAAAGAAAACAACGTCTCGGTTTTTTTTTGTAGGTCTGATGTTTATAGCTAACGAATGTAAAAACAAATAGGTTTTTGATCCGAAAAATAGTTTCATTTCTAGCATAAAAAGATCTCAGATTTATGTCATTAATAAAATGTATATTATTATTATACACATCTCCTTAGATTATTATACACATTGTCTTGTTTACGCCTGTCGCGTTCAGCCTACATGGACGACCAGCGTCCAGCCTTCATGGATAACCTGTGGACTGACTGGCTACAAATGCCACGCTAATGTTTTTCCAGAGAAAAGTATCAACAACGTATACTAACAAAAATCAATGATCTTCTTCTTCTTATAAAGTTATGGCCCCATCGAAGTAATCAATGATTTGAACAATGTCAAGTTAAGGAACGCACGCTTTTTTACTCAAAATTTGATCGGTGAATTTCGACAGAATTTACTGAGAGGAGAATCTACAAATTTACAACGACAGAGAGCCTACACCTTAGACTATGGAAACCAAAGGACATTTTATGTTGACATATACAGGTGAAATTATTAATACAAAGATCGAACACTCAGAAAAAACACTCAGAAAAAATTCCTTCGATCCGGTCGGATTCGAACCGACGTCTTCTTGCATACCGTGCCAGACGCTATACCAACTAAGCCACGGAACGAATCAACGGACCTCATGAATTTTTCTATGTGCTTGCGTCGTGTCTTTGTACTTGGTCTTTCAACGACTTTTTAGTCGTAGCGCCATCTATGAGAAATCTATTGCAGATTTATCACCCAGTTAGTACCTTTACAGCTACCAGTCCTGGCGAGAGATGTCGCTATTCATTGTATTAAATAATAGGAATATTAAATAATAGGAATTTTTTCTGAGTGTTTTTTCTGAGTGTTCGATCTTTGTATTAATAATTATAACAAACTAGTGAAGTAATTTCACAAAAATAATTGAATATCAATTCAATAAAGATTTTTATACAGGTGAAAATTTGTAATGCCACTTGGAAGGAAAGTACGTTAAATACTGGCGATAGAAATTTTAACTTAAAGGAAAAATTCCTTAATTTTTTAAAAGAAATAATACTGCATTCAAAGATTTTCGAAAATTGCTAGCCACACACGGGAATCGAACGAGCTAAAATCTTTAAAAAAATGCACCCTGTGCTTTTATTAAATCAATCGATAGGGTCAATTATGAGGATGAAATCTCTCTTATAAACCATGAAATCTGGAGTAATAAATTCAATGGGTCAAGTTAAAGCACTTTTACTCAAAGGTCCATCAGATTACTTGTTAATTATCGTTGACGTCATTTATCCATTAAAATGACGAAG
>NW_020654175.1:144685-178847 GCF_003589595.1 Hyposmocoma kahamanoa | reverse complement strand
AGTACTGTCTAATTTTGCTTGCTTCGCTGTCAGTCGAACAAACGAAGACTAAAGCGTGAATGACGCTCTGTATACAATTTTAACGCCCTATAAGTTCGGACACTTTTTAGCGCGGACCCGAGGTCCATATAATTGTAAGTCAATGATGTTAATACACTTATTGACGCTTAATCGGCTTGAGCTGGTCAGAAAAAAACTTTATGTCCATCAAATAAGAGTGACATTACGCTTATTGCTTCCGTTCATAGTGCTACACAAAACGTATATAGAATACCAGTGCGTTTTCTCCTGGTGTTTTAAGCGTTCTCTCCGGACACATTCCATTGAGTAAGTTTGCGCATATGACGGAGAAAAGAGAGTCACCAAATTGTGCTGTATATGACTTGAACGAGGACGTACATCATATACTGATGGAGTGTGAACGAAACGATTCTCTTAGATTTGACGTAGCTGCTATGTGTGACCAATTTAGGCAACAGCGTCTTGGCCTTTCCTTTACGAAGGTAGAAGAAGAAGAAGAAGAAGAAGAAGAAGATACTATTAAGATAGGCGGAGAATGGCTTGAAGCTAATGCAACTATATCCTGCTTCAATTCTCTTTCTACTTTGTTATGTAATTATATATAGAGCGGCGTAGTGTCGTGTTTTGTGACAAAGCTCTTTAAATAAAGAAAAAACAATGCGTTCCTAGTGTGTTGCTCCAGTTGAGTAACAATCACTTTGGGCTCTACGGCCGTTTTGTTGTAACGCCTTGCATATTTTTGTGTTTGTCACATTTTGTGTCTGTAACACAAGCAAAAATAAAAAATAATAATTTCTTCTTTTGATGCTTATATTTTATTTGTAAGGTGTTACTTTTCTGGACTATTGTTTTTAATTTTTTTTTTTATGTATTGCATGTGTGCGTTTTGTGATAAATAAACCGTTAAATGGTAGATAAATTTTAATTTTTTTGAGTGTGTGCGTTATTATTTTCCTATATTTTCACTTCTATCCCATGGACATATAGTTTTTTTCTGATCAGCTTACTGGGTCAAGAAAATCTGCAGGATGATGTAGATATGGAGAGGGAGCGCAGAGCGTTGGCCGTACGTTGTAATATGTTGTCACGCAGGTTTGCGCGTTGTGAGGGTAATGTCAAAGCCACCCTTTTCAGGGCGTTTTGTCAGACCTTCTATACGTGCAGCCTGTGGACAAATTACACTAAAGCGACGGTCAATGCCCTGCGTGTCCAATACAATAATGGTCTTAGGATACTGTTGGGGCTGCCACGATTTTGCAGCGCATCAGGTATGTTCGCGGACGCGCGTATTGATAGCTTCAGCGCGATTATTCGGAAAAGAACTGCCTCCCTGATGCGTCGCGTGTGTGGCAGTTCCAATAGCCTAGTTCGTTTGATAGGGGGAAAACGTGTCAGTGAATGTGGAAGCACTGGAACTCAGTCCACATGGGTTCCAGGGGTTTAATTTATAAGTTACTGTAACATTTCGCAAATTTAGTAATTAACACTAATATGGACTATGTCTGAAATAAACTTTTTGAATTTTGAATTGAATTAATGCGATTATATGTTGATAAGTGTGAGATAGAGTAAAACTCCTCAAGCTATATAACTTAAGCGTGGACGAAAGAAGCCTCTTCGCATGAAGTACAAATCCATTCCAGTACTTCTGGCGCACCCTGTGTAGCAATCGGCCATCAATTGCAGTTAATGCGCGAAACAACTTCATGCAGTCGAGGTCTCGGATAACAACTTCACACTTAACTGCATGACTACCGAGATCGACTCTGTTAATACGTGAAGTCGTTATCAACTTCCTTCCTTCCTCCTTTCCTATCCTTTTACCATGATGGCAAGCTTTTAGTGTATGCCATCGATGGTATAAGAAAATGTTTTGACTCTTTAT
Organism: Hyposmocoma kahamanoa; assembly: GCF_003589595.1. NCBI lineage: Eukaryota > Metazoa > Arthropoda > Insecta > Lepidoptera > Cosmopterigidae > Hyposmocoma > Hyposmocoma kahamanoa. The sequence continues at coordinate 176,941 of NW_020654175.1, read as the reverse complement.
GCCATAAACGCAAAATGCTAAATGGGCAGAATGCTAGATTCTCAAAATGCCCGATTATCTTAATGCCAAATTCTCAAAACGCCATATGATACTTTCAAGAAGCGCTCCACTTTGACTCGAGCAAATGCGAAATTAAGACCAAGAAGCCTGACGCGGAGAGTAAACAAATAAAGCGATGGTACAAAACATAAAATTACCCAACCTTGATGTGATGAGATTCTCATAAAAACTGCCGACTATCAGTACGTAATACAGGAAAGACGTAATCAGAAACATAAACATATTCCTTGGAACTCGTGTGAGTGAGAGAGATTTGGGACAGACGATATCCACAGATACCTACTTTACGTTTGATCCAGGTTTCATGTAAAAAAAGACATTAAGTGTTATTGCAGAACAGTAAATAGTGTATAAGTAGTGAGGATTAGGTCTTTCTCCTCCTGACGCATGAACTAATGTCCAGTAGTGGACGTCATTCGGCTGGAATAACGATGATAATGAAGCGAGGTATCTGATATTTGATTAATTTATTAAAAACAAAAATGTAGTTTCCTCTAACTACTAAAGAGCTTCAATTAGGTATTACTAGAATTTTAATAACTGGCATTTTGCGAAATTGGTATTTTACGAATTTGGCATTCTGACATTCTGCCCGTTTGGCATTTTGCGCTTCTGACATAAAGCTTCTATGCCACCGTGGTCAAAATAAAATTGTGAATTGAGCTGTGTGACTTTTCAGTTAAAATTTATAGTTACGTACTTTTGAGACAAAGGGAGTTTATAATAATAATATTCTATAAAGTTTTTAGGTAAATGTAACAGTTGCAATTAAAGTACAATCGGTTTAAGTACAGAAACGACTGAAAAATCTTACTGATGCTGTACTCTATCCTCGAATGGCGACAATCTCAAATATTTATTTATCCAAAATTACCATATATTAACTCACTAATGCAAGTTCGCTGTAGGACTTGGAAGTTGATCAGGTCTGACATCAGTTTCACCAATTTCTGCATCATTGTGGTGGCCGCTTCGGTATCATTTTCGTTGGAACGAACTGGGAACATAATGCGATTTTTAACATCTTTGGTACATGACAAATACACGGACAAACATAAACGCAAATCCTAAAAGCTATAAAAAACGACTCTTGGAGACAACTAAGCGTAAGCTATGCCAATAACTATGCAAAAATGCATGAACTTTTTCTCAATGAAACTTACGAGACTGAGATGTAGTTGCTCACTATGGGTTTCATAGGGAGGCTCAAGGTTACTCGAAGGGCAATGGAAAGACCTATGTTCGGAGTTTTGTTGCGAGATCGAATCACTAATGAGGATATCCTCAAAGGAACCAGAGTAACCGGCATAGCCTAAAGAATTGCAAAACTTAAGTGCAGTGGGCAGGGCACATTACTCGCAGAACAGATGACCGATGAGGCCGAAGGTTTTCGAGAGGCTAGATCGTTGTGGCATTCTTTGGGGGAGGCCTATATATCATCATGCTTCAAAAGCGCAACTTTAGACAACATTTTTAATTCTATTTTTTATATTCATATTCTTTATTGTACAAAGACACACGTTACAATGGACATATACAAAGGTGAGGTTATCTCTATAAAAAAAAAAAAGGTTATCTCTATAAGAGATCTCTTCCAGCCAACCCTAGTGATGAAGTCTGCGGGACTAATTATTGTACAAAATTTAAATTTAAATGTGAATAAAATATAAATGATAATAATATACATACGACAGACATACACACATACATGAACTTTATATACATAAATACACACATAAGCAGAATATATATTATAATAACAGATTATTTGTTTACAAATATGTTACCTATAAACTATCTAACGCGTTCGACAGGAAGTGCTCTTTTAATTTGTGTTTGAAAGATGCCACCGATGGACTGTCACTAATGCTAGCAGGTAGTTTATTCCACATACGAGCTGCACTTACGGTAAAAGAATTGTGAAAGAATTTGGAGTTGGATTGGGGATATAAGTGTTCTAGTGTCACAGGTACGTTTTGAGCGGTAATTGGGGGATAAGGGGGAAAAACGGGAACACAGATAATGAGGAAACTGAGGGTAATTTAAAATTTTATGAAGAAGACAAAGAACGTTCCTGTTCCTTTTATTTTTTATTTGAGTTGCACCTTTGAGGTCTTAATACATATTATATACTACATGTGTAATGCGGAGTCCTTTATTTATTACCATCATTAATTCATTAAAAATAAATTGGGGTCAGGAGGACATCATGCGGGACTTGATTTTCATTGTGCGGGTAACTAAGGATTAAACAGCAGATTAAATGGAAATCACAGTCACAGAATAACTTCTTTAATGTATTTTGTGTTGCGTATCTTCACGAGATCAAATTTAACAGTTAAGTTTAAACGCCATTACTTTGTTATTTCAATGGCTACGACTTTCCTTTTTACACAGTAAGCGGCCAGTTGTACACGAGGCGAAAGATTTCGCGCGGCCATCGCCCAGTTATCACACCTTCATGTACGTTAATGGCGAATCTGAATTGTGTTACTAGGCAACAACATTTAAATCCCTCTCAATAATACAAACGCGCGGCCGTCGCGCGGGGCACCGCGTAAACCCACTTCAAGCCAGACTCGTCCGCGTTTAAGTTAAAACGTAAAAGCTGAGTAAATAGAGCGTGTTTTGCCATGATAGATGCACGCGGGCGCTGCGCGGTGGCAACGTGGACTCCTCGCCGTGTGACCGCGATGACATTCGTGTCAAATAAATGCGCCCTGAGCATTGACTTACAAATAAATGGACGACGGGTCTAATGCAAAAACCACGAAAAAAATGTCCCAAGTCAACCTCTTTAAACGTAGTGACATGTAAAGGAATATGAAAAAGCTAAAACGTTGAATTTAAATTGTAATGTCATTGCAGTACTGTCTAATTTTGCTTGCTTCGCTGTCAGTCGAACAAACGAAGACTAAAGCGTGAATGACGCTCTGTATACGATTTTAACGCCCTATAAGTTCGGACACTTTTTAGCGCGGACCCGACGTCCATATAATTGTAAGTCAATGGCCCTGAGGGTTAATTTAACTTATTTACGGACTGATAATAATAGATTCCAGTAAATTTAGCCTGATTTACATTTGGTTGTCACGACGTTTACGCGGATTTGGTTTGGCCACTAACTTACGGAAATGGCAACTTCATAACGGATGCTAGCTACGCATAATTACATTATCCCCGACGACTGTCAAGTATGATCACTTGTGGTTTTATTATACCAAGAGCAGGAATTTACAATTTTGACGGAAAATATTATTTAAAAATTTAACGCGAGGATAGCGGTTGGGACACACAGTTACATGCAATGTATGTCTGAAAAAGTGTACAACGTGAGAAGTGTTTTCGTTTCAACACGAGAGAGCAACGAGAAAACTCACCAACAATGTTTCTAGTCATCTGTATCGCTTGAGAAGCCTGTCGACAGACTTCCTTCATGTGACTAATTGGTGATGGGAAGTTTAAGTAGCTAGGCACCTGCATCACGGAATACAGATATAAATGTATAAGTAGAAACTTCTCATGGCCTGGTATATAATGTCATTAAGTCTGAGTACATGATCTTTGGAGCCGCAGGCAAGCATAGTCCTACGTGTGCACATCCTCTACTACTTAAAAACGGTTAGCGACTTTAAATACCTGAGACACTATGTTACTGACGGCTTTAAGGATGACATGAATATGCAGCGCAAGATGAGAACACTACCGGTGAGAGCGGACATGCTCGCCCGCAGGTTCCTCATGCTGCAGTGAAGGTAACGCTCTTTCGGGCGTACTGCACACCACTGTTCGCTGGCGAACTGTAGACGAGCTACACTCAGCGCTTGCTGGATGCTTTGAACGCCTTTAGGACGCTGTTAGGGCTGTCACGTTCAGCCATGTTTACTAACACGCGAGTGCATAGTTTCATGGTTGTTATCCGTAAGAACTCGGCGTCGCTACTGAACTGAATACGTGTCAGCCCCAATAGTCTCCTTAAGAGAATTGGTGGAAGGATTGACAACCCAGTGATGCGGCAGTTAATACAGACTACAACGTCTCTTATAGAATTTAAGTACTAACATAGTTTTAAGGCCGTACCTACTAATATTATTATAATTGGATCGTTGTTCTCTGGATGAAATAAATAAATCAAATAAATTTAAAAACTTTCGCCATATTTTCTTGTTCAAAATACCACAGTGTCTCCTGACAAAAGTCTTCGATCAGTGTATGTTGCCAATGATGACTTACGGCACTGAGATGTGGTCGCCCACTATGGGCCTCATAAGAAGGCTCAAGGCGACTCAAAGGCAATAGAAAGAGCTGTACTCGGAGTTCCGTTGCGAGATCAAATCAGTAATGAGGACATCGGCAAAGGACACAAGAGTAACCGACATAGCCCTGAGATTTGCAAAATTTAAGTGTCAATGGGCAGGGCACATTGCTCGCAGAACAGATGGCCGATGGGGCCGAAGAGTTCTCGAGTGGCGACCGCGTACCGGTAGACGCGGAAAGGTGGACTGACGATCTGGTGAAAGCTGCGGGAATCCGCTGGATGAAAGCGATGCAGGACAGATCGTTATGGCATTATTTGGGCCAATGTTAAGCAGTGGACATCTTTTGGCTGAAATGGTGGTGATGATAAGTTTTAAATGCTTATAAGACTTAACACAACGATATAACGGTGACGTGCACGAAAGCAGCCTCTCTTTTCCTGTCTTGTACATCTGACGTAACCTGGGCAACAATCGGCGCGTACCTTACGCTGATTGGTCCTTTCGTTCACTTCTAATCCTTTCACTGCGATAACAAGCATTGCAGCGTACATACACTATTGATACGATAAGATAAAGAACGGTACAACATAAATGCAGTACTTTGGCAATGTAAACAAAAACAGAAGAGCAATGTTAATAGGAGAATGGTTTGAAATCACTGTGGTATTTAGTAACATATCTCGCTAACTAATGAAGGAAAATTCCGCGAAGAAGGTTTAGAAATGTGCCAATACCCGTGACCCACATTGCATCAGCGTGAGATTAGGAATTGATGGTGAACAATGATGTGGAGGCAATGAAGAAACATGGAGTCCAACAATTTTCATACCTGTTTCCCAATAGCGGCACTTCCTCGCTTGTAGATCTTATGAGGTCTAACACCAGGTCTTGCGAAAGAACTGAAAATCATAGTTGTGTTACTGTTATGATTATAGAAAGTTAAAAGAGCCCGGTACTGTGGAAGATTTGCCCAAGGCTTTAGTACAACTACAACAGCGGTGGTAAGCTTAGGGAAGAACCAATGCTTCTCAATGCAGATCAGATCATTTACATATATGTTTCTGGTGGCATCTGTTTAGTAGCAATGCAAAGATTACATAAAGTGAAAGTACGTCGAAGAGGGTTCTTAGGAAAATTTGCGAAGTCCCCAATCCTCACTGGGCCATGCCAGACTCTAATTGAAAGGAGACCAGCAATGGGAAGTATATAGAGTAAAGGACGCTGAGATAAATGTTTAAATTCGTCTCTTACGAATTTTGAATAATTTTGAAATTTAAAATTTTGAAACTGTGTAAATAACTGTTTTCCTCATTGACTTACAATTATATGGACGTCGGGTCCGCGCTAAAAAGTGTCCGAACTTATAGGGCGTTAAAATCGTATAAAGAGCGTCATTCACGCTTTAGTCTTCGTTTGTTCGACTGACAATGACATTACAATTTAAATTCAACGTTTTAGCTTTTTCATATTCCTTTACATGTCACTACGTTTAAATATGTTGACTTGGGACATTTTTTTCGTGGTTTTTGTATTAGACCCGTCGTCCATTTATTTGTAAGTCAATGGTTTTCCTTTATAATTTTTACGTAACGTTAGACCATTGTTGACCGTGAATCCATTTGTAGCTACAGCTGAAAGAGATTCTTTTGCGTATGCCACATTCGCTCACATTGCTGAATGTCTATTTGTTATTTAACATGTTTGCCCCAATGTATTTTTTGTTTTATTTCATAGTTTTTTTTTATATATTTTCAAGTTTTGGTTGTTGTATATGCATTCTATTCTATAGCCAGTCTCTATGCAATACATTCAAAATTCTTACTCAGATTTGTCCATGTCTTTACTGTTCCCAGAGAGCTTGTCCAATTCATCTCTTGAAACTTTTTTTATTGAATGTGCCAATCTCTTTACTTTATCCTGTATCCAGGTCCCTGATTTTCTCACTAAGTCATTACCGTGTCTTTCTCTCAGGGTTTTTTCTGAAATGGAAATAAAATTACCTTTTTGGACGCTTTCTTTTTTGATAGATATAATCTTTATTCACCACCATGACAAATACATACACATTCACATGATACAGACATTAACTTAGATGTAACACTGCAATATACAGGATGTCCGGTAAAGAATGGATAAGCCTGAAATGCCTTATAGTTGAGCTTATAAACGTTCAAAAAATATATAAAGAAAAATATATCCCTAAGATATATATTTTTTCTTTCAATTTAATTATTTTCACCTTATTTTACGTTTTCGTACACCATGACTACAAGTTAATCAATTCCTTCGGTTTTTTGGAGTCATAATATTCTACATTAACTGTGCTAATAGATAGGTAGTATATAGTATGACTAACTATGGCACTTAAATTTTTAAAAAAGTTTTATTTTATTTTTCAGTGCAAAATTTATTTTTCACAAAGTTTAAGCATCTATGATATACAAAAAAAATATGATAACCTGAGTGGCCAACTATTCTAAAATAATGTGTGCTTAAATTAGATATCAAAATGGTATAATTCATTAATGTATCTAATATAAAAAGAAAATTATTGCTATTAATGTGCAAAAGGAGTAAATTTGACTAAAAACTTAGTTTTCAAAATTGGACCACTTTTTGTCCTGAATTGAGCTTGACCATTGAGGTTCAATAAAAACAATTAGAAATAAATACAACTTTATTTACAATTTGTTTACAGCAAATGTTCAAACTGTTTGCCACCGACTCTGATGCAGGCTCTACATCTTCAAATAAAAGCCCTTTTGAGTAGCCGCTTATATCGTAGTTCACTTATTGTTGCAGCGGATGCACTGGCACGGCCATGTAAGTCTTGCAAAGACCTGATCGGCTTGATATACACAATTTCTTTAAGGCAGCCCCAATAAAAAAAAATCCAGTGGATTTAGGTCCGGTGAACGCGGAGACCATAAAATTGGCCCCAGACGGCCGATCCATCAGTCCGGGTACGTTCTATTCAAATATGCTCGAACAGGGATCGCATAGTGCGCAGGACAGCCGTTATTTTGTAACCAATGGGATTCCCTCAGCTCCTTGGGCACATCCTCCATTAAATTAGGCTGATCATTCTGGAGGAACTCCAAATAACTTTGACCAGTTAGGTTCGCCGGTAGTTCAAATGGCCCTATTACTTTTTCATTGAATGTTCCCGTCCAATAATTTATTTTAAACTGGTACTGTGATCGGTCTTCCCGCATTAGATGGGGGTTTTGAAGTTCCCAGCTATGGAGATTACGTGGATTTAAATAGCCATCTCTTTTAAGGGTTGATTCATCGCTCCAAAGAATATTATTAAAAAATTGCGGGTCTTCTTCTATCTTACCTAGCATTTGTCGGCAAAAACATAATCTTGAAGTGTAATCTCTCAGTTGAAGAGTTTGCACGCGTGTAACGTGGTAGGGATGGAATTTATTTTTCCTTAAAATATCATGCACAGTCGATTTTCCTATTCCCGTGAGTCGTGCTATTTCCTCAAGCACTATCTCTTCGTTGTCACCATGAGGTATTCTTCCAGTGCTAGTACCACCAACACCACTACTAGGCATTCTTCCTTCTGAGCAACATGCATGGACTCTCATGAGCATGCGGTAATCTGGGTGACGAGCATTAGAGTATCTTTCCCTATAAAGAGTTGCAGCTGCATTTGCGCTGATTCCCCATTCCTCGCACTAATTCCCTGAAAACGTTTGCTAGCCGACACTGACCCTCCTTATCTCATATAAAACAAAAGACGAGTGGTGCGGCGACCGCGCAGGTAACAAATAACTGTCACACGTGGTATATTCACGGGTGGTACATTCATGGTATATTAACAATGTAAAAGTTGTTTAGATTTGATTTATGCATTCTTATGCTGTAAACAATTTGTAAATAAAGTTGTATTTATCTCTAATATTGTTTTTTTTATTAAACCTCAATGGTCAAGCTCAATTCAGGACAAAAAGTGGTCCAATTTTGAAAACTTAGTTTTTAGTCAAATCTACTCCTTTTGCACATTAATAGCAATAATTTTCTATTTATATTAGATACAATAATGAATTATACCATTTTGAAATCTACTTTAAACACACATTATTTTAGAATAGTTGGCCACTCAGGTTATCGTAAATTTTTTTTATGTCAAAGATGCTTAAACTTTGTGAAAAAAAAATTTCGCACTGTAAAATAAAATATAACTTTTTTTAAATTTAAGTGCCATAGTTAGTCATACTATTTACTACCTATCTATTAGCACAGTTAATGTAGTATATTATGACAAATTTAAAGATAAAAAAATCTTACGAACTTCATGGGATATATTTTTCTTTATATATTTTTTTTGAACGTTCACAAGGTTACTATAAGGCATTTCAGGTTTATCCACTCTTTACCGAACACCCTGTATTTTACTAATATTCCCCTTGGAAATCAAGGCAGTGAAAAGGCGATGACTCAGCATAAACATCGCGGTTGCTATAACCCTGGTATTCTGACAGGACCCTATAGGACAGAGACGCTACTTGTAAAACTCAAAACTCAAATCAATGTAATTCAATTACATTTTTAATTTTAACAGCTTAATAAGATTGCATTAAACAATTAACTCGTTTTTGTCTACAGTGAGTATAGTTCTCACGCCTAAGCAACGCTGTGAACTTGATTGATAATGAAGATAAGACACTTACCTAACGGATCTTCAACTCCGTATTCGTCATCGTAGAGATCGTTCCAGAAAAGATGAGTATTCTCCGATGCGCTTCGTTTAACGACAGTTTTGTTTTGTTTAATAAGTTTCAATTCGCCCTGCGTTTCCGTATTGGCGTCTTCTTTTGTGTTGTTTGGCGACGCTGTTGATTTTGTTACATTACGTGTCACGGTTATGTGATCTGTATATAGATATATTTAATACTTTATTAATTAAGCCACTATACACCAAATTCCCTCCATTATTTTTCCGTGTGGTGTGGAAAATCTGGTGGGTTTTTAACATTGTTACACAGGTTCTAGAATTACCGTGTATATAAAATTGAATTAACCTAGAAGACTGTGTTTCTAGAATGACCGCAGAAGAACTATAATCAAGCCAAATTCAGCGTAGAATAAATAACAACAAACATTTTGAAGGTTCTCCCCTTACAGTTTTTACAGACTATTTTATAGTTACCACAACTTCACTACGTTTTCCCTAAACTTCGATTGGGCTATAGATAATAAAGTGTGAATAAAGTTATTATTATTATTAATAGTTATATTTACTAATAATAATAAGCGGCGTGAAATTGCGATGAGCGGAAGAAGATAGAATTTACAAATAAACTATTTGTAGCACAAAAAAAATGTGTACGAGCAATGTGTGGCTTAGGACCCCGCGAAACGTGTAAACCTTTGTTTAAAACTCTCAATATTCTACCGCTGCCATTTTTGTATATTTTTACATGTACATTTTATGTATTTTTATTTTTTGTACATTTTACATGTACATGTACATTTTTGAAGTGTCTATGTTTGTAAAAAACAATTATAAACTTTTCAAAAGGACACGAGACCTTCATTCAATAAATGTAAGGCATCCAGACAAATTAATTAATCACAGTAATACCAAATTAACTTACTACCTGAGACAATCTGGAGCTATGTGTGTGAAAATATATAATGCTTTACCCTCTGACATAAAAGATGTAAATAATAATCATTTATTTAAACGTAAGCTCATGTCATGGTTGAGAGATAAAAGATTCTACTCCCTTAATGACTTTTTTTCATACAAAGATTTTCAAATTTGACAATATAATTGATTGACATAAAATTGACATTAATTCATTATGTATAATTTTTAAATTTTGATTATTATCATTGTTATTACTTTTAACTTGACATGACATGAATTTACTAGTACTTATGACATTTATAAATTAATAACTTTTTTTATATTACTTTAAACTATTAGATTTGCTTTGAATTATATACAATTTCTAGAATTTTATAAAATTTAATATTTGCATGCCGATTTCGGTTAAATATGAGAACTGTTACTCTATAAAATACCATCTTATGTAAACCATATTTTGAGCAAATAAATATAATTCATTCATTCATTCATTCATTCATTCAAATGGATTAGTAACAGTTGATGAATTAATGAAAACCTTACCTGTCACGATGTCAGTACTCGTTTCGCCCATAGCTTCTGTTTCACGTTTTTCAGATTTGCTGTCATCCTTCACATACATGAGTACTCTAGATCCATGTCTGATATTATCAATCATATCTGAGTCGTACATGGAATAGACTATATTTTGCGTGGAATTTGACTTTGGAGTTACTGTTTTGTTAAACTTGAGATGTGCTCTGAAATACAAATACAGTTTTTAAAATTAGGCAACAATTTAATCACATCCTCATTAAATGTGCCAAAACTGGTGATCCAAAAGTTTATCTGTTGGCTCTGGATGAGAAGGGAATGAATTTTTCGAATTTAGTTTTGGTCTTGAGTGTTCCGAGTGTGAATTCCGTTGCTTTGGTAAGCATCACGGAACGTTCTAGTTGAAGTCAGGTAAATAATGTTGAAGCTGTAGTCAAGGATAAAAAATTTAATGAATAACAGATCCGAGGACATATGACTTCAGTGACGTCGATTATATTAATAAAAGACTGGGAAATTTGAGAACTCAGATGTGTGTCTTTCCTGATTGTATTGACATGTTATATTTATTTATCCATCGGCCCACATGCAGACTCTCTCATATTTCATCTTTAAAATTAAAAACACCGTTGAGAATTTTGTATATCTGAAACCATTAAATGATTCAAAATTATCGACTCCTTTATGGCTAATGAAACTTAGAATTTTGATAGAAAACAGTTATTCGCATAGTTTTCGATCTCATCAATATTGACAATATTACTACGGCCATTAATATTATAACGTGTGACATATTGAGCCCCAACCAACGTAATGTGCAAAAAATAATAAAGTTTGAACCCAGAAATGGGGTCACAAGTATTTTTTTATATAATAATCAAGTGACGGGACGAACAAGTCGTGCGCCTGATGGTAAGGGACACGCCTGTCCATAACAATTGTAGTACTACTCAGAGCTTAATCGCAAGGATCTGAGGGGACTGCGCCTGTCACCATGTGTCAAGTCCCATGTGTCTTCTTTATTCAAATGTAAGTGTGCATTTGACCTCCATCTCACCTAATGGAAAGTGACGATGAGGTCGACAATGGAGCATGCACACCTAAATAATGCCTATTCACTCTCGCCTTGAAAAGGTCCAAGTTATAATGTTCAGGGAACAAGTCTGTAGGCAGGGAATTCCACTCCATAGCCGTTCGCCATATAAATGTGGAAGCGTAACGCTTCGTGCAAACCTTTGGAATATCCACAACATAGGGGTGCAAGCCAAGCCTACGCCTAATCCCCCGGTGATGGAAAGGGGAAGGCGGAATTAAATTGTGTAATTCCGTCGCACACTCTCCGTGATATATCCTGTAGAATACCGATAAGCAGGCAACTTTACGGCGGTGTTCATGGCCTGCAGTTTCGCCTCTACTAATTCCGAGTCACCTATAAGCCTCTTGGCGCGTTTATCAATTGAATCCAAGATGGCCAGTTGGTACGTATCAGAGCCATCCCAAAGGTGGCAGCAATACTCCATACACGGCCGGACTTGTGCTTGATACAGCTGAAGCAACTGTCCCGGTGTGAAGTAACGCCTCACTCTGGAAAGGATGCCAAGCTTTCTGGCTGCATTTTTGGCTATAGATTCAATGTATCTGCCGAAGTTCAGGTTGCACGACAGGTCCATTCCAAGTAGCTGGAAACGGTCGGCTATCGGTATGGATATATCACGAAAAGTCGGAGTCAGCTCAAAGGGACTCCGTTTTGTGGAGAATAGACACGCCTGCGTTTTGGTAGCATTAAATTTGACAAGATTGGCATCGCCTCAATCGGAGACTGCCTTGAATTTCAAATCCAAACGGCTAACCATAGACTCTCGACAAGAATGGATTTACTCTCCACTGACACTTGGTCATTGGTCAAGTACCTATCTACAACTGTGCTGTCATCAGCATACGCATAGGTACCTGGAATTAACATATAATTGATATGCAGCAGAATGAGTGTTGCAGACGGTACGGAACCTTGAGGATCTATCGTCCGATGTTTGGAAGAGTAGCTTTCTATGTCCACTCAAATGGAACGTTCAGTCAAGAAATCCGAGATCCAATAGCAAAGGTGAGTCAGTGGGAAGCCCATAACATAGAAGCTTACTTAAAAGGCTTGCATGCCAAACCCTGTCAAAGGCTTTAAAAATGTTCAAAAACACTGCAAGTATTTCGCCTTGCTTATAACCTCGCTCCATATGTGAAAGACATACACGAAGATCCCCAGTAGATCGCCCTCGTCGAAATCCGTACAAGCGATTACTAAGGAGGTCATTGTATTCAAGGTATGACAGGAGACGGTTGTTGAGTACACGTTCCATTGTCTTGCAGAGTATGTACTTAGCCTGCCATTGCACCAGCATTTTTACCTTTAAAAAACAGCCAAAAGGCCAAGCAGAAATGCGCATATTACTGCTTGGCGGCAGAAATATATAATGTGGCAGTACTTCTCAGGATAGACTCTTTTACAAAGAGCTCTACTGCTGCTAAAAGTTATACTAGGTTGTTAGAATCTCTTGTATTGAAAGACGCTGTCAGAACACCTACTATATGAATTCGCTTTACACGCAAATCCATCACAAAGATTACAGAACGCAGAACGCTTGACCAGCGTTTATTTTCGGAATGAAACGTGTTCGTATCGTCAATAAACGAAAAAAAAACTGTAAAGTATTACGGTTAGATTTGAAATGGCCCATCACGTTGCCCACCCTGTCTGGTCTACTTTAGCAACCAATGGTATTTCATTTTTTTACATCTCAAAATAAGGAAACACTATTATGTTCTAATAGTTTGTTAAAACATAGTCTCACTTGTTGTTACAGTCATCATCAGACGTGTCAATTTTAAACTCTCTTCCAAAATTCACTCGTTTCTTGATGCAAACAAATAAATAATGAAATAGCATACGTACCAAATCTGTGTAAATAAGTTTCCCATGTACAAAACAATCAGTTATCTACCAACCACTGACAACCATTTCTACCTTGTACCACTATGGTACTAAGGTGATCTCGATCATACCTTCAACTACACCATAGTACACTGACTCACCAGGCTTGATGTACATATCGTATTCAGGAAATAAGCTAACTTACTGTGGATTATTCTCATTGAGTTGCGGAACTCCAGCTAGAGTCTTAAACCATTCTGAAACCATTTGAAAGAAATATCCAATATCCATTTGTTTCACATTCAAATCTTTGGTACGATTTCCTTCATCTGATGGTATGTTTGTAGTTAAGATCTGTATCTCATTACTGAGTAGAGCAATTTCTGGTTTTTGTATAATTAATTGACGATCCAAATCTGTTTTTACAATCTGCGATGTTGTCTGCGTATAGCTTTGAGCATTACGTTTAACTCTATGTTTGCCTTTATTGGTACTTGCTGATGCAGTCTCATTTATTTTGTAAAATTTGAGACCTTTATTTGAGCCTATATTTTTATAAGGCATGTTGCTATAGTTGTAATTTGAAAAAGGACCTTTCGATGGATAAATATTGTCCTTATAGTCGGAAAAAACAGTTGATTTAGATGTATAGGAGGTGTTACTCCGTTTACTAAAATTACTTATATTTTTAACTTGTTTGTCTTTGATTTCTTTTTCAATATCAAAGTCAATAGATTTAATGTCTCTTTTACGTCTGAAAACTTCAGTTTTCAAAACCTTACTGCTTTCAAGATAAGATGGCTTGAAACTTATTTTGTTTATCATTTCATTTCTGATTGGCAATATGTGTTTTGTATTTTTGTGATCATATGCAAATTTAAAACTTTCCGATTTAAAATCTTCTGCTAATCTACATCGTTTTAAATCAGTTTTTACGTCGCTGTTGTTTTTATTATATTGCACTGTATGTACAGTTGTATATTCGTTTTTTTTATATGATTTCATTGCAATAGTATTCAAAGCCCTATTTAAAGATTTTAGCCAATTACGTGAATTTCCGTTTTCATCTGGTATTTCATCTTCTGTATAGATTATTACTTCTTCATTATCTTCCTTGCAAGGATGTTTTTGAATATTGTAATTGTTAGAATCTAATAATTCATCTAAATAAACTGCCATAGTATTTTGATTAGACTTTTCTTTAGTTTTGTGAGTAGCATGTACCTTGCTCGTGATTTTATTGTTTACTTTAAAAGTAGTAATAGTAGGAAGTATATTGTTATTATAAACTTCAATACTATCAGTACATTTAACTAAAAACACATATTTCGTTTCAAGAGACACATTTTCGTCCTTTGTAGTTGCTAAAACTGCTTCACTAGATTCAGTTACTGTATTATTATAACCAGTTTTAGTATTTTCAGTATATTTAGTTAAAGAGACGTCTTTAGTTTCAGGAGAAATATCTTTGTATTTTCTACTCAACGCAGCTGGCCAAATAACTTCAGATTCAGTTACTATATCTGTAATATTAGTTTCAAAATTTTCAGTATGTTTAGTTAAAGAAGTATCTTTAGTTTCCAGAGAATCATCTGCATATTCTGTACTTAGTGGAGCTAACCAATCATTTTCATTAATCATATCAGATTGTATAGAATCTGTAATTGGCAATAAAATGTAACTAAAATCACTTTGAGTATTCGTATTTGACTGTACGTCATTTGTTTGCTCTTTATTGCTGGTATTATATTCGTCAAAAGGGATATAACTTGTTTCTGGTTGTTGTAGCAAATTGTATTCTGTGATTGGTTGTGGTAAATCACTATTTTGTTCCTCACTGGTATCAAATTCCATATGTAGTGAATCAGTTTTCAGTTCTTTAGGATTAGTGGCATCATACCCAATATCAAGTTGTTGTAGCATATTTAAATGATTTATGCCGTTCAATGTGTTATTTCGCATTGGTTTCAAGGATGGTTTGAATCGATTAAAGTTTAAATACTTGTATCGATTGTCGATAATCGGCGTTGTATCGTGTACACGGCTCTTTGTACCGTTTTCAGATATTGGATATAATATTATGGTAAGTTGTGTATATCTCGTAGTTTTATCTTTGATTTTTACATGTCTGAAATGAAACGCGATCCAATGTCTTTCACTAAGAAGTATAAACACTAATGATTTTGGAGTTACGTCGAATAGACTTAGTTGTGACTTCACTGCGATATTCCGATAACCAATGGCTTAAGTTTATGCCTGCTATCGGTTACACGCTGTAGTATACGAACTGTTAGTTTTTAGCATATCAACCCGTATTGGACCCTGAGACCTGTTATGAGAACCCAGTACTAGGTTGGTCTTCGGCGTTTCGATCTTGTGATGTCTGTAAGTATTGGACCCTGAGACCTGTTATGAGAACCCAGTACTAGGTTGGTCTTCGGCGTTTCGATCTTGTGATGTCTGTAAAAACGTTGTGATGTGTCACAACACGTTTTGACAGAAATAATACGCCAATAAACAACAATGAACGCCTCAGATAGCAATGTATCCTTGTAATAAGTGTCACAAAGTTTTTAATGGATTGAAGTTGGTAAATAGATGCGCTATCGATAATACAATACGAAAACAGCAAAAAAGTATATGTGGCAATAGCTACCAAACACTTATTAATAGGACTTTATTTTTTGGACAAAATACAGTAACATAAGTAAGGTACAAGACTTTAGGCAACAAAACTGGCAAACTAATGACCAGTCAAGCTGATCATAAATATAATTTGGCAGGAGCAACCTTTTTAGCAAGGCTGTTGTTGGTCGATTATCGATTTTGATTTGATGCTTTCCAATAAAAACGATCGATTATGAGACACAGGCAGGTTATAAATGTAACCAGTTTAGGTTCTAATTCAAGAAGGTGGAACATCTATGTGAAGGAATGCGGTGCTAACAATTTTTCCTAGAAACGAACATGGCTTTATATTTTAGCCTTTAGATGTAATCTACAAACAATAAATTATAATCATTCAACGAAGGCGTGGGCGGTAACTTGTCAAAAAGAGAAGAACTCCTCAAAAAAATTGTCCCAAACAGGGACGTAAAGCTGAGCGTACTCTTAACTGTTACGTGCGAGTTCAAATTGATGGTCATAGACGTCGAGGAAGACCGCGCAAAACGATCAGGCTTTGCCAAGTTCGATCCACAAAGGCACAAAATAGAGTCAAGTAGAAAAACATGGAAAGCGGCTTTTACTCATTAGCGGAAACAATAAATTGATGAATATAAAAGCAAAATTATAGCAGACGTGGAGTCACAACATATCTATTGCGCAGTCTACTTTGCTCAGTAAAAAGATAATAAATAAAAAATAACAGTTAGTATACTGAAGCGTGCCTATAACAATATTCTAAAATTTACTGGTAGTTATTAAAAACTTCTCCAAAGTGGTGTCCATACTTATAAAACTTGTCTTTCAAGTCATGGATCAGTTTCCATAAGAATCCCTTACTGCCATACGGACATCCTGGTTTATATTCAAATCGAATACCCTCGGAGTACTTGCCCTTGTTCTTAAATACTATGTCTATGTCTTCAGGTTTCGGTGAATCGCTTTCGACGGAGAGTGGATCGGATGTAGTGAACGTCGAGTGTTGTGGTGGTGCAGGCACTGTAGGAAAACAAAGGATACGTCAGGGGCAAAAACTGCGCGGAATATATGCATTGAAGCATGGTCGTACAACTAGTTATAAATTTGATCATGCAGAAGATACACCAAAAGTACGTTTACAGGTGGAAGCATATCTACTCAAGAGATACATATACGCAAGACAGGCTTTCGATATGCGAACTCATGTCCCATTCTGTGGTCAATTTGTTGGGGCATCGTATTTTCAGTTCTAATAATAAATAATAAAAAGTGTTTATTTACGTCCACTAAAACCTAGTTTCATCGAGTATGTAGACCAGAAACAGAGACGAAATAAGGGCCGTCCATTCCTGGCAACTCACCAGGCAAATGGGCGTTATATTACTTTTAAATATCAACTCTCATTTGCAGTTACAAATTAGAAAGCTGAAATAGTACAGCGCCAACAAGTGACCTGTGTGTACGTCTCCGTATATTCCAAAAATATTCTGTATTTATTATAATAAAGATAATATTATCTCTAACTATGGGAAGCTGTTCCATTCGATGGTGTGGGAAAAACAGCAAAACATGTAATTACAAAACTAACGGAATCACATTTCATAGGTAATTAAATATAAGGTATGCTATTTCTTCAATTTTCGTTCATTAAGCAAAGCTCTAGTTAAACTAGTCTAGTAGACTAATCCGTCTATAATATAATAAAAGATATAATAAAAGGCCAATCGGAGCACAGTTATCACCGTAATGATTTGGCGGAATAGTTTTCAAACAAA
This sequence comes from Hyposmocoma kahamanoa, assembly GCF_003589595.1. NCBI lineage: Eukaryota > Metazoa > Arthropoda > Insecta > Lepidoptera > Cosmopterigidae > Hyposmocoma > Hyposmocoma kahamanoa. The sequence continues at coordinate 159,142 of NW_020654175.1, read as the reverse complement.
TTAAATGACATTTCGTCTCTATTTCTGGTTATATACTCGATGCATAATTTACAGCAAGTTTGCTGGGGAACTCCATTTAAGCAAAATAATTGCTTATGCTAGGAGACCCCGCTGTTACATGTCAGGGTTCTAAGTAGCCAAGTAAGTAACGACTAGTTAAGTTACAGGTACTCTATATTTAAATTACAAAGAAAATAGTATCATTTGGGTGTGTGTATGTGAGTGTTAGACTAGAGCGCCGCGCCGGCGCGTCGCCGCCACCAACAAATGCAATCGGCGCGCCGTTCAGTTCGATCAGGTGCACCGATCACGCGCGCACACGTTTCCGTATTGTATACGTGAAAATAGCGACTCCAGAAAATGACTTTTCTAAGATAAAACTATTTTTTTTATAAAATGTAAGTTCGCATTTGACCTCCATCTCACCTGATGGAAAGTGACGATGAGATCGACGGTTGATGAATGACTATTCACTTTCGCCATGAAAAGGCCCAAGTTATAACGTTCAGGGAACAAGTCTGCAGGCAGGGAATTCCACACCATAGCCGTTCGCCATCTAAATGTGGAACCGTAACGCTTCGTGCGAATTTTTGGAATATCCACAACATAGGGGTGGAACCCAAGTCTACGCCTAGTCCTCCTGTGATGGAAAGGGGAAAGCGGAATTAAATTGTGTAATTCCATCGCACACTCGCCATATATCCTGTAAAATTCCGATAAGCTGGCAACTTTACGGCGGTGTTCAAGGCTCTGCAGCCTATAATAAATAACCTATCAGCTTCTTGGCACGGTTGTCAATTGAATCCAAGGTGGCCAGTGTAGGAGAGCCATTCTAAAGGTGGCAGCAGTACTCCATGCACGACCGGATTTGTGCTTGATACAGCTGAAGCAACTGTCCCGTTGTGTGTGTCCTTTTCTACTGACCCGAGAGATAGGGTTTTCCGGAGAGACTACGGGCTCGACGGCAAGACCAGGGTTCTATGGGCGTCCGGGTCAAACCCTTCGCCAGTGATACGCCTTCACGGGCGTCTCTGGCGGACCCGGACTTGGATATGGACTCGCTGGGCTTTGTGGTTAGCTGCAGAGACGGACTTGTTTGTCTGCCTCGGTTGCATGTGTCCGGGGCGTCTGTCTCGTGAGCAGCTAGCGCGTCTTAGTAGCGGTCTAGTTGAGGGCCTGAAGCGAGGAGACGCGTGGGGCACGTGAGTTGTCCTTTAAGTTGGAAGCTATGTCCGGACATTGTCGCAGGACACTGCGATTGGCATCTCTGGCACTAGCCCAGAGAGCTATTAGAGGATAAGCTAGATATCCTCCGATCCCTTCAGTCGCTTAGGTTATTGGGAACTGGAGAGACGCCGTTTTTCGGCGTCGGGAAGTGACGGCTTAGCGGTGGCAACTGCTAGTTGTGCAATGCATAATGGGAAGTGAGCGTCCCTACACCGGTACCTATCTGGAAAATAGGGAGGGTACTTTACGTGCACCCGGGGCGGTTCACCCGAGGCACTAGCCTCTCGAAGAACCGGATGAAGTCAAGTGACAGAGGTCCGTGAGAACCCTGCACACTGGCTGTTCTGGGGTCAGAACCTGAACTTGTTAGTTTCCTGTGCGCGCACAGGCTATAGTTTGCTTCTCGTATGGGTAAGTAGGGAGGGTCACTATAATCAAAACTAACGTAGAAAGATATGGTGCTTGTCCCGGTGTGAAGTAACGCCTCGACCTGGAAAGGATCCTAAGTTTCCTTGCTGCATGTTTGGTCATGGATTTAACGTATCTGCCGAAGTATAAATTGGACGACAAGTCCATTCCAAGTAGCTGGAGACAGTCGGCTATGGATATATCACGAAAAGTCGGAATAAGCTCAAAGGAACTCCGTTTTGTGGATAAATTTGACAAGATTGGCGTCACCCCAATCGGAGACTGCCTTGAGTGTCAAATCCAAACGGCTAACCATAGACTCTCGACAAGACTGGACTTCCTCTCAACTGACCCTTGCATCGGTCAAGTACCTATCTACAACTGTGTTGTCATCAGCATATGCAAAGGTACCTGGAATTAACATATCATTGATATCCAGTAGAAAGAAAGTTGCAGACAGTACGGAACCCTGAGGGATCTATCGCCATATGTTGGGAAGAGTAGCCTTCTAAGACCCTCGAATCGAACGTTCGCTCAAGAAATCGAAGACCCGTCAAAGGCTTTAGAAATATCCACAGACACTGCAAGTGCTTCACCTCGCATTTCTATAGCCTCGCTCCATGTGTGACATGCATACACAAGAAGATCCCCAGTTGATCGCCTTCTTCGGAATCCGTACTGGCGGTCACTGAGGAGGTCGTTGTCTTCAGGGGACGACAAGAGACGGTTGTTGAGTACACGTTGCATAGTCTTGCAGAGTATGAAAGTGACTGAGATAGGTCTATAGTTGACAGAGTCAGCTCCCTTCCCAGCTTCCCTTTTTCGTCACAGGTTGCACGTTTGCAAGCTTCCACGACCTGGGAACTACACCAGTCTCAAGTGAGAGGCGGTACAGGCGTAGGCGTGTGAGAACAGGAGACAACTCAGGCGCACAGTTACGTAGGACTAGTGGTGGAATTCCATCTGGCCCGCTAGCTTTATTCACGTCTAGATTCTGCAGTGTTCTAAGTACATCTTTTTAGCGTATGCGAATTGGCGCCATAGTGCCGCCAGCCTGAGGTAAGATTAGATCTAGACGCGGACTCTTTGCAAAGAGTGAGGTAAAAAGATTTGCCTTGTCTTCTGCAATGTAGGCCAGCGTTCCGTCCAGCCTCAGCAGAAGTGACATAGATAGGCGACAAAAGTTAGTTAGTGCCTTTATATATAAAGATGTTTTGCTTAAAAAATTTATTTGTCAATTTCTGGCGTCGCCATTTTCACTACGCATACACAATGTGGAAGCGTTCACGTGCCTGCGATCGGAGCGCCTGATCGTACTGATAAAAATTTGATTACTATGAAAAATACGTTATTTTATTTTCTCCTTTCAAAAAGTATTTGTAAAACGGTTTTTGTAAAAACAAACACAGATATACAAATTTGTTTTAGGGTCGCGCTCGCGCCGCTGAAATGCCGCCGCCGCCGACACTTTTTTATCGGCGCGCCGCCGCCGGTTCGTCTATTATCGGCGCTCATGTCCAATGTGTGTGTGCGTGCGTGCGTGCGTGCGTGCGTGCGTGCGTGTGTTAAATCGTCTATTAGCAAAGGTTGTTTTTACAGTATCGTAGGGAATAACAAAATGGAATCTCCATTTTTTTTCACTACGCAACAAGTTTTAGCAGTTAAGGACTTGTTATCTTAAGTCTCGTGTTAATCTTGTTCTACCAATGATTTTCAATTAAAAGTATATGAGATGGAATTATAATTAGTTAACGGGTGCGCGTTTTAAAATATTTTTTAACACGTTCAGCGAATTTTACGAAAATCGTTGCATGTATGTAATATAATGGCGTAATTTTTTTTTATGACATCATGTGACGGGATCAACAAGTCGTGCGCCTGATTATAAGCTACACGCCTATCCATAACAGTGCCACTCAGAGCTTTACATCGTAAAGATCTGAGGGGTACTGCCACTGCGCCCGTCACCCAGAGACATAAGTTGACAAGTCCAATGTACCTGTAATTTCACCAGCACCCTTACCCATCAAAACCAGGACACAGTAATACTGACATTACTGCTTGGCAGCAGAAATAGGTAAGGTGGCAGGATGAACTCTTTCTCAAGGACCTCTACTGCTACTAAATTAGTATATACTTACACTGAAATCCAAATACAACAGGGATTTGTAATTTCATAGAATTATATGACTTATTAATCAAAATTAATAGAATATATAGAACTAAGTAATATTTACGTAATAGTACGGTTAGAGTCCCTACTAACGAGTCAATTGTTGAAACAATTGTTGTCTGAAATTAGGAAAACATTTGACGATATAGAACAAGAGCGCAGGGCTCTAGCCATTCGGTGCAAGATGCTCACGCACAAATTCGCACGGTGTAATAGTAATGTTAGAATAACGTTATTTAGAGCATATTGTTTATGCTTCAATATTGTTTATGCTGCATATTGTTTAACATCAAGTGCAATCCACGACGCCTTCCTAGACCATTCGTGTTGAATGTTTATACTAATAATACTTCTTTTCACAACCCTTTGACGAGAATGTGTCGGGCCTACAACGACCTTATGGCTGATCTCGGCGATGATTTAGAGATGGATATATTTGATAGTAATGTTACAAGACTTCGCAATCGCCTCCACAAGCACCACGATTTCTCTCTTTCATAGTTATAGTCATAGTAATTCTATTTTGTTTAAGGTTACAGTTTTATTATGCCTAAGTACGTTTTATTGATATATTGTAACAAAATTGTTTACTCATGATTGGTAATGCTGTATGTACATGTTTAGGTTTACATTCTAGAGTAGAACTAGTACTTAACAATGTTTAAGCTATTGTTAAGGAGTGAATGTAAACTGTTTTGTACATCTAATAAAGAAAATAATAAATTAGCCGAGGTCAGTTCCTGGTTTTTTTACAATAATAAGGTCTCGCGTCGTCAGCATTTCGAGTCGTCTCCATGCGTCTGACAACAGGATTTTCCGCACTGTCTGCGAGAAAATGCACAATTCCTTTTTTAAATACTGGACTTCCGTGCATCGTGATGGAATTAAGAAATGACATGCTACATTTACAAAGCTACAAGACTGATTATTACAATTTTATAAGCTCATTGTATTGTATTTTAATTTTATGACCATTATTTTATTGCCATTGACCATTATTTGTTATGTTTCTTTATGTAATTGCAGTTTGTATTTGTATTTAATATGAGTAATAATTAATTAATTATTTTGAACAAAAAAGTTTTAATTACTTGGTTTCGTAATTGCGACATGAGGTCTTCCATGTTTGTTCACTTTTGTGTAATATTGTTCTGAAACGTAGAAAGAAGCATATTATAGTTTGTACCCTGAGTTGTCGGTTTCTAAGAGAGTAATCTATCATCGTCATCCAAAATATTACCTACCATAAAAAATCATTTTATGTCTGAGATTCCTACATTAACTGGAAATAGAGATGGTTTCACTTTCCCTTCACGGAGTTATCCACATCATGAAGTAGAAAGTTGGATTATTAAGTCTTGAACTAAAAACTGTGATTACTTTACCGTCCATAATGCTTCGTTTCTTAGTGCTCATTTTGTTGATTTCTTTAGCAGCATCGTTTTTACCTTCTTTACAAACTTTTTTCTCCTCGAGCACTCCATAGTCGCTGTAAGCTTGAGCCATTTTGTCTAATTTATCTCGATTGTTTTCAAGGTAATCTTCCATGTATTGGATATCTGAAACACACATCATAACTATCAAAACTTAACCGTCTAACTTGAACAACTTTTAGAATTTTTAACTTGAAAAGCCTTTAATACTGGCGAAAAAGACACGCACATGTACTACCTGAAATAAAGTAAATGCTTTAAACAGTTTTTCCATCATTTAGTCGCAAGCATTTTTGACTAAAAATAAAGGCTAATTTTTCATGACATTAGGCCTTATTAGCCTTTTTCTGATTTAGACACCGATTGATGATTTGTTCACCGAACAGGATGGCGGTACTAACTCAAAACGTATTTAAGTGACTTGTATCATTCTTTCCCTGGTCTCTTCATATGCAAACAAATCAACGTATAGCGCTTTTTACAGGTCCCATGGTCAGGGTTAAGTATACTCTATTTAAATTCGAAAAAATAATTTCATATCCAAATGTCTAGAGGAACTAGTTTCAGAGTCAAACATAATCGAGGAAACAAAATCTGCTCGACTGCGCTGGCTAGGACATGTGGAAAGAATGGGAGAGGATTGAGCTGCCAAAAGAGCGTATTTGGGGCAACCACGGATCATCGTCAAGTGAACCGTTCAAGATATCGCTGGAAGGATGAAATTGCCAAAGACCTAATGGAACTAAATGTGTCCGAATGGTCGGAATTAGCATAAGACCGACGGAAGTCAAGATCCACTTCGGGTTGCCGAGCCAGCGAAGTAAGTAAGTATTTTGGTAGCAGTAGAGCTCCTTGTGAAAGAGTTCGTCCAGGGTAGTACTGCCACCTTACCTATTTTTGCCACCAAGCAGTAATGTCAGGATTACTATGTTCTGGTTTTGAAGGGTAAGGGTTCTGGTTAAATTACAGGCACATGGGACTTATCAAGTTGTGTATCAGGGTGACGGGCGCAGTGGCAGTGCCCCTCAAATCTTTGCGATTTAAAGCTCTGAGTGGCACTGCAACTGTTATGGACAGGCGTGTAACTTACCATCAGGCGCACGACTGGTTCGTCCCGTCACTTGATAGTATAAAAAAAATACCCAAATGTGTAGCAATTGTGGAAACCTAAAAACACGATTCAGGTATTCGTTTTCGGAATTAAATAGGACTAACTGGTGCCCACGACTTCGTCTGCGTAGAATAAGTACTTCGAGTAGCCTACTGTACTATACAAATTTTCAGTTTTATTTGTTCTAATGTCTGATGTTTCTCCATGCAAACTTTCATAATCTATTTCATTTTCTTACAAGATTTATTTTTGTGAAAACAAAGTAGCCTATGTCCTTTTTCTAGGTCCCATCTATATCTAGCAAAATTCATCACAATTGGTTTAGCGGTTTAGGTCCGAAAACGTAACAGACAGTGTTACTTTCGCATTTATAATACTAGTTTGGATTGTCCTATCTGAAGATGTACTTTAAAGATTTGATCCCACGTAAGATGTCATTAAGGGATTGGACATTGACAAACTATGTCTGCACGAAATACTTCTAATAAAAGAGACTAATAAAGGACAGGGAATAACAGAAAGGTTGAATCATACAAAAAATATCCCAAAATCTAGTTGTATATTTTTTTTACATTAGAGCAGTTACACAAATACCTCCAATTCCACTTTCATCAGCATCACTCTGAACAGTCTTGATTGTCTGCGGTAGTTGAATGCTACCCTGATACGTTGGATTTTCCGGTAACTTTGGCAAGATGTTATTCATCTCGTCGGGATACAACGGCATTGGACCCTTCCAGTTGGGGTTGTACACCCCAGGATTGTTGGTAGTTTTTACTTGAGTATGGAGACGGTCCATCTGTTCCTCTAATACCTGGCGATCGATTATCAAATGTACCAGGTGGTAACGCTGTTATTAATGGTATTCCATTAGAGGGAGTGAGGAGTTTTAAATTCTATATTGTTACGGCTGACCTGAAGGATAATATGAACGTCGATCGGAAACGAAGGGCTCAATCGGTGAGAGCTAACATGATCTTCCGTAAATTCGCGGGTTGTACTAGGGAAGTTAAAATAACATGGTGTAGAGCATATTGTACTTCCCTACATATGTGCAGTTTGTGGAAGTATTAAACACAACGAGCCTATGGGGCCCTCCTGTCTCTATATAATAATGCATCCGTGGTGCTGGTGGGACTCTCCCACTTCTGTAGCACATCGGGGATGTTCATAGAAGCAAGATCGGATTGCTTTTATGCGACCATGCGCAAGCGATACCCCATTCAGCGCTCGATAGCAGATAGGCTCGACTGTTCGTACAATATTATGTAATATATTATTAAGTGGTTTACTAATAATTATATAAATAAATGTTACTTGAATTAAATGAATTAATAATAAAAAAATTATATTGTACATTAAAATTACAAAACAGAACAGTAATGTAAGTATCACAGAGTAAGTCACTGTACAACAGGCGGCCTTATTGCTAATTAGCTATCTCTTCCAAGCGACCTTAGGATAGAAATTTAGGCGTTGGAAAGGGGGGGTGTAACCACAGAATATCTTGTAATGGAAGCGTTTTAAATAAATGCAATACTCATCAATAAAGTCAATATATAAATAATACTAAATACATATATCATTAGAACGTATTCATAAATAATAATATATAATAATAAAGTTACTTATATACTTTAAAGTTTACAATTTTTACTATTTGAAATGGAAATATATCAGCATAGCGCCCTCCTCTCTACGGAAATCTCTACTAAAGTTATAAGTTACTTATAAGTTTCATCTTTGTATTTTTACATTGTGGAATGCAATAAAATTACTGATAACTTTTGTAAGACAATAAATTATATACAATAACAATAAATTTACAAAGGAAGATTATACCACTAAAAAAAAAGGAAATAAAACTAAGAGAATGAAAAGGAAAAACCAGAATAAACAGATAAGGAAATGTTCCTTAACACGTCGTTTGAAGGAATCACGATAAGGTCATCGAATTGATTCAGTTTTCTTGTTTTCTTCTGATTTACTTTCAGCATGTGTATGTGAGTTGAATGACGTAATAAAAAAGTAAATCGAATACCCGATTTAGAATCTCCTCTTGTCGCCTCTTCCTTTCGACTTCTTTGTTGAGCTCTTCGTGGATATCACCAGAGTACACCTCCTTTAAGTCTTCGTATCGTAACCTTTCCTCTGGCTCATCTGTCTGCTGTAGGAGTTTTCTCATTGGTAACCTTAAAAGGAGCTCGTGGGAGTCGAAGTCTTTTTCCGTACTCCTACAATGGAACAAAAAAACGGCTGAAAGTGTAATACAATCATTATCATCACCCATAACTCGACTTGAGCCACTCCTGGGTAAAGCTTTTTCATAATTTGTATGCATTACGATCTTGCGCTAGTCTTACCCAGGATCGATCGAGAGGCACCTATCACACTGAAACAAAGTTGTGCCTGTATTTTTACCCGCACCCCTCCCTACCTTGCAAGATCGAAACCTAGCAATGCTCCCGTTACTACTTAACGTCAAAAATAGTTATAGTGGCAGACAAACCCAGTACCCTTGAAGCAGCTAGTATTGACTGCTTCAAGTTGCGACCACATAGCAAACTACACCAAACCGCTCGAGCTGTTGCGGCTGCTTTGGACGATTTACAGCGCAGTGAAATTTAATTGTGCTCGAGCTGTTGACTGCTCTCGCGCAATGACCTCCGCCCGCGCTCTTCATTCCACGTCACGCGCGCATTTTCGCAGTAGCAAATTCTACGCCGCCGCCGTCGTCGTCTGAGCAAAAGTAGCAGTAGTAGTGCTTCTTCCTCAAATCCATATTGCTACTGATTGGAATGAAATTTAAATTGTGACTTGTTGAGCAGTTGACACCAACTGCTGCTGTTGGTATCAACTACTCCAGCAGTTAACAATGGCAGCCTCAAGTTGTTGACGATAACTGCAAGAGCGGTCCGTGTATGTTGATCATTGGCTAACTGATCGAACAGACCGTGTATGACCACCCTTTCATAAGGAGTTCTACTGCTACGGAGTAGCCACAAGAATAGTTAGTAGAACCAGCACGATTAGCGTGATTTGCCGCCCGTCGGTTTCTTGTATGTCGACGTTACAAACGGCATCCCACAATAGTGTAGTCATCTTGATAGCCATCAATGAGTACATCTTCACTTTAACACAAATTGCTGTCCTATGAACTCTCAGTCTTTTAGCAATAAAGAAGTATAATACTTACGAGAGGGTCGAGTTCTTAGGTTGGATAATTTTTGTAGAAATAGTGTCAACATCAAGAGATTTTCCGGTGATCAGGTCTTGGTTCATTGAAAATCTTTTTTGTTTGTCCTTTTTTAACATTTTAAAAATTTTCGATCTTGATAATTTATTATAGATTTGATCCATCGATGTCGGCAGTAAAACATTGTCTTGTTTCTTTTGCATTGAAGTAGGTTCAGTATCTGTTAGAGATTCCGTTGAGTGTATGGTTTGTTTACGTAATTTGTTGAAATAAGGTTGTATCGTTGACAAATAAATATCAGCACTGAAATCAACTGGATTGGTATCAAGGTCAAATAGAGGCATATTTACTGTTTCCTGGGCTGGTGCGAGATAATCATTATTTAACAAAGAGTCACTGTGAGACGTATGCAGCTTATTTTCAGCTGGTATAAACATTTCTTCGTCGTTATATTTATGCGCACCAATTTCAGATTCTGAGTCTTCTATTCTTTGAGCCCGTATATTATGTATCAATTTCTTCTTTGGATATATTTTTTGGGTTTTAGTATTGTGCGTTACGGATGGCTTGTGTATTTTTTGCGCTTTAAAGTCCTCACGCGTTGGGGCTGTCTTGCATGATTTCGTTTGCTTTGATGTGATTTCTGACGTTTGTTCAAGTTCTTCATCGTCGTTTGTATAATAAATAAATTTATTGTGGTGTTTAGGTTTCGCTTTTACGTTGCCTTTTTTCGCGGCAGCTTTCTCGTCTTCGTTGCTTTTTATCGCGGCGTCTTTCTCGTCTTCGTTGCCTTTTACCGCTTTAAGTTTCTCGTTTTCGTTGTATTTCTCGTTTTTGTTTTTAGTTAATACATATTGCTTTGTTATTCTGTGGTCAATCTCGTAGCGAAGATCATCTACATCATTATCGAATGATGTTTCAGAAAGCGGACTGTTTATTTTATTTTTTGCTATATGTGAACATTTTGGAAATTTGGGACGTCTGTCCATATTGAATGGTGATAATTTGAGAAAAAACCGTTTCCTTTCTATCAATATGGCAGATGCGCTTCTATTTGCTGGTTGGGTAACATCCTCTCTTTTCACTTTGAGACTATTTGGTTTTCCTTTTGGAACATTTGAATATATTTGTTTATGTAATTTGTCTTCTGCTGTCTCTGAAAAAATTTAAAAAAATTGTACCAGTGAAGCAAATATGGAAATCTACGTCGCATCGTACGCAATCATTGTTTTATTAATAATACGAAGATCAAACACAAAGAAAAATCCTTTCATCCGACAGTAAGTCAAACCTACGTCTACATGTCAAACTGTCACGAGTAAGAGGTTTCAAGAGTCACTAACAGGTATCATTTACGGCGATGAAAACTGAAAAAACCCAATACAAAAAGGACTTTAACAAACACGAGAAATTCGTATGATCTGCTGAGATGATCTGTAGCTCAGTTGGCAGAGCGGTGGAGCTAGTTTGTCACACAGACGTATGTTCGAGTCCTGTCAAATCGAAGGAATTTTTCTTTATGTTTGGTCTATAAATTAATAACTATAACAAAGCGGTGAAGTAGTTTCACATAAAATAAACCAATATCATATTATTACAACGTCATGGTATTTAATAGAATCAAGGAAATTTCTTATTTTTGCGGATAGGTCAATTTTAAAGTTACACAAAGGCAAAACCGTGACATCTGGATAATGTCTTTTAAGGAGACAATCCGGGTAGGTTATAGAGGTAAAAAAATCAAATAAAAATGGCAATCATCATATCAATATTGCGTGTATCAAAAAATGTTCAAGATAGCAAGTTCAAAGTTGGAACTCGGCTAAAAATGATCAAAATTTCAAATTGGGTTTTAACTTCATTTTCATATTTTTTAATTATGCCGCCACACGAGAGGTTCTTTAAAGATAAATCCACAAGTCGTCTGCAAGGTGTCAGCTGAACCTGTTCAATCAGTGCACACCGACTTTGCCTCCACCATAATGACCATAGGTGAGCGTCAAGGCGTCAATTATAAGTCATATAGGAAGTGTATTTACATTGTTGTATCCTATTAATACAGTATCATAATTGTCATTATTATCATCGGGTTTAGATCAAAGACCCCTCTGCGGTCCAACGCGGTGCGGGGCTTTCATTAGTTTTCCAACGGTTGTGACCTTCTTCAACTTCCAAATGTTATCCCAATGTTTATCTTTGCCTTTAGCGCACGGTATTGCTATTAGACATTCACAAATAAATATTCATCAATTGAAGTTGTAGCTTCACGCTGACAACCCCTGGCAGGGAAGTAAAGCGACAAACACTCAATCTAAAAGCAACCATTCTCTCACTAGGCCTCTCACCTACCTCGCACCTCTAAAGAATTATGGCGACATCCCATGTATTTTGTGACCCAGTGTTTTTGACGACGTGCGTTTATGAGACCTGTCAATACTTATGATTCATTACCACAAGACCAAAAAGCTAATTGTGTACAGCCTGTAGAAGGTGGGGTTATTAAGTTGATATAGGTTATGTTTCCAACATTGTCCTGTATTAGCTTTTATTTTTTATTTCGCTTTAGACGTTTGTTCGTTGTAGCAGAAAACAACAAGTTTTCAGTTTGTTATCGAAAATAATAAAGAACTTGCTGAATATTCCGTAAACTGCCCACGTGGCCGAACGGTTACCGTGCCGGACTGCCACGCAGAGGTCTCGGGTTCGATTCCCGGGCCGGTAGAAACATTTGTATGACATACATTTATTTCTCTCGTGAGTTTGTGTGTCAAACTCTACCACATTTAATGCAACGTTAACATGTTCTGCCGCAATGAAAATAAATAAAATAAATCTGCCCAAATGGTCACACTGTCTCAATCTTAATATGACATTGACATTGGTAAGAGGTCTCTTGTCCAAACGTTCCTTTACTAACTTTTTTATCTCTCACTTAAATATTATTACCTAAATATTTTTGTCACAGTGCGTTTTATTTTTTATTTTATATCATTACTGTTTAAATGACTATTTGATTTTGTTTGTTATAGCTTTGATGTTTTATGTGTGTACTATAAAATAACTAATACTTTAGGTAGGTAATCATTAGCTACCATCATCATCTCAGCCCGTTAACACCCACTGCTGGGTATAGGCAAATAATTAATTATTTAATTAATTAACTAATTCTAGGTAATCATTCAATCGTGCTTAAAATGAAACTGAACCAAATCAATTGCGTTGTGTTCTTGCATTTATTCTGAAATACATCGTTATACAATTTCTTAATTCCCGACTTTTAAAAATATACAAAAATATATTGATAACTAGGTATAAACTAAAACTGTTACGGCGCGTGTACGCGCTAACAAATTTTTCGTGTCTGCAAAAGAAAAAAACGAGAATGGCCTTGTACACGACAAGAATTTTGTCGGATCTAGCCACGAAAATATTTCGTGACTGTTGCAGACAAGAAAATGATGACTATGTACACGATACGAATCCTTTCGGGCAGACGTGTGTAGGGTAAACGTGTCAGTGCATGCTGTCGTTTTACTACCGACTGTCAAAAGAAATTAAGAGGAAGAAATATGTTGACTACTAAGAAAAAAAAAATGGTGATTGCATATTATATGTATAGAAAAATGAATAAGAAAAGAAGATACAAGAGAATTTATTGGACTCACCTAATTTTGCAACAAATAGATGAGTTTGGTACCCTCTATTTTACACTGCGACAACATGAGGAAAAGTTTATCAAATATTTTCGTATGAAAATTTCAACGTTTGTTAATCACAGACATACATAAACGGTTGTTTACTGACAATGCGCCCTATGCAATAGCGGCAGAGCGCGTCGCGTCGGGGGTAGACAAGAATGTTTCCTTGTGCGGCGCCGAGCCTGGAAACGACACGAATTCTTGCATAGACCCGGCGACTTTTCTTAGCGTGTACACGCGCCGTAACAAACCTACTTTACGTATTAGACGGCTTTGTTCACTTTTAGCTCCCTAAGAATCCGCTAGATGGCGTTATTTCTGAATCGCGGTGCTAAGATTTTCCCTCGAATGGTGACTACTCGAACACAATTTTGTCTGAGAATACCGAGAGCTCAATAAGCCTAACAGGAGTTGAGTCCCTTCTTGGGAACTGCTACCCGGACCTTCTGATACCACGTACGCTCATTTAGGGTGAATAAACTTCATCTCGCGGAACGGTTTCAAGGAGTGAGTCCCTTCTTGGGAACAACTGCCCGGACCTTTCGCATATAAGGTGAAAAATAAATCTTCTGAACAACAATCACTTGGCTGTATTGGTAACCTCATCCCATGGTAAAAGAGATATATACTAGCACAGCTTACTGAACGGCTTTTCGTTTATTTTATAATTATTGGGTCAGCTTTCGCCATCTTTCATTAAAAGAAACCATTATCATACTTACGGGTCATATCAGAGATGTCATATTGATATTCCCTTGTGGGATTCTTTACTTTATCCGTTAACTTCCTGGCAGCAATTTCTGTGTGACCTATAATAATAATATGCTAGACAATCACACGAATTGCCTACTCTCAATCTATGGGACTCCCTGTTCAATGAGTACCAGATTATTGTAATTTACTCCGGGGCCATTAGCCAGAAATGTCATGTCAAACAAACTTAATAGCTACAAGTATATCTCTTTGCTTTGCATTATCTTCGGACTCCAGTTTAATTTTAGGTACAAGTGATTTCTGAGGGACGAGCCCTTCTTAACGGGAGCACGCATCTATAATGTAGATACGGCATTCGAATTTGAGAGCTTCGACCACTGACTTACAAATAAATGGACGACGGGTCTAATACAAAAACCACGAAAAAAATGTCCCAAGTCAACCTATTTAAACGTAGTGACATGTCAAGGAATATGAAAAAGCTAAAACGTTGAATT
>NW_020654175.1:62243-109685 GCF_003589595.1 Hyposmocoma kahamanoa | reverse complement strand
ACTGCTTTTGGCGATGAAGCACCATGCAAGACGACTATTTATAGCTGGTTTGCAGAATTCAAACGCGGTCGTGTGAATCTCAGTGACGAATTTCGTGATTGTCGCTCGTCCACTGCTGTGAACAACAAAAACATCGATGCTGTGCGCCGTATGATCAAAACAGACAGGCATGTGACATACCATGAGATTCGGGCATCTTTAGGCATAGGCATGAGTCAAATACAATCAATACTACACAAATATTTGAGTGTGAAAAAGCTGTGCTCTCGGTGGATCCCAGACAATTTGACTGAGGCCCACCAAATTTGGTGTGGGACATAGTAACAGGTGACGAAACATGGATTTATAGTTACGATCCCCAAAACAAAGCAGCAATCGAGCGTATGGGTCTTTCGAGATGAGCCGAAACCAACCAAAGTGGCGCGCGTGCAAAGTGCCTCTAAGCGGATGATTGCTTCTTTTTTTTTTAATAAAACTGAATGCGTGGCTACTGTTGCTTTGGAGAATCGTTGTACCGTGAATAGTGATTGGTACACGACCATTTGTTTGCCAGAAGTTATTGACAAACTCCGTAAAAATAACCGCAAATGCCGTATCATCTTACACAACGATAATGCCAGTTCTCACACTGGATTTTTGAAGTAAGGTGAACAACGTTCTTATTATCCATCTCGCATATAGTCCCGACCTGGCACCTTGTGACTTATATTCATTTCCAAAACTTTAAGAAACAGTTTGAACCAATTTTCATCACCTGAAGAGGCTGTCGAAGAGTATGAAAAATATGTTTCAGAGATTGTCACGGAGGAGTGGCATAAATGTTTTCAAAATTGGTTCATTCGTATGAAAATGTGCATTAACGCTAACGGAGAATATTATGAGAAACAATAAATTCATACTATAACTACATTCCGGAAACTTATACTAACTTACATAGTGCGCCCAACGTATGAAGGAAATGTCATTGGAAACCAACCGCAAAATTTGTATATACAATCCATTTTTTGTATTTCAGTAAGTTTGTGCTTTAAGATATGAGTTTGAAAAAAGTAACGTGACGTTATATAGCTTTGTTTTTAGCTATATTTTCACTATTATTTAATCGTAGTTATTTTGTTTTTAATCACAAATGAAAAACACTTCACAACAGGCAGAATGTTTAATCAATCACGCGGCGCACAAAGAAAAAAAGGCTTGTGGGCTTATGACATGACTGTTGAAAAAAGATTTCAAAAGGACGTTTTGTAGTAACACAAACATTACTAAAGCATATACGATATTAAGGCATAGATGATATTGGACATAGTACCTATATGTACGATATTTTAATTGAACTTAACTTAGTCAACTTATCGAGTTTTTTAGGTTTTCGCGATTGTTGCACATAGGAAATGAAACTATTTTTCAAGTCTGCATGCTCGCAGACGCATGTCATGGATAAACCTACACATTCAATGAAGTTTGACAAACCCCAGGTCCTTGCAAAAGAAGTCCGTTATCTACCCAGGATCCTGCGAGAGGCCATTGAAATTAAAAATCATCCTAATTTCTACAGGGAAGATGGTTTCTCCGTACCACCAGTTTGGGATCCAGTATTTCCTCTAATGAGAAATCCCAAACAGACATAAGACTGCAGTACTAATTAATATGTTTTAGTTTATTCTAATTTCTATTAATAATTAATAATAAATTGAACTTAATAAAAAAATCATTCAATAAAATAATTTGTAAAACTGAATGTAGTGTAAATTGGAATGTTTCTATTGTTCATAACTATTGTAACTATAGTGAAAATGGTGGTTGGCATTAATATTAGACATAACTGGTTGAAGACTGTACCACCTCAGTCAACCGTGACCATGGGACCTGTAAAGGACCCGAAACGTCGGTTTGTTTGAAAATACAAATATACGCGATTTAAATCCGGAAAAATAGTTTCATTCATCCTTATTCCCCCTAGTTATGTTGTACAGTTACTCAGGGTGTACATGTTCTGTATCTATAGTTATATTCATTACAGAACTACTACAGGTACAGAACTACTGGTACTTTTCGTCCCATTTGTTCTGTTGACAAATAGATACTTTTCTATACAAAACTACTGAGAATATTCTCTCCCACTAGTTCTGTGTACGAGTTTTCAGTCTAGAGTTGGACATGTAAATGTTGTTTGCCAAAAATTATAGGCACATGGAACTTGTCAACTTAAGTCTCAGGGTGACGGGCGCAGTGGCAGTGCCCCTAAGATTTTTGCAATTTAAAGCTCTGAGTGGCACTGCAACTGTTATGGACAGGCGTGTAGCTCACCATCAGATGCACAACTTGTTCGTCCCGTAACTTGATATTATAAAAAAACGATCTGTAGGTGAAGGGAATCTTAACTAGATCAAGAGATCTGTGTCTAAGGCTTCCAGGTATTGCTATTAAGTTTACACCAAATTTGACAGAGATGTTAATGTAAATATTTTAAACTATTTTAATTAAACTATACAAAAAAGGCAACAAAGAACAAGGGTGTACATTCGTGTATGTGTGTGAGCGTGTAAGTGTGCAAGGCGGTATGAGTTTTAAGAACATAGCCGACTAGCTTTATTTCGTCTTATTATTATTATTTATCAAGGAAGGCGCAAGTGAAAACATTGTCATATCCTGTTACGCTCTGGAGTGTCCCGCCTTGTCTCGTATTGTCCCGCGTAATCCCTTCCCTTTGTGAAGGGGACAATGAGGTACTATTGGTTCTCGATGTGACAAACTCGTCGTAACCAAAATTGAAAACAAATATGGATTGTGGCGATTGCAGTAACGTTTTCAACTATATTGCCATTTATTAATTTGATCAATCACTAACAGAAAACTATGTAGTAAATGTAATTAAGGCAGTCACAAGTTAATTATATTAATGAGCGATTTCATTATTTAAGTAAGCATTCGAGATCTTCTGTAACGAAATAGTTATTTGAGCAAATGCAAGACTGCAAAGTTGTTGTGATGCGAGCGCTTATATTGAAACCTGAGTGGTTCAAAAATAGATTCCTGAGCGTAGCGATGGTTTCAAGCCACGAGACGCAAAACAAATTTTCACCTCACTATAGCGAGGAAAATGGTAGAAAGAAAAATAGTTGAAATATAAAACAACAGTTGTTAAAAGAAAAAGGTTTATCTTCGGATGCGTTCTGAATTTACACCTCATCCATTTTTATTCTTCCTTGTACTTTTATTTTGTGTGATTAAGAGATTATTGAAATTATTTTAGTTCTTCGACGAATTAAAATAATTTAACAAACACATTTTGTTATCATCATTGACTTACAATTATATGGACTGTCCGAACTTATAGGGTGTTAAAATCCTATACAGAACGTCATTCACGCTTTAGTCTTCGTTTGTTCGACTGACAGCGAAGCAAGCAAAATTAGACAGTACTGCGATGTCATTACAATTTAAATTCAACGTTTTAGCTTTTTCATATTCCTTTACATGTCACTACGTTTAAATAGGTTGACTTGGGACATTTTTTTCGTGGTTTCTGTATTAGACCCGTCGTCCATTTATTTGTAAGTCAATGGTTATCATTGTCAATTTAATGTCAACAATAATAAGAATAAAATATACCAACGGATTTATATTACATAAGTAATGTACGACAAATCGCGTAGTTGAACGTGTCATTATTTTTTTGAGTCAGTCTTTTACCGTCCATCGTCAAGTTAGAATTCCAAAAAGCTTTTCCGCGCTAGCGTGCAAAAAACGCTGTTGCGCGCAGATTTCTAATGATAATTCTTATAGGTATAACCTTACGAAGTTACGCGAGAATACCATAAAAGTCTATATTGGTACTAAAATAATCATTATAACAACTAAATAAATAAGGTAACAATATCAAGAACACAATGTACCCGATACGGGTGTAAAATCTTTAATTCCAATTTAAATGAAGTATAATACTCATACCCATCTCCATATAGCGCATGGACATTAAAAATCACGGAAGAAAAAAACAATGGAAGTGCCATAGCCCTCGGTTACTATGAGAACCGATGTCGCCAAAACTCACACATTTTTAATTTGAAACACTACAAAATCTTGATGTTGATTGGTCGTAGTTTCAAATTTAAAAAGAAATAACAAATTCTGGATTGTTAATATAATTTAAACTTTACTCTGTTTGCATATCGAATGTTCAATACGTCAATACCTATTATTACGCAAAATAGGCGCCTTGACGTCGAGTTGCGGACACCAGCCCGTTACACCAAGTACCAAGTACCAAGTACCTATTATTGCAAGTTACGACGTTTGACATTATATTGAGACTTCAATCAATGTGCTGCCATCTAGTGGTTAATTTCTGAACGACGACGAATGTAATATTTTTTGTGCTGCTATAATTTTTTGCTCTCCAAAACAGCACATAAGGCATTTTTCTAGGATTTTACGAAAATTTACAAGAAAGAATGACACAACCATACCGTACCAAGCGAAAATGGCGGACTGGGCTTGGGTATGGACAACCGTCCATACTGTGGTCACGCGTGTGATGGTAACTAACCACTTCTACGCTATGATGGCCGTTTTAATGTTTGTCCGCTCGTCAAGTTTCGTATTAATTCATAACTATGTTGAAGGAGCTAATTGATGTACATTGTTGTCAATGGTGACGTGCAATAAAATTTATGGAATGTGTAATTTTAAGACACAAGCCAGCATTTGTTTTTCGAAATTTTTTTAAATGGAATCTATAACGTTCGTCACTTATGGGATCGCTGGCCAGAACAACTTGTACCTCCGGGCAACTCGCGTCAAAGCCCAATGCAAAACAAAGCAATTTCGAATTGACGATGTACCTATTAAGGCCTCGTTCCCACTGTGACGGTGTGACCTCCTTACACCGTCATCCCACCTTTTTGTATCGCCTCTCTCCATTCGTATCGTATCGTTTTTCTTCTTCTTTTACTCATATTTAAATTTAAAATTTTGAATTGTTCTATTTTACCTCCAATTCTGATTTTGTTTCTTTCCATCGTTACTCTCTGCGCGATCACGGTAGCGAAAACGTCTACTTTATTATTTTTGAACCGTTTACCACTTACTTAAATCACTTGTACACCGTTTACATTTTAAGATATTAATATTGTTGTTGTACTGAATAAATTCCTATAAACCGGACTTATGGAGATTGCGGGGGCTGCGGAGGCTATTACTATCCTTGGACCAAGCTATATTACTGCTATCCAGGCTATTTTACACTTACAGAACTCCACCAGCACCAGCAGCGCTATTACACCACGACCGGCAAATTTGCCGGGAAACCGGCACTCGGACTAAGTGTTCACATTAAGCCGGATCTCGCAAAAAAACCGGAGAACAAAAATTAAAGCCCTCACCTCGATGGACGACGAAATTGTGGTGGTAACATATGAGGCTTAATAAAGTAAAAAAAAACACTGGGTACATCCTATTTAACGGGAAAGATTTCCACTTTTCACTTTTGAAACATTAATGGGCCATCTGAGAAATGACGAGTCAAAGCTCTTCAATTATTTCCAAATGACAGCATTAAAAAGACACGGGGGCAGTACAGGTGGGGCGAGCGGGGGTCAGGGATACCGGAGCAAGTTTGTTCACATTACTCCGGGCGTTCTGCTGGTGGTGCGCAGTGACAAACGCTCCGACAACAATGCCGGACCTGGCAAGAAACCGGCGCAATATGAATAGCTTCATATAAATTGTACAGCCACTAGCCTTTCTAGTTTTACCCACCCGGCAAAACTTTTTGAGTAATTTTTTTTTCCTTTTATTAAAACTTTTTAATCAGGTACCCCTTGTAATACTAGTTATAAATTAAAAAACTTATAGACATGATTCGCGAATTGCGAGTCTGTCAAAACGGCCATCATAGCTTGCCGGTACTGTAAAATTAAATCAAAATCATCATCAAAAAGCGACGGGACATTTTAGATATGATGTTTTTATACAAAATATTAAATAATCAAATTAAATGCAGTTCAGTTCTAAGCCTCATATCATTTAATGTTCCCCGCAATCTGCCTAGATTTCCCATTAAGCCTCTTTACAAACCTCTTCGCAGGACTGTTTTGGGCGCGAATTCTCCCATTGCAAGACTTAGCAAGTTGTATAATGATCATAGCGCAACAATTGATTTACACTACTTCTCGGTAACAAAAACGAAACGCGTAATGTCATCACCGTCTTGAAACTCTGTCACCTAACTTCTTTTTTTTTATGTTTTCACTTAGTCTTAAGATATTTCACTATTTCTTTCTGTAAGCGATTTGTATTGTTGAATTAATGTTAGTACTTTTCCTCTTGCAAGTTTTTTATAATTTTATTGTGCATATAGTGTCGGTCTATAACTGATTGTGCACTTAGTTTTAAGCTTTTGCATGTATATTTCTAACTTATGGGTGTAACAATTGTTGACTGACCAAATAAATTAAAAAAAAATCAAAATAATTTTTATTTAATAGGTAAGCATTATTTAATATTACACTTGAAATCGTCACTTTTTTAAACTCTACCGCTCATTCGTAAGGCAAACTCCCCTGAGAAGAATGAGCAAGAAACTGTAGGGGTTGCTCTTTGTAAATAACATTTGTATACATTCACCATTTACAATATATTTTTCTTTGTTTTGAAACATCAGAGATCGAGACTACCTCCATGAGCTAACAGGGTTACTACCACGGGTTTTTGTCATCCAAACACGCAGAAGCTGTATAATAACCTTTAGTATAAAGTTTTGCTTCACTATAGTTTCAAACCTCGTTAATGGCAAATTTTGTATATCAACCGGAATCTTGTTAGAAAAGCGTCAAATGAATTTGTGATTTTGTGAAGACGATTGTCAAGAACAGATAGTTTATTTTTATTCCACGTATTAATGTTATGTCTGTCACTATTTTTCACAAAGAAATTGCTACTCCTCTTGACATGGATTACATTTTCATACAGTACTGTGACGCACTAGTATATATTGTTTGTGTTAAAAGCCCCTCACGTATTATTAAACAATGGTACCACAGTATCGGTGAGATTGATAAAAATGGCTCCCAAACCACCCTGGCGCGACAAGTATAGCACACTATATTTATGGGCCGAACTCGCGTGGGACCTGTAACTCAGGGCCGGATATAGTAATGATTAGAGAAGATACATGAGTTGTTTTGTTAAATCAGTACTCAAATACCAATTTTTATATCATCGGTAACAGGTACGGGGCACTTGAAAATTTTCGATTTGGCTACAAGATAAGCCTCTGTCGGTATTGTAATTTTACAAGATTGATAGATTGATAGATAAACACTTTATTGTTCACACACAAGAACAAGAATAGTACATAAACAACTTAAAACTAATGTGGGCAAAGGCGGTCTTATCGCTAAGAGCGATCTCTTCCAGACAACCTTAGAGTTAGAGGAAAGCTAATCGGAGCGGGAGACGTAGTGTGCCAATTTTACAAATATAAAAATAAAAATATAAAAAAATAAAATTGTATAAATTAAAAAAAAAATACAAAATAAAAAAAAATTATAAAGACACAGTAATTTATAAAATATTTAAAAAATAATGCTATATTATACCTACGTAGATATATGTATATATAAAAATTACCTAAATAAACTTATACTTACTAATACACATGTTGCAGACTAGGACTGTGATAAAAGACATTTACGCAATCCGGTTTTGAAAATAGGTAGCGACTTAGAATGTCGGATTTCAAATGGGAGATCGTTCCACAATTTTGCAGCCTTAATCGTATAGGAATTTTTGTAATACTCAGAGCGAGTGAAAGGAGGCTTCAGTAGGTTATCCATTTTAGACCTTAGTTCACGGTTGTGATCATCCCCGAGGATTGTTTTTGGATTTATATCATTAACCAAAAATACCCTTGTGACGTGTACATAATTACCAACACTGGGAGAGGAAAAATTATTCCTGCTACAAAACCAGGAATGATTTGATCCCCATACAAAACCAATATGGCGGACCGGTAATGTACGCGAAAAAAATACTGGTGCCTAACCAGCAGGTCGATTCAGAACTCTTCGGTATTTTAACCGAATCGTTCGTCGAGTAAAATGTTCAATTCGGATTCGGACAGGATATCGTTATCCAACTCGGTTTACAAAGTTAGTCGGTCAAATAGATTATAAGAAAAATGAAAATCCTCGCTCCCGCTCCGTGTAAGACAAGCTCAGACCAAATTATCTTTCAAGCGCATGTTGCGCATGCATCTGTTTGACAATTGTCAAAATTAAGACACTGTATAATATTGCTTTGGGTACATATATTATATTATTTATTATTATAATATATATATATATATGTAAGTTTATTATGTATGTATAATAAGTATGTTTACAGTATGTTATTTATTTATACCATACAAATTATCGATTAGTTTTCTAGTATATTGTTCTTCTTGTTTAAGTGTAGCACCAACCTATTGTTTTTTTTCTGTTTCGCCCAATGATTGACTGGTAGAGAATGCCTTATGGCATTAAGTCCGCCATTTGTACTTCAGTGTATTGTACAATAAAGTTTAAATAAATAAATAAATAAAATCCTTTTATATACAGTTTTAAGAATTTAAAGACCTAAAATATAGGAATGCAATAAAATAAATTAACAAAATTGAACAAAATCCAGACGTTATTTAAAATAATAAAAGATTTCCATATTACATTCTTGTAAACAATAGTACTTTCGGTAATTTTAATTCGATAACTGTGTTCTGGATACCGTTTAAAGCCTTTGCCGGTCGAGTAATCGTACGGGTGTGACGTCATTTCGGTTCGGCTTCGAATACGACAGTTTGATGTTGGATTCGGTTATTGTGAATAAAAATCAAAAGAAATCGTTCGATATCTAGTCGAATCGGTCGACAACAGTTATCGTAAGGTACTGGAATCGACCTGCTGGTTACATAGAGAATAAATAAGAAAAACACTTACCCATTGCATATTTTCGTTCCGGAATTCATCATTATGATCTGTAACAAATATTTTCGTGAAAATTTTCGTATTGAACATATCAGAAATGGCAATGCCCTAACAGTTACCGTGTTGGACTGCCACGCAGAGGTCCGATTCACGGGCCAGGAAAAATATTTGTATGGCCTACATTTATTTATCTCGTGAGTTTGGGTGTAATTTGTAGTTGTGTATGTGTGTGTCCATGGCACCCGCGATACCCGCTCACGCGATGCGCTCCTCCTACCGCAAAATGGCGGCTATTTAGTTATTTATATTATTTACAAATTAGAAAAGCATATAGTTTAAATACAAGTTTTTATAAATAAAAATTATTATTCTGCATTGCTAAATAAATACCCTCCGTACTACCAACAAAAACATCTCAAATAAAATGCAGTAATACACCGCAAATCCTGCACTTAAAAAGCACTAACGAAATTTTTGGTGTACTTGGATAAATATGATAACATTCCGTTTGAGTGGTTCTAACGTTTACCATGAAATTACTCCTTAAAGTATAGTTTATAAACATTTATATTCAGGGTAAACTTAAAAAATGCTACTTACGGTACGTTTTCAATATATAAACACCGAAATCACCAGCCCAAACAATAACACACACGATTGTCGTGACGTATTTTTGAAGTTGTTTATTTTTTTAAATGACAGACCCCATTCATAAAAAATTTTTGATATGGTTTGCTAGAATAGTTACCGAAGTAGCAATTAATATTAGTTCTTTTACCTGTTATAACTTCGATATCGGATAAATCGGTATAAAATCATCACCGGCACCTCTAGGTGTGGTATGCGTCTACGGCTGCATTTATCGCGTGAGCGGATACAGGGGTTCCTCAGTTAAGCCGATAAAAGACTATTGTAGTTATTTACTAAGAGCGTTGTGACGCTGCTGCGTTGTAGCAACTACACATAAATTAGAACTATACTTACAGTAAATTTGCGTTAATGGCTTATGCAATAAAAAAATTGTATACTCATGTATAATATCAGCAGTGTAATGGTAAACCCCATTTCATTATATAAAACCCAGTTATTTTAAGTGATACAATTAAATAAATTTATTTAAAAAAAAATTATTTAAAAAAAAAGATACAAGTTTATACTTAGTGCAAGGACCGCGAGAAATCATTGGTAGATAAGAGTTATGTAACATAGTTAATATGGTGTAAATGCAAATTAATGTAATCCTATTTGGTCAATAAAGCTTATTATTATTATTATTGTATTTATTTTAAACTCTCGCCTCGTTTTTATTATTATTATTATTATTATTATTAAATCAACTCAATTAATTAATAGATTTGTAGTACTGTTGGCCATCACTAAATTGTCTATGGCCGGGTCAATGATCTGTTTGTTTACTTTACGTCAAGCTTGACACTTAGATTCAACTCTATGACGCTTACGATAGGATGGCCCTAAGTACACAGTGTCAAGCTTGAGGTGCTCTTGGCTGTAGAATGGATTAGAAAACATTTTGCGTTGAAAGGGTGCATGGCGACGGAACGCGTACGCATTGGACAAGGGCCCAGGTGACGAAGCGGGGAGGGCTACTGCGGTAAGTATAGCGTGAAACATATTTTTTTTGCATGGACGACAATACATCGAGCGCCCGTTCTCCGCCCGCGCTCGTTTGTTGTTGTTCATATAAATATACGGAATTAGATTCGCCATACACCCGACCCGACACGCGCCTAACCCGCACCCATTCTCTAAGTGTTATACGCTTAAGCAGCGCGTTGTTAGGGCGCATTTCTATTTTGTCATAACGTTTTATTTACCGTAGGACGACTGTCGCGTCTAGCCTGTGCCCATATCACGACTATCTGTTATGAC
Organism: Hyposmocoma kahamanoa; assembly: GCF_003589595.1. Lineage (NCBI taxonomy): Eukaryota > Metazoa > Arthropoda > Insecta > Lepidoptera > Cosmopterigidae > Hyposmocoma > Hyposmocoma kahamanoa. Next base: position 98,829 of record NW_020654175.1, on the reverse strand, counting down.
TGTGTCGTTCACTTTTTTAAAGCGTGAAACACACGGAAAACGGGTGCATGTCCGACGCGTGTCGGGTCGGGAGTACGGCGGGTGTACCCGTCTCGTGCGCGTAGTGTACTGTCGTTCATATAAATACACGGAATTGCGCGCGCCGTGCTCCCGAGCCATCGAGTATGTAACCAGAAATAGAGACGAAATGTCATTTAATTTGTTTGAAAACTATTCTGCCATATCATTGCTGTGACAACTGCGCTCCGATTGGCTAGCCCGAGTTCGAAACAATTGACGGGTATCGTTAATTGTTTCACTTCAAATCGACCAGTTAACTTGAGCTTTGCTATAATGGACGAAAATTGCAAAATTACATATTTAATATTTAATTACCGATGAAATGTGATTAAGTTGGTTTTGTAATTAGATGTCTTGCTGTTTTTTCCACACCAACGAATGGAACAGCCCCATTGTTAGAGATATTATCTTTATTACAATAAATACAGTATATTTTTGGAATATACGGAGACGTACACATATTTCAGTGCAAACGAGAGTTGATTTATATGTGATGCATCATTGATGAGTTACCAGGAATGTATTTCCCTTATTCCGTCTCTATTTCTGGTTATATAATCGATGTCCCGAGCCAACCTGCACCCGCTGTCACTGTGTTTCATGCTTTATCGTTAAACAACTGTCATGACTAGCTGTTCTCATATCGTTTCACGGCAGCCACTTTGTCATTTGCAGATATGAGACAACGATAAATAAAACGTGACGACTGTAGCGTGAAGATAGTAGCTGCGATTATCTGTAGTCAAATTTTTAACGTGATCTTTAATTTATCGACTGACTGTCGTTCTAGCTCTATCCATTGTCTGGACAGTCTGCCGTCGTAACGTCAATAAAGTCGCGTTTACAACAAGCCTTAACAGCATGCAAGCATTCGTAGGTGTGTCCAATAACGCTAAAGTTGTCATAATCTAAGTTTTTGGCTCTTTTGTTATACGTAGAATGTATACACAACCACTTAAAACGTAAGTTAAGGACGTACCTCTTAAAATAATCTTTATCTTTTATTAAATAAGTTAGTAGTTCAATTAATACTGTATAATGTTAAATATAGTAAAGTAGGTATTATTAAGTAAGAGTGCACATGTCGCCAACAAACTGCACAGCAGTTTGGCAACTTTTTGTAATAAGTAATACGTTGTAATTTTGAATAATAAATAAATTAAAAAAAAATAAAACTTAGTTTTTTCTAGGTTTACGATTATCCCGTTGTCAAGAGTCATTTTGTAATATGCTTAAAATCTTTTTGTATTTCATTACGAGGGTCTTGCGCCGAGTGTAATAGGCAAATCGACTGTGTCGACTGGCAACCGTGACTTTCTCAATTTTGATACGACAAAGAAAAAATAATTTATATAGCATCTGGTTTATTAAATAAAAATACGTAGTATACATCCATACATGTGTAATAGAAATATTTAAAAACCACGTACTTTTGTACCGGATGCTATATATAAATGACGCAAACAATTTTTTTCTTCATACTGCTTTTTTATAGCTGCCACTGCGCCCGTCACCCTAAGACATAAGTTGACAAGTACCATGTGCCTGTAATTGCTGCCCTTCAAAACCGGAACACAGTAATGCTGACATTACGGCTTGGCGGCAGAAATAGGTAAGGTGGCAGTAATTCCCTGGACGAGCTCTTTCACGAAAAGGTCTACTGCTACTATGTCTCTCTGTTCGAGTAGGTGATAGATGTAAACGCTTTACTAACCACTTTGACTGTCTACACCAAGACCTGAAGGTAAGTTGTCGTCCCATACGTTGCTGAAACAAGACAGATAAACTTAACAGGATGTTTACTATGATATCAAAAGACGGAACAAACAAGTCGTGCGCCTGCAGTGCCACTCAGAGTTTAAATCACAAAGATCTGAGTGGTACTGCTACTGCGCCCGTCACCTTGAGACATAAGTTGACAAGTCCCATGTGCCTGTATTTTCACCTTCAGCTTCAAATCCGGAACGCAGTAACATTCACATTACTGCTTGGCGGCAGAAATAGATTGCTTGGCAGTACCTCTATGGACGAACGAACGACTGACGAACTCTTTTACAAGAATCTTTACTGCTATTAATAATTGAATCATATAATTACTACTTTCATTCGTAAGGTGATCCATAACGTCTGATAAAGGATCTCGATCTCGTGTACCCGTGCCCATAATTATTACCAAAAGACAAATTAAAATTAAAATAAAAAATTTAGGACAAAATTACAATTAAAATTAGAAATAAATAATACAAACAAAATTACAATTGGAATACTATTTTGATCTAGTCAATAGATGCACCATATTACAATGGTTCATATATTGACAGTCAAAGCGTTCAGCAAATGCCCTTAGGATACTTGTTTCGGATGACACGCAGCCTGCGCAACAGAGATAGTAGTTTAGTAGCAGTAGAGCGCCTTGTGAGTGAATTCGTCTAGAGAATGACTGCCACTGTACCCATTTCTGCTGGCAAGCAGTAATGTCAGCATTAGTGTGTTGTGAGTTATGTAACCTGACATAGAAACGAAATTTTTTGCCAAATCATTACGTTGTGACAACTGCGCTTCCTTAAAATAATAACGCATAGAAACCTAGTCCGCATACGCTAAGTGAGGCAAATTGAAGCGCTCCCAATGGGCCTACACGAGCGGGCGGGCCTTCAGTGCTCAAGGTCAACTTGCACCGCGAACAGCTCCAGAATTTTAGCTAAAAATGACGAAATGTCCGGTAAATGAGTGTAAAAAATACGTCAGACAAACATAAAATAGATACTAACATCACATTCCACAAGGAAGTAACGCGTTTCAACGCGTTTGTATTTTTATATAAATATTTAAACGATTTCAATCCGGAAAAATAGTTTCATTTCCTATATATTTCTATTACTAACTCTATTTTAACCGACTTAAAAAAAGAAGGAGGTTCTCAATTCGACTGTGTGTTTTTTTGTATGTATGTTACGCGATAACTCCGGCTTGTGAACCGATTATGATGATTCCTTTTTTTGTTGGAAAGAGGGTACCTCAGTAGTGGTGGTGTTATTCATTTATTTTTATAAATAGCGCCTAAATTTTATAAGGAGCAATTATTTTAATGGTCAATTTTGCTATGCTCCAATTGAAGGTGTTTTTCTTTCAATTTACTTTAAGCAGTGAGCACCGATTTTTATTTATTATCTCCGGTGTTAAGTCCCATGTCCGTATAGTGGCGAACTAGGGGACGGATCCGGTTTTGCACACTTTCCGGTAACCGATATCAATACAACTTGGCAAATAGATGTAATTCCACGAAATATTGAGGACGGTTTTTTTAGTACTTTGTACTGAGATTATTAAGTGCTTTTTTACTAACCTCTATTTATCAATAAATAAAAACAATTTATTCCAGCCAATGTAGTCCATACAAGCTGATAACATGACATCTTATAACCATGTTAGTTAGGATTAGGATTACAAATATAACAAAAAGGACGAACCCATCCGCCCAGATGGTTCAATGACTCACACTTAGAACATGCACCGTGAACCTCCGGAACACAGTTGCATCCATCCTGTCTGCTATCATCTTCAAGATCTCGTTGTTGCTACCCCTCACCCTTCGTACTAACGAAGTGGACATTTTGCGCATGATGGCATAGAAATCATCCATGCCAGCGGGTGCTGGCATGGATGCAAACATGCCAGATGCGCTACAGAAACAGGGAAGCTTCAACAAGGCTTTGAAGGTATTATTATACTGGACTCGCAAGGTGCCGTACGATCTCAGCGTAAAGTTGGATATTCCGAAAGAAATATTCCAAAATAAAGATATTTGAATTTTATTTTCATATTTTCCACTCCATTAAGTGTACATTTGTAAAGTTTAACAGATGGTATTTTATCTAGACACTTTCCCCGAGCCTGGAAGACCATGCATTCACTTTGTAACGCGAGTGCATCGTGAGACCATGCGAATGGGTGCGTCGGAAGAAGCCGCGCGGCTACGTGTTTATGGACTTACCCTACTTATATATACTATGGGACTTGCTCTTACCCACTACCTAGCTCTGGAGCAAAAATTGGATCTTCGATCTATTCAGTCACACCTTAACCCCTCACGCGATACATGCAGCCGTAGACGCATACCACACCTAGAGGTGCCGGTGATGATTTTATACCGATTTATCGGATATAGAAGTCATAACAGGTGAAAGAACTAATATTAATTGCTATTTCGGTAACTACTCTAGCAAACCATAAAGTTTTTAATGCCTGGGTCTGTCATTTAAAAAAAATAAACAACTTCAAAACTATTTTGCGAAATCAAATAGCCGCCATTTTGTGGTAGGAGGAGCGTATCGCGCGAGCGGTTAAAGATGCGCGCATAATAAAAGATGAAGCGCTCAGTGTGCTTGGAGAGAATATCAACCAAGTAAGGATGATATCCCGCCATTCGTCTGGATATCCGATGGTAAAAGGGGGCAGGCGGAATTAGAAAGTACCTTAAATACCGTAGACAGAAAATTTTGATGAAAGAAGGCTTCATTCTGATTTTAAAAACAATTCGAACTGCATTCAAAGATTTTTAAATAATCGTCTGCCTTAACCGGAAATCGAACCCGCCAAAGGTGAAAAAAATACGCCTGTAATTTTACTATGCACATCGAAAGCGTCAATCATAAGGATTGTTTTCTTCTTAATAACATAGCATCTTCAATAAAAAGAAGACCATTATACGGTCTGTCTGTACAATTTAGTCAGGAGAAGTCGTCTGCTCGCGTCGGAAGTTTAGTCAGGACTCGTTGTCTTTTATCAAAGAAAGGAAGGACGGTCGTCGTCTTTTGTCCAAAGAAAGTCGGTCTAATTTCGAATTCCTGTCAGTCTAGTAAGTCTGTCTTTGTGGCCTGTCAGTCTGGTCATACATGGAGGCTGGACGTTGGTCATCCATGGAGGCTGGACGCAACAACCATGAAATTTAACATTTAAATTGAAATGTTGTTCAGGAAAAGGGATAATTACAGGAACCGGTATCAGAATGTGCAGTAGTTACAAACCGAATTTAGACGTATTATTTGAAACATTCACCATGAAAAGTTAAATAAATCAGCAGGAAGCGAAATTGTCAAAAGAATGACAATTTGTATACCAAAGCATGGGCCACTTTTTGAGCATCTTTCAGTAAAATTTCTGTCTATGATATTTAAGGTACTTTCCCTCCGTGTGGCCGCGGGACGGGACGCCCTGTGTATTCTGTAGAAAAGACAGGCACCTTTGCGCCAGCGGGCTAAACTATGAAGTTTAGATTCGAGCTTACCGTCGTCATTAAGTCATTAAGATCAATGTTATTACTTATGCTGCACATTTTAAATAAATAGGTTAATGAAAATGTACCTGTCATCATAAATGCTGCGTTTATCTTTTCCACTAATCAATTCTTCAACTTTAGCTTTCAGAATATCGCTTGTCTCATATTTTGTACGCTCATTATAAGCACAGTCTTTTGGGACCTCATGAGATTTTGATGACGTACTGTTTTTTGGTACACATGGGATGCTGCGAAAGACCTGAAAACAGGAAGATTTGACTGTAGTCTTTGCGTCTTGCTGAACACTATTTAAATAACAAAAATTTAATACAAATATCGAGTATATAACCAGAAACATAGACGAAATGTCATTTAATTTATTTGAAAAGTACTCTGCTAGACCATTCCGGTCACAACAGTGCTCCTATTGACCAATCCAAAGTCGAAACAATTGACGGGTGTCGTCAATTGTTTCACTTCAAAGCGACCAGTTTAACTTGAGCTTTATTATAATGGAGGAAAATTGCAAAATTACATAATTAATATTTGATTACCGATGAAATGTGATTCAGTTTGTTTTGTAATTAGATATTTTGCTGCTTTTCCCACACTACCGAATGGAACAGCGCCCATTGTTAGAGATATTATCTTTATTGCAGTAACTACAGAATATTTTTCAAATATACGGAGATGTACACACAGTTTTCTAATTCGTGATTTGTACATTTGACTGATGAGTTGCCAGGGATGGGACCCCTTATTTCGTCTCTATTTCTGATTATATACTCGATGAATATAAAAAACCCTACTGGGGGTGGATTCAGAACCTTACAATAACTCAGTTGTCGACAGATTTCTTTTCATGTTTATTCACAACACCCGAATCGAACGACAAACTATCGTATTCGAAACCGAATCGAAAAGACGTCACACCCGTACATTTACTCGAACTTCTCGACCGGATATGGAGATCTCTTATTATTTTAAATAAAGTCTGGATTTTAGAGTTGGATAACCAACTGCGTTTACGGAGTTAGTCGGGGAAATAGATTTCTTTTATATACATTTTTAGGACTTTAAAGGCCTAAAATATAGGAGTGCATTAGTGTGACTGTTACATAATGAAAGATATTAAAAAATGAGTGAGGGTTTCAAAACATCTCTGGAGTGTTTTAATGCCTAATTATGTATAGTTACATACACTGCTTTATCTATACACATATTATAAGCTCTCTGTGATCTGTTCAGGAACCGCATGTTACGACTGGCGAAATGGCGGCAAATAAAAACTTTTCTCACGCATGTCACACAACCGTAGTTTTTATTTTTAGACAAATTAGAATCGGCCCCAACTATCATATCGTTCGATATCAAGTAACATGTGAAATTGTCAAAATTGTTTACTATTGACATTTCATTTCGAATAAAACTTCATCTCGACTGATATTAGAATTGAGGTCCAATCAAATTATTTTGTTTTTCAGAGATGTTCGAAATTTAGTAAAGCAATAAAAACATTTTCATGGATAAGAAATTTGTTCTAACAAAACAGTTTACCTTTATGCTGGTCGTAATTTGCGGTTTTTGAACACATTATAGAGAGTTTATGATATGTGTGTAGATAAATAAATTAATAAAATTACGATATCGTTATCGATATCTAATGTCAATCCGAATCGAACTTTTAACTCTGAATGTTCTGAATAGCTCGGAAAGCGCCCGTCGATTCGAGAACGATATACAATTGTGTGATTTGGTGAAAATATAGAGAAGAGTTCTGAATCGGAGTCCTGAGCTATGGATTGAACTAGCAAACCTTACAAATTTTTCTATGTGCTTGTTGGAAATCTTTGTATCTGTTTTTTAACCGACTTCAAAAAAAGGAGGTTCTCAATTCGTCTGTATGTTTTTTTTTGTATGTATGTTACGCGATAACTCCGCCGTTTGTGATCCAATTTTGATGATTCTTTTTTTGTTGGAAAGAAGGTACCTCAAATGTGGTCCCATTTAATATTTCAAGAAAATATTCCACCTCTAAGGGTGGCAAACTAGGGGATGAATGACTTTTGAGGTCGGTTTTTTTAACCGGAGGTTAGGTTATTTAACGACTAGTTTGCTGTAACGCAATTCGTGGGAAATCTAGGAAAGTTTTTCTTTACTCTCAGTCAGATACCTTTACAGCTACCGGCTGACTAGATAAATCGCTTAAATTGTTGTAATAAGTTTATTGAATATCACTATATTTTACTACCATGATAATCAATTATTTTTTGTGAAATTACTAGAGATGGCACAAATATTCAGCTACTATTCGGTATTTGGCCTATTCGGCCACTTTTTTTAAAATTTGGTATTCGGCCGAATAGTTGGAGTATATAATATCAAATTACGAAAAAAAGCACGTATTATTTATTTATTTACTTATTCATTCATGGAAAACCAACAGTTACAATTACAGGTTTCCACATATAGTTTTAAATAAATCATACGCGAGTATTAAAAAACTAACAATATTTCTTAACATTAAATAAATAAATAAATAAATAACGCACACACTCAACATAGCCCCGCACTAGGGAAACCCTGTGTCGCGGGTGCCATGGACACACACATAGACAACCACAAATTACACCCAAATTCACAAGAGAAATAATTGTAGGCCATACAACTATTTCTCCCGGCCCGGGAATCGAACCTGGGACCTCTGCGTGGCAGTCCGGCATGGTAACCGTTCGGCCACGGAGGCAGTTATGCACTAATATAAATATAATAACACAATACCTGCGCTAATCACAAATTATTTAATAAACTTAGGTTAATAGAATTTCTGTGAGTTTACGTTTTATAGCATCAACATTACAATTGAATATATCAACTTCCAGGTCATGATTGATCAGCACACTTTCCAAGCTCTTGCTAGCTCTACATAGAAAACTATTTTGTCTGTAGTTAGTCCTCGTTAAGGAAGCAATAGGGTGATAGTGTCTCATAGAACGAGTAGGTACAATAAACGAAATATCAATTTTGTATCTTTGTATAATTATTCAAAACGTATCTTAATCGCAAATTATTGCTTTGATACTTAAAATCAATCAGTGGCAGGTTCGGATGAATGAAAACAGTTTTTTCAGCATTAGTTAATAACAAACGATTGCTCTTTTTCTCATACACAATTCTTGTTTCTGAAAATAGCTTCTTTCTAAAACACTACTGCCAGGCGTCAATAGAAAAATCTTAGCAAATTTTAACAGGTTTGGATAATGCTTTGCGTTTGCTGACCACCTCTTGTAAGGATATACCGTTCGATCTAGGCGAATAGTTTTCAAATAAAAATCAATCTCATATGCAATAGAACTTTTCCCCACAACCTCATCATTTTGCATATTATCTGCAGCGCCTTCCTCAAAACAGGTCCAGAAACTGACATGTACTGAATTTATCCTTTTATCATTTTACAACAAAAACACCCGACCCCCGTTACCAACGAGACAGGTCGTAACAGGTCGCGCGAATATGCACAGATCTTACGCCGAACATTCGGCAGCCGAATATTCGGTATTCGGTATTCGGCCAAATCACTATTCGTGGCATCTCTAGAAATCACTCCACTTCAGGACTACCGCTTAACCGAGTACGTCCCTGAGGTAGGTGCGCGGTGCGGGAAGGATGACTGTTTACGTAATATTTATGTCGCGCTGCACACGGGGTGATTTCAATAAGATTTTTCTGACGATATTCAACAACAAGTTGATAGAAACAAAGAGCTAAATAACCATTCATCATCATTTCAATTATCAAAGGAGTAGAGTAGTTTGTTTTATTATAAAATAATCATTAATACAGATTATTAACAAAGTAAACATACCAGGAAAAAAGCAATGAAGACACTGAGGAAAAAGAGGAGCGACAGGCAGAAGACGCAAGAGTATTCGTTACCGGCTATTTTCTTCAACCTGGAAAAGAAAACGGCTTATTAATGGGACTACCACGGCATTGTAGCGCATCCTCGATGTTTGCTCTAGCGGGAGTAGATGAATTTTTTGCTGTGATGCGAAACAAAATGGCGTCACTACTCTCGAGGCTGCGTTCTAGTCCTAACAGCATTCTGAAAATGTTTGCGGCTAAGCTTGATGCGCCGATGGTTCAACATTTTATCCAGGTTCTGGTGAGATCATGAGGTTATCGGCGCCTCGAGCGGTTCTTGTGTTTGTCCATGTATTGTCCCGTAATTTGTACCTACTGACAATAGCTTTAAGTTTAAATATTCTGTATCTTTTTGTATTACTAACAAGTGGGCCATAGATGTCCAAATAAATGATTTATTATTATTATGACCTTGTTGGCCAGACTAATTTGTAAAATACTACCATATGCCAATAAATGTTTCCCTTCCTTGCCTCACACATCTTTTCACTCGCACATGTACGTCATACAGTGCGATCGAAATTTGACAACATTTCAAATTTGTAATGGTATTAAAATTAAGAAACCATTTATGATTTGCTAGACATGAACACGATATTTATTTTTTAATACAGTTGCTCAAAACGTGGTATTCTTCGTACTACAAGTCGTGCCGAAAGTTGGAATTTTCACACTAGTGCTTTTTACTTTTCCATTTTTTTTTTAATTTACTGTTGTTTCAAATCTTAAGCACAGAACTAAAGAAGTTGTAGTTTATGTGATTTGTGACGTAAGTCATTCGTCATTAAAACTTATATTTATTTACAAATACTATATAATGAACGTATCGAGTGGAGGTCCACAGTCTCTGCCTACCCCTGAATAAGTGACAGGCGAGATTTTTATGTATATATTTGTTCTATGTATTACAGATAAATTGTATCTCACTACCGTGCACGGGTTCCTAAAGAAGTTTAAGCAAAAGTACCAGGACTTCATAATAAGAAAAGTGGTTACAGACCGATATTACAGAAAATAAACAAAAACAGCACGTTAGAACTAGATTTCCATAGACTTTTAAATAATGGTTGCAGTGGTTGTATTTCATTATTTTAATTTACTAGCAGAAAATGAGTTTTTTTTAAATACTGTTTTATTTTACTTTCAATGTAGTTTTTTAGCAAATGTATTAAAAAACGTCGTTTGATGCACGTGCGGATTTGTCGTTTTCACTTGTCTCGAGCTTCGAGACTCGTGAATAATGACTACGGCTGACTGTAATGCTCTGGCCACACAGAGGCGGCCGCGGAAGCGTTCCGAGCGCGAAAATTTTTGTAATGTTCGAGCGAGTTCTTATGAACCCTGTCACACTGAAATGCACTGCGGCCGCGCAGCTAGTCGGCGCGGGCCAGACTCGAGGCGAACGCAGGGCGGGTAATACATTAAGTTCTATGCAACCGTTCACACAGAGCGTTAGCGGGGCTTCAGCGGATGAATTCGGCCCAAAAACTTATATCATTGGTGCAATAATACCCCAGTTTATTTAATTAAAGTAACAGAAATTATAAAAACTAATAGAGTGCATTTATTCGAGACGAATTGCAATCGCGCTCGTCACGCGCGGCGGCCGCCGAATAATTTTATTGAGAGATTTTTTTAAATAATTAGTAACTTTGATATAAATAATTGAATCTATATAGATAAAAATAATTGAATCTGATATCGGGATGGCTGGTGGCTACTTTATTCAGCATGAAGGGAGTGGATTTTCCAGAAGTACATATATATTACCAATAATTGCTACTTTCACGAATTGAAAGTATACGCTTATTATCTATTAGTTAAAAAAATATAACCGATCGAAAAGAAGTGCCTGATTAAATTAAAAAAAGCAAAAGTTGAATATATCGAAGAAAAGGTAACAAATAGTAGCAAAGTGCCAGACGCCACAGGCGATCAGCCATCCTGACGGTCAACCCTTGTCCTTCCAACGTCTTTACACGTGCACTCAATCGTGTAATTGCTGTATCACGCGCTATAAAGTGTTTATGTAAAGCCCGCTAACACTTCTCAAATTACATATTATCATGGTCGACTGGTGGTTAAGCTGGAAACCCGACAAACTAAATCAAACTCACGCGCAAGACACACAAGAACAAGTATCATCGTCAGATTTTTTGTGTCTATGTATCTCTTCATTGCTGTCCTGATCTCTGTCCAGATCTCTGTCCTTATCTCTGTTCTTATCTCTGTCCTTATCTCTGTCCCTATCTCTGTCCTTGTCTTTGTCCTTCTTTTTATTCTTTACACTATCTCTCGTCTTCTCTTTGCTTTTTTTTCTAGATTTGTCATCGGTTTTCTTGCGTTTATTTGAAGGCTAGAAAAATGAAACAGAATGAAAGTTAGCGTTACGATAGAATAAGATTAAGCTAGTATTTACAGAAACAAACGCTGGAGTTTCTTTCTTTATCGACGTTTTCTCAGAAAAAGTCTTCAAGTTGTTATAAAGAGCAAGTTAAGTGATACCAGAGAAACAGACAAGAGTGAAACCACAGTAACTCAGGTCAACTCCACAATAGCATTTTACCTCGTTAGGTGGGCGGGGGGGTGCAGTTTTTTTTCCTTCATTGTCTGATTGTCCTTTGTTTGTGGTCTCTCTCTTCGTCTCCCTTACGGGCTTCGAGGTTCCCTCTTCTTCTTTATGTCTTGCATCTCTTATGTCCGACGGTCTCTGTGAATGTTGGTGAAATGATGACGATGGGGAAGATGCAGTTTCAGACCTACTGAAAATACTAATGAGGTCCCATGTCAGTACTAATACGACAGTACCTTTAGCTCTACTGGAGAAAAGGACTACACTAGGACACATGCCATTATCGAATAAATCTATTAAGCCGTAGCACCGTGCGCAGAATATTAATTAATGTTTAAATAGTAACAGTAAGAGACAACTTGATACGGGTCGTCAAAACCGTTGAGCAATTTTCAAGTTAGAGTGATATATACTCCCGGACACGTAATATGAGCCACCTTAGGACTTGAGTAAACATATTGCTGTCATCGAAGAAAAAGTTTTCTCTGGGTTTACAAATTCTAATTTTCAACACATGAAAATAACGTTTGTAATGGTATACCAGTTTCAAAACAGCATAACAGGTCCTAATCAGAAACATTTTAAGACTTAGGAGATTTAGTACAGAAAATGAAAAATGGCGCGAATTATCGTGCCCGCCATCTTGGATTTAAAAATGAGTGCCATATTCGTATTGAGCATCTCGAAATACCTCGTAAACGATACCCAGAATCAAAATCAAAATAATCTTTATTTCATAGGTAAGCATTATTACACTTGAAATCTTCACATTGGTTAAACTCTACCGCTCATTCGTAAGGCAGATTCCCCTGAGAAGAATGAGCAAGAAACTCTAGGGGTTGCTCTTTGTAAACAACATTTGTACGCATTCAACTTGTAGAAATGGAGGTCAAATGCACACTTACATTAGAATAAAAAAATCTGCAGCCATCGCGATATTGCCTATTCTCAAAAAATTACGTAATATAATTATTTTGAAACAGAATAGCAAAATTGGGAGAAAGAAATCCGTTACTTTGCAACATTTTTGTCTTGTTGCAACGAAATTAATTTTCTGTTTTAGTGAATATTTACATAAAAATACTTCCTTGTGGAATGTGATGTTAGTGTCTATTTTATGTTTGTCTGACGTATTTTTACCGCACATTTCATTTTTAGCTAAAATTCTTGAGCTGTTCGCGGTGCAAGTTGACCTTGAGCACTGACGGCCTGCCCGTTCGTGTAGGCCCATTGGGAGCGCTTCAATTTGCCTCACTTAGCGTGTGCGGACTAGGTTTCTATGCGTTATTATTCTAAGCTGTCCTTAATATACAATGTACTATTATTACCGTACGAACGCGTCAATTCTCAAATGAATGTACCGCGAAATTATGCAAATTTATGTGTCTGTACACACCTCGGGCGTGCAAATATACAACCGCTGCTGCTAGGGCTTGCTCCCGTGAATTAACCGGAATACCGGAAAATCCCGGTACAGTTTTTGAATAACGCACACACACACACACTCAATATAGCCCCGCACTAGAATAACCCTGTATCGCGAGTGCCATGGACACACATATAGATAACCACAAATTACACCCAAACTCACGAGAGAAACATATGTAGGCCATACAAATATTTCCCCCGGCCCGGGAATCAAACCTGGGACCTCCGCGTGGCATTCTGGCATGGCAACCCTACAGCCACTGAGGCAGTTGTTGCCTTTTTTCGCATAAAACATCATACTACTTCGAAACTTGCAATAAATATGGAATTGTAACAATTTTATTTCAGTTTCTGTCCACGGCAGAAATGGATTAAAACCCGCGCGGGATGATTGAATTTTATCTCACTACTCATCTCTGCTCGTGTGGCACTCGATGCGTTGAAATAATAGCGTTGCGACTCTGACTTACTGGTACTGGCCAGGTGCAATCAGTCCCGGTACCACGGTTATAGATTCCCAGTACTCCCGGTCATAGCAGGGAGGTAGCTACCTTCTGAGCCATGAGTAATTGCCATTGTAATGCTACTTAAAAAACTACAACAAGAACTTAATTATCTCTCAAACAAAATATTTTTAATAAAAACCTTTAGTATGATTATTTTAGATTTGTGGTGTTATTATTACGTAAATGATTGAATAGGTACGGATAATCCGGAAGAAGCGTAATTAAGAAGTACCGGGAATATCGGGAATACCGGTAGGTACTGAGCGCAGCCCGACACCGGGAACCAAATTTTTGGGAACCGGGCCGGGTCTGCAAGCAATAGCTACGTTTGTATGGAATTGTCTTTCGTCACTAAGATTGTCCTATTATACAATGACAATTGTATCCATGTGATGAGGTTGTTTATATTGCGCGCACAGATCAAATATCCATACGTGTCCCTCAAGGCTCAATTCTAGGCCCATTTTTGTTTTTAGTTTATATTAATGACTTACCTAGCCTTATGGAGGGTATAAAACATGAGATAGTATTGTTTGCTGATGATACTTCCTTATTATTTAAAGTTAAAAGGCACCAATGTTCCTACGACGATGTGAACAATGCTATATCTAAAGTAGTTGATTGGTTTGCTGTTAATAACCTACTTCTTCATGAGAAAAAAACAAATTGTGTGAAATTTACATTACCCAATGTTAGAGAGACGGTTACAAACATTGTAGTTAAAAACGAAAAATTGAATCTTGTGGATACAATTGTATTTGTAGGTATAACATTAGATGCTAAATTGCAATGGGGTCCCCATATAAGTAAGTTGTCAAAACGGCTCCGCTCTGTAGTGTACGCGATTAAAAAAATAAGGAAACTTTCAGACGTCGAAACCGCTACATTGGTTTACTTCAGCTACTTTCACAGTCTAATGACATACAGCATTTTGCTTTGGGGTAATGCCGCCGATATCAATAGAATCTTTGGCCTGCAGAAACGTGCAGTTAGGGCAATTTACAATCTGGGTCCCAAAGTATCTTTGAGAGGTAAGTTTAAGGAAATTAACATTCTTACACTAGCCTCACAGTACGTTTATGAAAATATAATTTATGTTAAAAGGAATAGTAATTTATTTATGAAAAATAGTGACAGACATAACATTAATAATAATAATAATAACGCACACACTCAACATAGCCCCGCACTAGGGAAACCCTGTGTCGCGGGTGCCATGGACACACACATAGACAACCACAAATTACACCCAAACTCACGAGAGAAATAATTGTAGGCCATACAACTATTTCTCTCGGCCCGGGAATCGAACCTGAGACCTCTGCGTGGCAGTCCGGCATGGTAACCGTTCGGCCACCGAGGCAGTTAACATTAATACGAGGAATAGAAATAAACTAGCTTTTCTTGATAGTCGTCTTCACAAAGTCAAAAAATCATTTAAGGGGCAATGTATACGCTTCTATAACAAGATTCCGGTTGATATACAAAATTTGCCTTTCACGAGGTTTAAAACTATAGTGAAACAAAAACTTTATACTAAAAGTTATTATACAACTTCTGCGTTCTTGGATGATAAAAATCCGTGGTAGTAACCCGTTTAGCTCATGGAGGTAGTCTCGATCTCTGATGTTTCAAATAAAAAAATAATTGTAAATGTTATTTACAAAGAGCAACCCCTAGAGTTTCTTGCTCATTCTTCTCAGGGGAATCTGCCTTACGAATGAGCGGTAGAGTTTAACCATTGTGACGATTTCAAGTGTAATAATGCTTACCTATGAAATAAAGATTATTTTGAATTTGAATTAGCAATTACTGTTTGTCCAGAAAAGGGCAGTACGGAATATTCTGAAGAATTCTTACCTTCGAAAACGTCCAAGTGTCGGCTTTTTCGTCTTGAAAAGGCTGTAAAGAAAAACGTGTTCTCTTAAAATTATCACAAAGTGTTAAAAATAGAATAGACATAGAATTTATTTATTTTATCTTATACGTAGTTTTTAAATTATAAATCTTACAACTTTACTATAATATATATTTTTCTCTAATAAATATTATATATTTTTCTCTGTAAAGAATTGTATTTTGAGCGGCGCGGTAAACATCGTTACGCTGCGACACTGCATTGCTCGTGTGCAGTGATACGCGCATTGTTAACACCGGGCTTAAATCGGGTTAAAACACATTAACGCCCAAAATTGAAGGCAAAAACTATTTACAACTAAATATGTGTTGTACATCAAATTTTGTTCAAATTGAATGATATTATTACAAAAGTGTAGTTTTCTGATCTAGATGACTTAATTTGCTTTTCTGTGGAATCGATTTGATTATCGAAATCGATACAAATAATCGTTAGATCGTATAAAGTTAAATCGACCATAAAACTTAATCATTATGTGTATCCTTAATAGTGAGAATCCACAGGGTTGGTATTGTGTGGAATTGCATCTTTTTCGTCTAAAACATCAAACTATTACGAAATTTGTAATAAGTAGCGAATCAGATGGCGCAACGCCCATGTGGCATCGTTCTGATGGCGGCACTACTTGTTTTCACTGTTGGTGTTTGATGTACTTAGAAAAATGACTCTAACAAACATGATGAAAAGCCTACACATGGAACCAAATAAGCAGTTCAAATAATGAATATTTTTTTTATAAAAAATAAGTGCGCCTTTGACCTCCATCTCACATGATGGAAAGTGATGATGATACATAATGCCTATTCACTCTCGCCTTGAAAAGGTCCAAGTTATAGCGTTCGGGGAACAAGGTCGCAAGTAGGGAATTCCACTCCCTAGCCGCTCGCCATATAAATGTGGAAGCGAAACGCTTCTTACGAATTCTGGGAATATCCACAACATAGGGGTGTAATCCCAGCCCACGTCTAGTCCCCCGAAGATGGAAAGGGGAAGGCGGAATTAAATCGTGTAATTCCATCGCACACTCTCCGTGATACATCCTGTAAAATACCGATAAGCAGGCAACTTTACGGCGGTGTTCAACACTCTGCAGCTTCACCTCTACTAATTTCGAGTCACCTATAAGCCTCTTGACACGCTTGTCGATTATGACATAGTGTGGCATAGTGTGTTGATGGAATCGAGAAACCGACTGCCGCGCGGTAACGCGAGTTCGGTATTTGTTGTATTTGTCAAATAGACAAACAAGAAAAATACTCTGTCACACATGCCATCTACACATGGTTATTGTTTGCCAAATAATGTCAAATAGCCACAGACCAAATAAATACTAGTAATAGACTGGTTAGTGGTCAGGGCGTACCCTGTAACCTACCTTATAAGCAGACTCTCCCATGAGTGTCAAAAGCGCGTTAGTTGTCGTTCAAATGTACAAGAAGATTGTTTTGTTAAAAAAATAGAAATATGCCACTGTATCCTATCACGTAAGAAAGTAATTGATTTAAGTGCCGATTGCATTTAATCTGTGCCTAACCCTAATCATAGCAAGTATAAACAATGCCTAATTCAACATTTCCCTAGTTATCAAACAATGTCGATATCAATTAAATGTCACGTCCCTATTAGTAGATTGTCAACTTTTTCTTTTTCAATCTTGAATTGTCAACGTTGAAGTTCATAGAATTCTTAGCTTTATATGACTAATAATAATTAAATTAAAACAATAACTAAAACTAGGAAATAAAACTATTTTTCCGGATTTAAATCGCGTATATTTGTTTTTTCAAACAAACCGACGTTTCGGGCCCTTTACAGGTCCCATGGTCACGGTTGACTCGGTTTGAAAAAATAAATATACGCGATTTAAATCCGGAAAAATAGTTTCATTTCCTATGTGTAACAATCGCGAAAACCTAAGAACTCGATAAGTTTCATTGTTTTTACTATTGTTTATTTTGGTTTGATAATTTATAACCAATCAAAATTATATTATCTTTGTAGGTACTAATGTAACATTACGTTTTGAAATGTGTGCGGGTGGCTACACCGGTTTTTTTAATGTCGCTTGTCGTCATTTCTACTCTTTTTTTTTTACTTCCGTGCAAATAGCTACGTGTAGTGCCACCATTATGTATCAATGCGTAAACTTACCGCATTTACAGTCCTGTATTGGTTATAGACCTTGCTCATCTCTTGCATATATGGCTGCACCTTTGTTGGTTTACTTTCTGTGCCACTTGAGTCCCCCGAATTCTGTGAAGAGGACTACTTTTTTTTTTCATTATAAAAGTTATTTCCTTAGAATAATAACGTATAGAAACGCACACGCTAAGTGAGGCAAATTGTAGGGACCCAAATAGGCTTACACGGGCAGACGGGCCGTCAACGCTCAAGCTCAACTTGCACCGCGAACAGCTCAAGAATTTTAGCTAAAAATTACGAAATGTGGAGTAAATGGGTGTAAAAATACATCAGGCAAACAAAATGGATACTAACATCACAATCCATACATAAGTAACGCGTTTCAACTTATAGTTTTAAACGACTTAAAAAAGGAGGAGGTTATGTTATATGTTACGCGATAACTCCGGTATTTGTGAACCGATTCTCATGATTTTTTTTGTTGGAAAGAAGGTACCTCCATTGTGGTCCCATTTCATTTTGAAGAAAATCATTCACCTCTAAGGGTGACTGTTCACACATGAAGATTCATTTTTATACATAGCGCCTAAATTTTACTTAAGGAGCAATTGTTTTAATGTTTGGTTTTTCCTATTCTCCAATTCAAGGCGTTTTTCTCTTTCAATGTACTTTGAGTAGTTAGAACCGATTTTTATTATCTCCTGTGTAGTGGCGAACTAGGGGATATTTCAATAAAACTTGGCAAATAGATGACAAGATACGAAAATGTTGCAAAGTAACGGATTTTTCTCCCCATTTTGCTATTCTGTTTGAAAATAACTATTACACCGATGCGACAACATTGTAGGGAATTTACGTTAGCTATTTTTACGGAATATAATTTAGTATTTGCCTTCATTAGTTACATGTAAAACTGATTATTCTTGTTCATCATACAGGACGCATTTTAAAAAATTGTCTTGCCCAGACTCAGAAGTTCTTTAACTAAACTTATTTCAGGGAACTAACACTGACTAAAAAAGTCCCCGTCAATTCTCCAAAGTCGCGTATAGATAACTTTCAGGATCAGATTAGGGAAACCCTGTGTCGCGGGTGCCATGGACACACATATAGACAACCACAAATTACACCCAAACTCACGAGAGAAATAAATGTCGGCCATATAAATATTTCACCCGGCCCGGGATTCGAACCTGGGACCTCTGCGTGGCAGTCCGGCATGTCATGGCAACCGTTCGGCCACGGAGGCAGTAAAATTTATACATAAAAAAAAAACAAAAAACTTTTGACGTTGGCCCCGCCCAAATTTGTGAAACAAATATATGCCTGAAGTTCGCGTGACATGCGACAGGAGATGTTGAATTTTGCGCATTAAAAGTACCAAATTCGTTTTAGCGGAATAACTCTAAAACTAAAGGAATTTAAAAAAATCCGTAGTGATACTTGTAGATCATGCCTAAAAATATAATTAATTATCTAATTTTTGTTCTAATAACCTGTAGCATTTCGAGGATAAATCGAAAAAATGTGAAAATTAGAGGTCATTTCGTGATTTTTATCTATCGAAGAAATTTTATTGTTTTATGTTTCTGATTAATGTATATGCTTGAATATATCGTGTAGTTACTCATACAATATTTTATTTTTAACTTTAAAGTGGATATACCCCTCTAAAATCAAATCGAAGATTAGGAATTTTCCTCTGCTCCCTCTTAATGATGAGTTAAGCAAGAGACAATTTCCCCACTTTTGAGGGATGAGCCGATGAGCGTAAATACAAGTTGCTTGTGCCTACATGAGTTTGTTTTTGGCCTTACTTGTGACAGTTCGTCCGATATCAAACTATCATTTTATACGTTATTATTCTAACTTCAATGTGTAATTAACAATGGTCGGAAAAAGGTGTTCCACATATATAAATATAAGTAAGATATAGTTACAAGGATCGACATAGAACGCCAAAAGTCGCAGTTTATGATTGCTGCGCCCTAAAAGGAAAATGTTAACATTAGATTATTTTAAACTTTTTATGAAAAAAATCTGCTGAACACTTAAACAAGACGAAATAGTGCCAGTTTTGATGGCCTTCCTCATGTTCAGCTATTTACCTTCACAAATACAATAGAGGAGTTTCTTTCTTCCGGAAATCGGGAATCAGAAACAGTAATTAGTTAATATTTGGTAGTTTTAACAACTCTATGTCGCTCCTGTTTGCGATATAGCGACCATTGGTAATGATTTTTAAACCTGAAAGTGGGATTATAAGTTTTCTGGTAGGATAACTTTACTTTTAACTACATGGCGAGAAAGTTTGTTCTGGGAAGTTGGTACTGATATGAGACGTGGCAATAACTGCTATTTTTCAATAATTAATTATACTGCTATGCTATTTTTAACCGACTTAAAAAAACAGAGGAGGTACGCCAGCCAAGGCAAGTTTATCATGAACATTGTACCTCGGATGTCCTCGAGGATGATAAATACTGATTCCGTGACCTCGTGTTCTTCAGGAGGTTTGCCTTTTCCGGGTCACTATAAGTAAGAACACATAAGAAATAATTAGGCAAATCCGTACTACAGATCTACCGCTTAACTAAGTCGACTCCTGAAGTGGGTGCGCGGTGTGGGAGGGGTGACAGTTTATTTAACAGTTATGTCGCGCTGCACACGGGATAATTTCAATAAGATTTTTCTGACGATAGCCAATAGCAAGTTAGTTGAAAAAAGTGCCTACCAAATTGGTCAATTGTTGTTATATAAATGTTTGTCCTTATCAACTGACCCGAGAGATAAGGTTTTCTGGGGCCGTACCATGAACGCTTATTACAGTTCAGTATAGGTTTGTTTCGACAAAAAGGCGGGATGGTGATATATACTTCATGTAGCGCTGTCTCACAATGATTCACTTCAGGTGCTAAACTGAATTGGAATAAGAGTTCATGGTAAGGCCCCTGGAGAAACTACGGGCTCGACTGCAAGACCAGGGTACGGCGGGCGCTGCTAACGCGTCTTAGTAGCAGTCTAGTTGAGGGTCTGTGACGAGGAGACGCGCGGGGCACGTGAACTGCACTTTCAGTCGGTAGCTATGTCCGGATATTGTCGCAGGACATTGCTACTTGGCATCTCCGGTAGGTACTAGCCCTGAGAGCTAGTAGAGAATGAGCTAGACATCTTCTGGTCCCTCCGGCCGCGTAGGAATTTACGAACTGGAGAGACGCCGTTCAGTCGGCGTCGGGAAGTGAACGCGCCTTACAGCTCCGTCACCAATGAAGAGATTTGGTAATCGACTTAGAGTCCGGGCGGCTCAGCGGTGGCAACCGTTAGTCGTGCGGAGCGCGACGGGAAGTGAGTGTGCCTATAGCTCCGAGTACCTACCTGGAAAGTAGGAGGGTGCTATACGTGCACCCGGGGCGGCTCACCTAAGGCACTAATCTTACAGAGAATCGTTATAGTACTCTTCTCGTATACCATAAGAGTCTGTAGGGAGAGTCACTATTATCAAAACTAACGTAGAAAGATATGGGGCTGTTGTTATGTGAAATGATAATAAAAAACAACTATTTCTTTGATAATTGAAATGAATAGACCAGACATTGGATGTCCATTCATGGGCAAATGAACTTACCGGTGTTCCCTTTGCATTATGTCCTTAAATACCTTCAACATTGGAGACTGCGTTTCTTTGTCACGCTTGCGCCCACGACTGCACACAAAGATAACAGATTAAATATAGAGATATCTCAATTGCAAGTAGTTGAGAAACCACCAATGCCTGACCTGCCATTTTACAAACAAGATCGGAAGAAACCTCAGGCGTGCGGCTATCAAAACCTATTTTAAACCCCCGAAGATTTATCAGTTCCTGAGACTCGAGGAACGTAACATTCCCTTACAGAATGCAGGAGATTACAAGCTTAACTGCAAGTGCTGTCTCTCACATTGGACAGACGAAGCATTACTTTCTCGAACTCGTATATTATAAAGAGTGATTATTTAGGAGATGGTGAATGGTTTGTTACCCGATATACTGAGATTGCTGGGTAGTGTGTATGTTTATCTCATAATAAGTAAAAGCTAGTGTATAAATATGGAGTAAATGTGATGTAAAATTAGCCTGCAAAATTTGTATATACAATCTGCGGTCTGCGAGCATGTCATGGATACACATTCAATGAAGTTTGACAAACCCCAGATCCTTGCAAAAGAAGTCCGTTATCTTCCCAGGGCGCTGCGAGAGACCATTGAAATTAAAAAAACACCCTAATTTCAACATGGAATCGTCCATGGTACTGCATGGTACCAGTGGGTAGTTTTTCCGTATACTACCAGTTAGGAATTCAGTACTATGGAAGAATTAATAAATTTTTGGTGCAAAAGGTGCAATTTTGCGTATAGTTTAATAATTCAACCGAATGGACAAAGATTGAAACCGAATACCAGACAATGTAAAAGCATACACAACATAGCGCCTGATAACTTACTTTTAGTAATATTTTATGTATAAATAATTGCAAATTTATAATATTAGGCGCTAACAACATTTAAAACCTCTCTCCCAATCATTCAAATGAAATATGAAATGATATTCCTTTGAAAGTCTCGACAAGGCTTTTGTTTTTTGCCGAACTTACGATAGTAATAGAAAACTTTATATATTGACATATATTATTATTATTCATGTTTATTATTTTAAACTAAATGTGTAGAAATAATTAATAAAATTGTGCATATTTCTTACCTTCTTCCCATATTATTCCATTTCGAATTTTGTCAAAACAATTTTTGCTTTGACATGTATCAAAATTTGTCTCTGACGTTCGTCAAGATTTCTTCTTTTTAACCCCTGACGCAAAAAGAGGGGAGCTATAAGCTTGAGGTATTTGTGTGTTTCAAAGAGAAGGAACTATACCCGGAGGCCTGAAGGAGGCGACCGTTCTTTTTAAAAGAACTATATTTTTTCACAGTTATATTCCCTTTGGCCAATCATTCATAATGTATTCCCGACTAAAAAAGACAAATCTCTTGAAGGTCATGAGGACATGGAATCAGTGTTCATCCTCGAAGACCAGACCCGAGATACAATTAAGTATTATTATTAACATTAAACCATTTATTTCGAGTAACTTTTGTCTACATGAGTAACATGTGTCTGTTTTAGAACTCCTTGTGAAAGAGTTCGCCCAGGGAAGTACTGCCACCATCGAGTATATAAACAGAAATAGAGACAAAAAAAGGGCCATACATTGCAGGTAACTCATCCGTGACACATCACTAATAAACATCAACTCTCGTTTGCACGAAAATATAGAAGCGAAAACAACAGACCTGTGTGTACGTCTCCGTATATACCAAAAATATTCTGTATTTATTGTAATAAAGATAATATCTCTGACAATGGCGTGCTGTTTCATTCAGTGGTGTGGGGAAAAACAGCAAAACGTCTAATTACAAAACAAACGGAATCACATTTCATCGGTAATTATATATTAAATATGTAATTTTGCAATTTTCGTCCATTATAGCAAAGCTCAAGTTAACTTGTCGATTTGAAGTGAAACAGTTGACGACACCCGTCAACTGTTTCGAACTCGGGCTGGCCAATCGGAGCGCAGTTGTCACAGTAATGATATAGCAGAATAGTTTTCAAACAAATTAAATGACATTTCGTCTCTATTTCTGGTTATATATTCGATGACTGCCACCTTACCTATTTCTGGCGTCAAGCTGTAAGGGAGCTGGTGATAGGTAGTACAGGCACATAGGACTTATCAACTTATGTCTCAGGGTGACGGGCGCAGTCGTGTGGCGTGTCGCTAATCATATCATAAAAAAATGAAAATTATAAATACCTTACAAAGACCAACCGCAACAAATTCTTACTAATTCTTGTCAGAAGAATCTGCCTTATTTCTAGCACTCTTTAATCAGTATGTATTTCAAGAGTAATTTGTTTGTCTATGAAATAAAGTTAAATTAACCCGATTTACACAGTCACTCTAACGCATGTAATGGATGAGCTCTTAGAGCAATCCTATTTAAGCCTGTAAGTTGGATTGCCTGTCAAATTCGTACTATGACCTCACAAAAACAATTCACTGTCCATGCAGTTTAGGTTCCCCATTCGAAATTCGTTCACCTTTTCATTCATTGCAAAATCGTATCAAGACGTGCCATTTGCAATGCAAATGGCGGTGTCATCTGTAAAAATAAACAATTCAAAACAAAATTACTCCGTGACTAACTTTTTTAGAATTTGATACGTTTTTAAGGAATTTCGTTTAAGTTTTATTACATTTTCGACTTCAAAAAAGGAGGAGGTTCTCAATTCGACTGTATGTTCTTTTTTTTAGATAGATAGATAGATAGATAGATAAAAGCTTTATTCAAGCTTTATTTTTTTGTATGTATGTTACGCGATAACTCCGGTATTTGTGAACCGATTTTCATGATTCTTTTTTTGTTGGAAAGGGGATACTTCCATAGTGGTCCTATTTTATTTTGAAGAAAATCATCCACCTCGAAGGGTGGCTGTTCACGCATGAAGATTCACTTTTATAAATAGCGCCTAACTTTAATTTAGGAGCAATTACTTTAATGGTTGATTTTGCTATTTCTTCCATTCAAGGCGTTTTTCTCTCAATATACTTTCTGTAGTGTCGTAGTGAGAACATATTTTTATTATCTCCAGCGTCAAGTCCTGTATAGTGGCGAACTAGGGGATATTTCAATAAAACTTAGCAAATAGACGTAATTCCACGTACTTTTGAGGTCCGTTTTTTTAGTACTCTGTACTGAGATTATTAGGCTATATAGCCAATTGTTAATAAATAAATACTATTAACTATTGAGTGTTATAAGAAATTTTTAGTTCGAATTTCCAGTAATTGCAATTTTTAAATGGAATTTTAATCATTTATATAATTTTATTGACTTCGACGAAAATCGTAAGATAACTTTTAAATGCCGCCAATTTCACTTTATTGCAATCAATGACGTTCCAATTATGTTATCAAATTACAAACTCACCTTATTAATTTCATTGATAATGACCAGACATGACGTGTAATTTTGTCGTACGACAAATTGTACAGTATGATTGAAAAGTTATCGATATTACAATACAACGTAATAAGTATAATCAATAATAAAATTAATAAAAAAGTATAATTATTCTCATTTTGAATACTATCGGTTAATGGTGCTTGAACGCTCCCAGGATAGTACATCTGTCTATTTCTTTCACATGATTTAGTATGTAGTTCCAACTCGCTCTTGTTAGATGTCAGCTAACCAGCCAGAGATAATAATTAACGTTTAAAAAGCAAAACTCATCATTCTGTCATGCCATTCTGTTCAATTTTTTGTGTAGGTCATGAAAAACTCACAGGACATTGGCGAAATTGCCATTTTTTTTGTATAATTTTTATAATAATACTAAATTACCGTACTTAGTTATTTTTACTTCACATTGGCAAAATCATTGATTATTTCGATGGGGCCATAATATTTAAAAGAAGAAGAAGAAGTGTAGGTCATGATACGAATTTAAGCAATTCGGTTTTACCACGTCAAGTGAATTGCATCGAACTTGGCTGGTCGATTATAAGCTCATAGTAGGCCCCCTGGATTGCTCACGGGAAAGCCTGCCATTTTTTAGAGCTAACATTCTTTCAATTGTTGGTGTTCCGTTTTGTTACAACAGAAAGAGCATCCGTAAGAGAGGGTAATAGCGCAGGATAGACTGCGTGAAACTGACGTGTGTTGGAACGCGCATTTGCGCGCGCAACTGATGAGTGTTTGTGTAAAGGGCATTGACTTTGTAAGTCAATGGTAAAGGGTATTTAATTTGAAATTAGCCCATAGTTAAAATGGGGTCGTCGACTCAAACCCATAACTATCTACGTTTTCCCCAAGTTTAATCATAACTCCTTAAAAGCTTCCACGCGCGGGATCGTATTTACAGGCGTCAATAAAAATAAATAATAAAAAAATACGTCTTATGCCGTATCACTCAGGCATATTGCGTTTTTACTCGTAAAATGATATTTGATGTTACCTTTCCGGAAATAATTGCCTCTTAGTACCTTTGGGAGTGGGGGAACGATGTTAAACGGCTTTCTATGGAATTAGAGTGGTGTTCTTATAGCGGCGAGCGTTTGGACCCTTACGGTTTGTAGATAGGCTAGGAAAGCAATCCCAACGCTCGAATATTTCCTAATCCTTTCATAGACAGTATTTAACTCACGGTAACGACGTGTACCGTGAGATTAAATATCAGAATGTTATAATACGGGGCAGGGTTCGAATGATAAATATCATTGATTCATGCTGATTCGTTATATATAATTATCATGATAGGGGAAAGTTGGGTTACCGCGCGGTTGATAATTTCGCGCCTCTGTTTAGCCGCTCACGCGATGCGCGCATCCTACCGCAAAATGGCGGCTATTTGGTTTCGCAAATTAGAAAAGCATTCAGTTTAAATACAAGTTTATATAAATAAAAATTATTATTCTGCATTGCTAAATAAATACCCTCCGTACTACCAACAAAGACATCTCAAATAAAATTCAGTAATACACCGCAAATCCTGCACTTAAAAAGCACTAATGGAATTTTTGGTGTACTTGGATAAATATGATAAATATGATGATATGTTTTCAATAAATAAACACCGAAATCACCAGCCCAAACAATAACACACACGATTGTCGTGACGTATTTTTGAAGTTGTTTATTTTTTTTAAATGACAGACCCAGGCATTAAAAACTTTATGGTTTGCTAGAGTAGTTACCGAAATAGCAATTAGTATTAGTTCTTTTACCTGTTATAACTTCGATATCCGATAAATCGGTATAAAATCATCACCGGCACCTCTAGGTGTGGTATGCGTCTACGGCTGCATGTATCGCGTGAGCGGTTACATAATTATCATGATACGGGAAAGTTGGGTATTACCGCGCGGTTGATAATTTCGCGCCTCTGTATATATGAATAACTACACGCTACTTAGAGCTTAGAAAGCCACATTATCACAGTCTGACATGTGTTATTTATTCCCCGCATCATCCAGTTTATAACCAGAAATAGAGACAAAATAAGGCCATCCCCGGCAACTCATCAGTCAAATGGGCCATATATCACTTTTAAATATCAACTCTCGTTTGTGCTGAAATCACAAATTAGAAAACTAAAATAGTACAGCGCCAACAACTAACCTGTGTGTACGTTTATTTCAAAAATATTCTGTATTGTAATATAGATAATATCACTAAAAATGCCGTGCTGTTCTGTTCGGTGGTGTGGGAAAAACAGCAAAACATCTAATTACAAAACAAATGGAATCACATTTCATAGGTAATTAAATACTAAATAAACTGGTCTAAACTAGGTTCAACTTAGACGTGTTTAGAATAAGCCCATTTGCAGAAAACCTTTCACAAAGCTGACTGTACGTGTATGTTACTTTTTCGTCCAATTCTGTGAAACTTTTAGCACACACTACAACAGTAGTGTCGTCTGCAAACAGATCTACTAAGTACTAAGCCCTCCGATATATAGTGCGCAAGATCGTTGATGAACGCCAGGAACAACGTATTAACCCAAGGCCGATCCTTGTGGATGGTGATATCACCAGCGGCGGAGTTGGTTTTTTGCCATCCGTGCAGACTGGCTAATCCGAGCGCATTTGTCACCGTAATGATTTGGCAGAATAGTTTCAAACAAATTAAATGACATTTCGTCTCTTTTTCTGGTTATATACTCGATGCCCCGCATGTCAGCTCATTCTTAGCGATCATTCGAAGAATAAATTTACGAGTGTTTTCGGTAAGTAAATGTTTAAACATATTTGAGAGGTTAAAATATGCAACTTAGACTGAGAAGAGTTTCATTAGGATAGAATAGAATAGACATTTATTGCAATGCCACAACACATATATACAACAAAAAATGATAACACAAACAAGGAAAATAAAAATTAAAAAGAAACTAATAAACTGTCATACAATAATAATCTTTATTTCTCTCTTACAACGATATCCTATAAATAAGTAATTTACATTATGGACTTATTATTAATGCATCTTTGTAAGAGACTGGAGTCCATACTAGGATTTGACCTGTGTTACGGATCTCCAGGCACTCACCAACCGGACCTCGCACTGTATTCTACATAATATAAGAGTGTTACCATGTTCTAAATTACAGAGAGCGGGTTTCATAACTGATTATTTTAATAATATAAGAAAATAATGGAATAAAACAAAATTGTGTTCGTGTGTGTTTTGTGTGTGTGTGTGTGGTGTGTTTTTTGTGATTTTGTGTTGGAGCTACATGTTGGATTAAGCAGCCTAGGTATGGAGGTCATAGAGTTTGAATAGCTAGGAGATCTTCAGTGGACTGATAATCAAGACTGAGTAACCACTTTGTAATTTTAGTCTTACATTAATTTTTAATGGAATATGTGTGGTAGTAGCGTACGCAATTTTATACTTTAAAGTTCATCGTCTTAGGTTAAATTTAATTTTCTTTTCTTTGCCCTTTTTACAAATTAAAACCTGTATTATTTAAACTCAATCACTCAATCATAATTTAGATATTGTTTAGAATAAGGAAGAGCGGAAATCCCTAGCACAAATATAATATATTACTTACTTAAATTTAAGCAGTTCTTCTTGGGAGTGGCCTTAGATAAGTAAACTTCAATGGTTTCCACATATATCTTCCCGCTGCATACGCAGTCCGCAGAATACGTGAGCTTACCGATGTTAGTGCTGCTAGACTAGTTTACTTTAGTTACTTCCATAGTGTAATGTCCTACGGGATTCTCATGTGGGGTAAAGCGGCAAATATTCAAACCATATTTGTATTGCAAAAACGAGCGATTCGTTCTGTGTACCGTCTAGGCTCTCGGGTTTCTCTCAGAGAAAAGTTTAAGGAGACTGGTATCATGACTGTGGCATCACAGTACATTTACTCAAATAATTTATATGCCCGTAAAATATACATAATTTCAATAAGAAAGAAGATATCCATAATATTAACCTAAGAGCTAAGGCCAAACTCATGGTACCACGATTTCGTTTAACCAAGGTAAACAACTCTTTTATGGGGAACTGTATACGTTTTTACAATAAGATTCCGGAGCATATATTAAGTTTATCATTTCCTAAGTTTAAAAACTACATTAAAAATATTTTGATCGAAAAGTCATATTACAAAATTGAAGATTACGTATTAGATAAAGATGTATGGAAAGACGACATGGCTCCAGAATCCACACAAATTTGATTCAAAGTGTATTTATTCCATAGCATTTAAGTTTATTTGAAAAGAGCAATCCCTAGAGTTTCTTGCTCGTTCTTCTCAGGGAGGTCAGCATAGTGAACGAGCAGTAGCTTAAATGTGACGTTTTCAAGTGTAAATTTATTTTACCTATGGAATAAATAATCTTTGACTTTGACTTTATTACTAAAAATTCTCGAGTCACCAAAATTGTAAAGATTGTGTTTAGAAATAAAAACATTTTTGATATTTTTTGAGTGAATTAACTGCATCTCAGTCTGTTAACACCCACTGTAAATAAATAAATAAAAAATAAAATAAGTAAATAATTTAAAATGAAATAAAACTGAATAACATTCATATCAATTTTCACTCATTTATTTTGAATGGCAAAAGGTCTATCATACAGTCTCTTCATAAATTATTATATTTCCTTGTTTTGGTGGAAAAAGCGTTGTCAATGTTAGGTTGTTGTTTTTTCCATTGGAAAAGGCAAAGACACTAATGCACCATACAGCCAAGATTGAGAGTAAGTTCTTTCTTGTATATGATAGTACTTCTTACGAAATAATATAAAATTGGATAACATTTTTGATTTTTCAGGATATCTGGTAAAGAAAGCGGGATGTTTTCAGGGGTTTTGTATAGTTCAAGAAAGTTATAGATGAAAATTATTCTAGCGATAGAAAAATGTGGGCAATCGAAAAATATATGAAGCAAGGCATTGGTTGTAGTACTTACAGTGAGCGCACGACGGGGAGGAGATCATGTGCATTCTATGCAGGTGTTCATTGAAACGTCCATGACCAAGACGAAATCTGCAAATAGTTATATAGAATTTTCTATGAATATATGTTCTTTTCGCAAACCACGGCTCTTTAATTTCAGAGTTTATACCATGATGCCTTTTGTTAACAGTCTCCTGTCAGTGTTGCATCCTTTTTTTAACTAACTCGTCTTTCATGAAGCAAACACAGTCAGAATCCGGTATTTTTATGTTTCTTTCATGGACAACATCGGGGGTGGTGTTTGTGATTATACTTGTTTGACACTTCCAAAGTTCCAAGTTAAAGTTCCAATTCCAGGTAAATTTTAATTCCGAAGATACGTCAAGACCAATGATCGTTAATTCCGAGTATTTTGTTAATTCCAATTAAATCCAAATCCATTCCAAAGACCTTCTATAGTAGAACAAATGAGATTATAAATATGATTATAAGTTTCAGGGTTCTGTTACATTTGGTATCTAGAATTTGTTGTGATTTTTAATAAAAAAAGTTCATTGATCCGGCTTGGGTTCGAACCAAATTTCGTAAGGTCTGCTAGTTTGGTTCGTAGCTTAGTTGGCATAGCATCTGCCACGTTTGCTGGAAGATGTTGATTCGGATCCAGGCGGATCGAAAGAATAGCTTTCTAAGTGTTCAATCTTTGTTTTAATCATTTATAACAAACTAGTGAAGTAATGTAACGAAAATTATTAAATATCATTCAATAAATTTAAAAAAATCTAGAATTTGGTTGTTCCGTTTCACGCATGGATCAATGTTTTTTGATTAAAATTTTTTTGAGAAAAAAATGCTTGAAAACAAGTTACCCAACTTGGTCGTAAATAAACGATTCCATTATTATTTTTATTAAAAAAAAAGCCCTGTGTAATATTTGTCCATAAAGCACTCTATAGACCGAAACCCTATACACAGCAGTGGCTTATGTGGATTGACAACAACGTAATTGAACAAGGAACCCTTCTTCTGGTTACAATTTCGTCAAGTCCCAATAAAGTGTAATGTCAAGAATCGAACCCGGGCCCAGCGGAGAGGGAGACGTCTCAAATTTATGACCGTCTGTCACTCACATATTAGCTGTTAGGGCTGGCGCTTGTGTAAATATTTTTTCACTATTCAACCTCGTAAAATTACTCTGTTAGACACACATAAAACATTATTTAATTAAAAAATCGAGCACATATATTAAGATTATCATTTCCTAAGTTTAAAACTTACATTATAAGTATTTTAATTGAAAAGTCATATTACAAAATTGAAGAGTATGTGTTAGATAAAGAAGTATGGAAAGACAACAAGAGTCTAGATTCCACACAATTATGATTCAAAGTGTATTCCATAGCATTAAGTTTATTTGAAAAGAGCAATCCCTAGGGTGTCTTGCTCATTCTTCTCAGTAAGATCAGCGTGGTAAACGAGCAGTAGCTTAAAAAATTACGTTTTCAAGTCATTGACTTACAAATAAATAGACGACGGGTCTAATACAAAAACCACGAAAAAACTGTCCCAAGTCAACCTATTTATACGTAGTGACATGTAAAGGAATATGAAAAAGCTAAAACGTTGAATTTAAATTGTAATGTCATCGCAGTACTGTCTAATTTTGCTTGCTTCGCTGTCAGCCGAACAAACGAAGACTAAAGCGTGAATGACGCCCTGTATACGATTTTAACGCGCTATAAGTTCGGACACTTTTTAGCGCGGACCCGACGTCCATATAATTGTAAGTCAATGTTTCAAGCGTAAAAATTTTACCTATGGAATAAATTGTTATTTGACTTTGACATAGAAAAACTTTTCGACCCAATGGGACTTGAACCTCTTACCAACTAAGCTACATGGTCAAGTTATCGACTTGTCGAAATTTTGCGGTGAAGACCGTTTTAAAATCTCTCACTAGATGTCACTAGCGGTTCAGAAACCGAAAAGTCCAATATATAATATATAAGATCTTTAACAAAAAACACTTAGGAGAATTTCGACAACTCGATCGCTTAACCCGTAGCTCAGTCGGTACGAGCAATACGGTGCAGTATGGTCTTGGGTTCAAGTTCCATCGGGGCGAAAAAGATTTTCCATGTGTTCGATCTTCGACTTAATAATCATAACAAAAAAAAACAAAAAATCTCGTAAATTAATTTTATTATTTGTTTTTTATAAAAACTTGACCACAATCTCACCTGATGTGACCGACGATGGTACGTGTTTACCTAAAAATGCCTATTCGATCTAGCATTGAATAACACCAAATTGTACTTTTCGTGAAACACAGATTATTCCATTGCTTCGCCACACGCATCAGAAAGGAGGATGCAAAGCGCTTAGTGCGAATAGGTGGTATATCAACGACATTAGGACGGAGTGTTCCGGACCTTCTAGTCGACCGAAGGATGAACGGTGAGAGTGGAACCAAATTGAAAAGTTTCTGCGCACAATCCGACAGAAAACCGACAAGCAAAGCTACTTTTCTGCGATTTTGTAACTTCGACTCCACAACATAATAGTAATTGTTATAAGCTTAGAATAATAATGCATAGAAACCTAGTCCGCACACGCTAAGTGAGGCAAATTGAAGCACTCCCAATGGGCCTACATGAGCGGGCGGGCCGTCAGTGCTCAACGTCAACTTGCACCGCGAACAGATTAAGAATACGACAGACAAACATAAAATAGATACTAACATCACATTCAACAAGGAAGTAACGCGTTTCAACTTGTATTTTTATATAAATATTCACTAAAACCGAAAATTAACCTACTACTAAAACTAGCCTACATGAATTTGATTTTTGCCTCCCTTGTGACAGTTCGTTTGATATGAAACTATCATTCTATGCATTATTATTCTAAGGTTATAAGCATTTTATTCCATTTCTTATCTTGTCTATGTTTTCTTTTTAATTCAGATACACAGGGTTACATTTTTTTAAGTAAAAACTGGCAACCCTGCTGAGAAGATGTTTACGGTGTTTGCGTGGCGCACCTCGGCCGTTTAACCTCTTGCTTTATTTATCAGACTACCCTCATACATGTCCACACATACTACATATGAACAGTTAGTCTTGTTGTGGGGGTCTATTTTAAGAGGCATAATAATTTGTCATAATAATAAATAGGCATTTTTATTAATCAGCATAAAGGAAATTTAAGCAGAAACGAATGTAATTAAGTTTTACATTTATATACTCCGGACACGTAATTAGAGCCACCTCGCATTTTTGTCGTAAAGGGCTAGAATACAAAAATAGTGTTATCATCGAAGAAAAAGTTTGCCCCCGGTTTTGCAAATCCAAATTCCCAACAAGGACTTTGAGAAAAGAAATTTAGTATACTAGTTTCAAATTTGTGTAATAATTTTTGATCAATCAAACATTGGGGTACTTAATACTGAAATTGTGTGGTGGCTCCAATTATGTGACCAGAAGTGTATTATTTGTTTATGTAAAATCAGGCACTTTTAATTAAATTTTTATTGAATTGAATTTATAGGTTATTGTTCTACTCAACCTTGCGACGGGTGAGTTTGAGCCAAATACAGTTTTACGAGGTGGGACACTTAATGGACTAATTTTGTTACGCGGATATCTAAAGGGAACACGCAATTTGAATTTTTGAAGCAAATGAGAGCAATCCACTTCATGACGAAATATTTTTGACACAAATGACATATCCAAAGGAGTTCTACGTTTCTCCAAAGACATCACATTGAAATGTGATAAACGACGCTGGTACGAGGAGAGTTTTTTCTTGGAGATTCCACATGAGTACATTAAGTGCCAAACAAATCTTTTTTGAATGCGTTCTAAACGTAAGGAGTGTGTTGCGTAGTGTGGTCTCCAAACAACAGTGCAGTTACTCCAAGATACTGCGTACTAAGCTATTATATAACATAATTTTGGGTTTACAGCTTTGAAAACTTTTAATGTTTCGCAGTACGAATCCCAACATACGCGAGGCCCTACTTACAACATTATCAATATGCGGAATAAAAGTTAATTTGTTGTCAAATATAACACCTAAATCTCGAATTTCATCCAATACCTGTATCAAAATGTCGTTTATGTGATATTTGTAAAGAACCATGTTATGCATTCTACCAAACCTTACCACAAAGCATTTACTAGCGTTTAAGGTCATACCATTCTCAAAGTATTTTATTTTATATTTATTTTATTATACAATTATTTTTTGTGAAATTACTCCACTAATTTGTTACAATTATTAATACAAAGATAGAACACTCAGAAAAAACACTCAGAAAAAATTCCTTCGATCCGGTCGGATTCGAATCGACGTCTTCTTGCATACCGTGCACTTCAGGCACTTTTGTTTTTTTTTTTAATATACAGGTCATAAAGGCGTTACTACAACGTATTTTTTGATAAGTCACTTACGGCATCTTCTTCTTATCGTATCCATGGCTGACACTAAAAAAAAAACAAAAAAACAACTTAAAAAATAAAAACATTTTGCATCAAAAGTTTCTATAATTTTATGTAATTAGAGAAAAATTGTAAAATACGATAGTTTAGTTTGTTTAGTCTTTTTTTATAATATCTAGTGACGTAAGCTACACACCTGTTTATAACAGATGCAATGCCACTCAGAATTTTGAATTTTAAAGCTGTGAGGGTCGCTGCAATGCGCCTGTCATCCTGAGACATAAGTTGACAAACCCACATACCTGTAATTTCACCAGCACCCTCCAAAACGCAGTAATAATCATATTACTGCTTGGTGGCAGAAGTAGGTTTGAAATAGGTGCTCTACCTCTACTGCTACGAAAATTATTTGAATGTTTTTCACTTGTTTAAAGTTAATATACTGAGTATAATCTAGTCTTCAGTATCTCAGTTATACATGCAGCCTGCGTGCCAATTCAAGGGTCCCGAGTTCAATTCCTGACCTAGCTCGTAAGTCAGCCGAAGCCGGAAAATATTGTCGACTATATGTGGATTTCTTTTTTTGAGTAAGTAACTCCGAGTGTACGGTGAACCTTAAACATTAATTATTTAGATAAAAATGTGTGATAAGCCTGCGTGTGGTGTTCTTTGTTTACGTGTTGTCTTTTGTGCCCTATGATGAATATTTATTTATTATTAAAGACTGAAAAATTAGACTACAGCCTGTATTCAAGTGTATTTGAAAGAAGTGTCCGTTTTCGCTAGACCCAAGTCCAAACTCATGGTACCACGATTTCGTTTAACGGTTTAAACGGTTTTACAACAAAAATTCCGGAGCATTATATAAATTTCATTTTTATGTCACATTTTAAGTTACGGCACGTTCACTACGCTGACCTCCCTGAGAAGAACGATCAAGAAACTCTAGGGATTGCTCTTTTCAAATAAACTTAAATGCTATGGAATACACTTTAGATCATAATTGTGTGGAATCTAGACTCTTGTTGTCTTTCCATACTTCTTCATCTAAAACATACTCTTCAA
Organism: Hyposmocoma kahamanoa; assembly: GCF_003589595.1. Classification (NCBI taxonomy): domain Eukaryota; kingdom Metazoa; phylum Arthropoda; class Insecta; order Lepidoptera; family Cosmopterigidae; genus Hyposmocoma; species Hyposmocoma kahamanoa. The sequence continues at coordinate 63,482 of NW_020654175.1, read as the reverse complement.
TTTTCTAATATTACTTTTATAATGGCATCCGCATTAAACAAAAATATTACAAAACCTGATTTTCAGTAATTGTCAAAAGCGTGCTTGATCCCTTGACACTTTTGATGTGTATAGATGGTTATTGTTATTTCCATAATGGCGGCCGTTAGGCTTGGGTCAGTGTCAGATCCGACTACGGTCAGCTAATGTTAATCAACAGTTTTAATGTGCAGGCAAACAATATAGGTCAAAAACGGCTACGTTAAGGCAGCATTATGGTATTTATTTTTGGAAGAGCCTCTTCGATAACTGGACCCGTAGCTCAGATGGTCAGAGCAATGCTACGTAGCAGTATGGACGTGGGTTACGAAAAAAAAAAATGTTTCTGCGTGTCCGAATTTTGTATTCATAATCATAATAAAGTGACAATTGCCACCATCTTCTTCTTCTTCTTTTAAATTTTATGAAAGAAGAAGAAGTAATCGATGATTACGCCAATGTCAAGTTGAGGAACACACGCGTTTTTACTCAAAAATTGATCGATGAATTTAGACAGAATTCATGAGATGAGAATCTACTATTACAGAAACAAATTGCCTTTTTTAATAAATTTACATTGCACAGGCACAAAGAGGGAAATGGATTAACGTTAGTTGATATTAACGGGACGAGGCAGTTGCCACTAGCGACCGCATCAAATATTTGACAATCACAACACAGCACCCCCTAGCGTACACAAAAATAAATAACATTTAGTAAATCCATAACCTCCAGTAAAGGCAGAGAAATCACTTGCAAGTCAAGTTTAAGCACCAAATAAAAAATTCCAAAAAATTGTAAACAGTTTATTGAATACCACGATGTAATTACTCCACTCCGGCTGAATTTGAACCAGCACCTTCAGAATATCATGCCGGACGCTCTACCAACTGAGCTACGGAAGAAACCAGCAGATCCGAAGTCAAAGTCAAAGTCAAAGATTATTTATTCCATAGGTAAAATAAATGTACACTTGAAATCGTCACATTTAAGCTACTGCTCGTTCACTACGCTGACCTCCCTGAGAAGGACGAGCAAGAAACTCTAGGGATTGCTCTTTTCAAATAAACTTAAATGCTATGGAAGACACTTTGAATCAAATTTGTGTGGATTCTGGAGCCATGTCGTCTTTTCATACGTCTTTATCTAACACGCAGTCTTCAATTTTCTAATGTGATTTTTCGATCAAAATATTTTTAATGTAGTTTTTAAACTTAGGAA
>NW_020654175.1:56884-62143 GCF_003589595.1 Hyposmocoma kahamanoa | reverse complement strand
ATATCTTCTTTCTTATTGAAATTATGTATATTTTTACGGGCATATAAAATATTTGAGTAAATGTACTGTGATGCCACAGTCATGATACCAGTCTCCTTAAACTTTTCTCTGATGGATACCCGAGAGCCCAGACGGTATACAGAACGAATCGCTCAAGAAATTGTAAACAGTTTGTTGAATACAACGATGTAATTACTCCACTCCGGCTGAATTTGAACCAGCACCTTCAGAATACCATGCCGGACGCTCTACCAACTGAGCTACGGAAGAAACCAGTAGATCCGAATTGTTCTATGTGCTTGTTTTGTGGTTGTAATCCAGCCGGATCGAAGTTTTTCTCGTATTTTTTTATTATAATATCTAGTGACGGGATGAACCAGTCGTGTCTGATGCCTGATGGTAAGCTACACGCCAGTTGCAGTGCCACTCAGAGCTTTAAATCGCAAATATCTGAGGGACACTGCCACTGCGCCCGTCACCCTGAGACGTAAGTTGCAAATCCCGTGTGCTTGTAATTTCACCAACACCCTTACCCTTCTAAACCGGTGCTAACATTACTAACATTGCAGTACTTCCCCGTACGAACTCTTTCACAATGAGTTCTACTGCTGTTAAAGTGACTCGGTTCTATTGCGCTGGTCGAACGGCAGGACTTTATTTCAGAATTGATTTTTTTTGCAAACGAAATTATAGCCATTTGAAAAATGTGTATCGTATACTATATGCGTTCCATTGAGTTCAATTGACGTAAAAAAAAAATAATTTGTATACGTAAAGTCGCGTGTAAACCCGCGTGTCATCGGACCTACTTATTATGAGCGTTTACCCGCTACTCTCAGACTTACGGCCGCTTTCTATATTCAATCTCAATCCATAATTTGCTATCTAAGATTGAATAATCAATCCAAATCCTATTTTTACTATTTCAATAACCAATCGATGGATCGTTATTCCGATCTTTTGTTTCAATCCATCATATGGCATTTTTAGATTGACATTTGTATGGCAGTGACAGTTGTGCGCTTTCTATAACCGATCCTTAAGTTTGACAAATCGAATTTTGAACGTGTTCGATCTTTAGTAGCGATCCTCCAATTTTGACCGATTGTACTGTGTAATAGTGTGAAAATGGAAGTAATTTCAAGTGATAGCGACTGTGATCTTGAACAATTTGCTCAGTTATCGGATTTTGATAATAGCGACAGCGACCAAGACCAACTTGTGTCTTCAAGAACGTTTAGGCGTATAAAGTTCATGGCAAGTTTAACTGACGCTGAGTTTACATTCAGATTTAGGCTGAACAAAACATCTGTTGAATTTGTTTTAAATGAAATAATGCCATTTATCAAAATCAAATCAAAACGGTATGTAATTTATTATTACCTATCTATTATATCCTAATCTTAATTCATAACCTAAACATTGACTGCTTAACTTGCTAATATTCTACGCTAAATAATACTGAACTCATTATCATTTTCAGGAATAACGGCGTACCACCATTGCATTAACTTTTATTAACACTTAGATTTTACGCATTGGGGACTATGCTAAATTCAGTGGCTGATTTTGCTGGTGTGTCCTCGTCATCAGCGTGTAGAATTGTATCAAACATATCTGCTGCTATTGCTAGATTGTATAGCAAATATATTGTGCTGCATACTAGGAGTACAGATAAATTTTACAATATATATTTGGGCGCCGGCTGAAAGACCTTTTCTTGAAAAATCCTATAAAAGAATTTATGGACTTTAAATTGTAACGAATTCAGTATTTTCTATTTTTATACAAATTTTTACCGCATTAACATACTCTTGTATAATTGTTATCAACTTATGACGATCCTTGATGGAGAACGATATTTGATATATAATTTAATGACAACAATATTATATAATGAATTGTTAATTTTCTAATTATTGTGTGCTTTTCTTATAATTTTCCTTTTTGTTTGACGATCTCAATATAATTTCTTATACTTTGACATGTAGTGCAATTTATACTGTAATGTTATATTTGAGAAATAAATGAATCTGAATCTGTACTATTGAATACAGCGGTTTTCTTGTAAAATTTCGAAGTAAGTTTGTGTTTTGTCCAAACTGATAGACTCAACACTTTCACTCAATCAATCAAAGCCATTTGAGGTTGTATAAAACGGAAAAGAATTAAAATTTGATTACGGAGTAAGCGCTTAAGTTGGTCCGAGAAGCATTGAAAAAGGCAATATCGTGCTGCTTTGTTATTTTTAACCGACTTCAAAAAACCTCCTTTTTTCTCAATTCGACTGTATGTTCTTTTTTTTCGTATGTATGTTACGCGATAACTCCGGTATTTGTGAACCGATTTTCATGATTCTTTTTTTGTTGGAAAGGGGGTACTTCCATAGTGGTCCCATTTCATTTTGAAGAAAATCATCCACCTTTAAGGGTGGCTGTTCACGCATGAAGATTCATTTTTATAAATAGCGCCTAACTTTAATTTAGGAGCAATTATTTTAATGGTTGATTTCGCTATTTCTCCAACTCAAGGCGTTTTTCTCTCAATATACTTTGAGTAGTGAAAACCAACTATTATTATACCCTATGTTAAGTCTTGTATAGTGGCGAACTAGGGGATATTTCAATAAAACTTAGCAAATAGACGTAATTCCACGTACTTTTGAGGTCGGTTTTTTTAGTACTCTGCACTGAGATTGTGTTAAACCTTACCTACATATCGCGTACTGAAAATGTGCAAAGAAGATTTAAGTTTTTATGTTTTCAAACTAGGGAGCCGTACGAGTCAAACAGGTATCTTGATATATGTAAGAAACATCAACTTTTGTCACTAGAGGTACGACGTCAGATAACAGACCTAGTATTTTTACGAAAAATTGCTTCTGGTGCCTTGGACTCCCCGGAACTCGTGTCCATTCTCTTAAGTTTAATTCACTTTTGTGCGCACCTCTGGCCTCTTCGAATTTTTAGAGGAATGCATGTCTCTTGCATGCGAGTAATATCTTCAATGTATTGTCCAAGAAGGTTGATATTGACCTTTATAATTAGTACTATGTTTTTTGGCGAGTGGGTAATTACTGTGTTGCAGCGAAAATGTCATTACCTATCTATTGTAATGACTAGATAAATAGTTATAATTTAATGTTCATTCTCTTAATGTGTGTCTATCAGTGAGGACCTACAATTATTTCAGTTTTTACTCTGTAAGAAGCCGTTGGTCTTCCAGTAAGGTAAAATAAAAATAAATAAATTATAGCTTTAATATACCAAAGGTACGAACTAGGAACCACACGAACACGTACCGCTTTTAGTAAATTTACACGCAATTATACTCCCATAAGAATTACTAACTAGAAAATGGGGTATAGCCACAATTCAATTACTCGGGCTGGGGTAAGAACGCCCGTCCGTACCCTTGTACGGCCTATTACGGGATCACCTTTGAATCCTGTGTTACCCTTGAGTCGTAAAATGGTTTACCCTAAAGTCGGAACGGGGCAATACAGGGCGTATTACCTTGTAAATAGAGTATGGTGCATTTTGTTGAAGGAAGCGGTGATTTCAGCATTTGTGCAAATAGGCCAAACGCGCAAGAAAAAGCGAGAATGGCCTAATTAAAACATAAACGTTGGACGAATAGTTTACTTATCGCCAAGTAAGCAGATTAACCCCATTTACACAGTCGCTCTTTCGCGCGTGATAAAGCGCGCGGGAAAGCCTGCACCTGCGCGGGATTACATTTCGAAATTTTTTAAGCTAACGTTCTTTCGCGTGCGATTGCTACGGAAAGACCGGCCGTGTATAGGCTAACAGTCCAGGATAGACCGCGTGAAAGTGGTGTGTGACTAGTGAGCGCCTTCGCGCGGTCTTTTCCTTTTCCTTCCAAAGTCTTTATATTTATATCGCGCTTGATTGCTGTATCACGCGCGATAGAGTCTGTCTGTGTAGAGCCCACTATTGGGTCTTCCTATTTCTTGTCGTATTGATTTGCCATTGCGGTGGAAGGATTTGCCACGTAAAGTACTCGCAGATTAGTGCGCCAGACGTGCAAAAAGGAATGGTACATCGTGCGGAGAAATTCATTTACCACCGACTTATAAAATTTACAATGTGAAGTCATCAATGTTCACGGGTGAATACTTATTCTTTAAAAAACGCCTAAATTTTGTAAGGAGCAATTATTTTAATGGCTTACTTTGCTATGCTCTAATTGTAAGGCGTTTTTTCTCTCCCTCACCGATTTTTATTATTCTCCTTTGTTAAGTCCTAGACCGAAGCCGAGTTTTATCTACCTGGTTCAATCAGCTTCAAACTAAGAAAACAAGTGAACTTATATAAGGTTTTCACTACTTGCTTCAAAGGGCACCACATTATGATGAGCGAGGTATTTCAAGGACTTTGGATGTCATTACATAGGTATTTCAGGGCAGTGGTCTTGAAGACATCCAAATTGTTAACATGCCTTAACATTTAATCCATCACTCTTCAAGTAACTTTATAATTCACCTTATTTTTCGCTATAGTTACAAAAGTTATTAATTTAAGTACTTACCTTAGAGCATTTAAATTAGCGCAAGCGAAGCCTGTGTAGCCCAATAGTTTGACCTACTGCCTGTCAAGCAGAGTCCGTGGATTCGAATCCAAACTCACATCTCTAAGTTTCTCAGAATTTATATACGAAATTCACCGTGGTGAATCGAAGAAGATTCTCAAACCTAGGAATACGTCCACAGCATTACCAAACCCTCCTGAGAAGGGACTCGTGCCCAGCAATGGGGCGTACAAACTGGTTTGATAAATAAAAGCTTATTTATTTAATAGTTTATTGTACAGGAAACAACAAAAATAACAAAAATACAACAAGTCACAAAGAATACAAGCGAAATTAAAAACAAAAGGTTCTGCTTATTTCTAATAGAAATTTCTTCCTGCAGACCTAAATACAGGACACTATAACTAAAAGAACGGGCATATGTGCACAACAAAACAAGGAAAAAAAAATAATTTGTATAAATTATATAAATACTTAGATAAATACATATTTTATAATATAATACCTAAGATATGGATGGAATAGTAGATAAATAATGCTCTTTAACTCTCACTTTAAAAATAGCTAACGATTTACTTTCGTGAACAGTAATAGGAAGTGCATTCCAAAGTCTGACCGCATGAACAGTGAAGGAGTGAGAATAGAAACCTTCTTCGCGTGTCGACTCTGGCGATTATATTTGTGAGGAGCAGTACTCAGCGACTGACA